>NW_022987564.1:1127244-1727244 GCF_902827165.1 Trematomus bernacchii
TGGGAGCGTTCTTCATCCCCGACGGCATCTTTAACACAGGTAGTGTTTTTGTAGTATTTATCTACAACATGTATGATTTTTATGTCTGTTTTGTATGAAATTAATTCATCATAACATCATTTTTAGGTTTACGTTTTTTTCTTTTGCTAAATGAAAATAAGTTTTTGTTTTTAAAAAAAAAAGCTTGTGTTGATAAAGTTAAATACAAAGAACAGGTCATTTTCTTACAAAAACTCAGGTTTAATATTTGCATACGTCGCAGGTCAACCTCCCATCGTAGCTCATTGATTTTGCTTCTAAATGACCGCCTCTAACCTCAATGTGATTAATGGAAATGGGGAAGATTGTTTATTTTGTTAATTGGCTAAAACATCATGTTATGTTACAACTAGATCTGATAAATGATGACCTACACTCTACTGCTCTCTGGTGTATCACTGTAAATGATCTATCATAGTCGAATTACCTTATGAATACATCCTGTTAATCTCTTTCTGCCCCCCCTCAGTGTGGTATTACTTCGGCATGGTGGGCTCGTTCTTCTTCATCGCGGTGCAGCTCATCCTCCTCGTGGACTTCGCTCACTCCTGGAACCAGTCCTGGCTTCAGAAGGCCGATGAAGGGAACTCCAAGTTCTGGTACGCAGGTATTTATCCAAAATTAACTCCAATAAACCTTTAAAAGTGCACGTTTACAAGTGAGAGTTTTCCCAATGGTTTTCATTCCACTACATGATATTTAGCTGACGCTCCGAAACGACGTACAAACACTTATCGTAGACGTGCTTATTAAAGCAATTTGAGATATCTTCCCACAAGACGCTTCAAACCACTGACCCTATGATGGTATACGCCTTATTTCCCCCATCAGCCAATGCCGCCCCAGGCAATCCCTGTAGTTCAATGTATTCATGTCAGTTTTCATTTAAAAAAAAATAGCATTCTCACTCAATTTCTCCCATGGCAGGTTTCATATTATCAGAATTTAAACAGTTCAACAATAAATCACTCAAATCATGAACAAAGCAATGTTTCTTTGCAAATATTGCATTAATATTGGTCGAGTAATAGTCAATCAATCAATCAATCAATCAATCAATGTTTATTTATATAGCCCAATATCACAAATGTTACATTTGTCTCAGTGGACTTCACAGTTTGTACAGAATATCAGTATGACAATACGACGTCCTTAGACCCTCACATCGTACAAGGAAAAACTTCCAGAAAACCCCACAGTTTAAAGGGGAAAATGGGAGAAACCTCAGGGAGAGCAACAGAGGAGGGATCCCTCTCCCAGGACGGACAGACGTGCAATAGATGCCGTGTGTAAATCGAAGAGATAATACATTTTACAGCATAGGTAGACCGAATGTTTGGAAATGCATGTGTCTATAATAAGAAGATGAATCCACGAGGATGTCAACAATCCTGTGGGAGCCATCAGGGAAGTAGTATGATGAGAGTCAGGCAGGACCACAGTGACAGGTTCAGCCACGACTCGAAGTCCAGGACTCAAATCAGAACTCAGGATAGAGGATCCAGGACTCAGGATAGAGGATCCAGGACACAGGACCACAGCAACAGGATCAGCCACGACTCAGGATCCCGGCGTAGATAGTAATAGAGTTAAATAAGTCAAAATGCATGAAGCAGATGAACCCTATATAAGTCAGCCCTCATGTGATTGTTACTGATGTTTTCCACAGCTCTGCTCACGGTCACCGTCATCTTCTACGCCCTGGCGTTCACCTGCGTCGTGCTTTTCTACGTTTATTACACCAAACCCGACGACTGCACGGAGCACAAAGTCTTCATCAGCCTCAACTTCATCTTCTGCATCATCGTGTCCGTCGTGTCCATCGTGCCCAAAGTCCAGGTAATAAAAGACAAGTTTAAATACAATATCACTATTAATGCCTCTCAATTATAGTATGTTGTTCCCTTCGTGTTTAATACCATACCTCTATAACTGATTTTAAAGTGCTTTTAATGATTTACAAGGCTTTACGTAACCTGCCCCCTACATACACCACTGACTGCCTGTCATTTCATAACAAGGACTTTTAGATCCTGTCTTTCTTTTAGAAGTACCAACAGTATTACACAAGAAATCTGGGGGGTCCTAAAACCCGGAAGTAAGTTAGATTAGAGGTTAGATTTATGATTAGAAAGTTATAAAAGTAGGGTAGACATGTGGAAATCCTATGGAGAAATTGCATTGTTTTTTGTCGAAGGAACCGGAAGGAGTTTGCTTCCGGGTTTTAGGACGCGTCACTGTGGCACTCTATGAAGAGAGTTTTGTTTTAGTTGCACTCTGATGTATTCCCTCATGTCTCCACAGGACGCTCAGCCCAGCTCCGGCCTGCTGCAGGCCTCCTTCATCTCGCTCTACACCATGTACATCACCTGGTCGGCCATGAGCAACAACCCCAGTACGTCCCCACAGCCTGTTAGAGAGCGGGGCAGCGAGGAGCTATTTCTGTAGGAAACCTCGGAAGTTAAAGAGCAAGAAAAAAGACGATAGGATTTTTCCATATTTTGGATTATTGCAGAAAAGAATCTTTGTGGCAAACAAACGTTTATGATACTTACACGTTTTGTTCAGCAGGAAAATCTCCACATATTAACACCACATTATGATTTCTGAAGTAAAAAGCTAGCGTTAGGCTATAAAGGAACTACAGCATGGTCACATGACTTCACGTCACCACCGCTAAGCTAAAGGCGGCTAATGTTGGGCTATAAAGGAACTACAGCACGGTCACATGACTTCACCACCGCTAAGCTAAAGGCGGCTAATGTTAGGCTATAAAGGAACTACAGCACGGTCACATGACTTCACGTCACCACCGCTAAGCTAAAGGCGGCTAATGTTGGGCTATAAAGGAACTACAGCACGGTCACATGACTTCACCACCGCTAAGCTAAAGGCAGCTAATGTTGGGCTATAAAGGAACTACAGCATGGTCACATGACTTCACGTCACCACCGCTAAGCTAAAGGCGGCTAATGTTGGGCTATAAAGGAACTACAGCACAGTCACATGACTTCACGTCACCACCGCTAAGCTAAAGGCGGCTAATGTTAGGCTATAAAGGAACTACAGCACGGTCACATGACTTCACGTCACCACCGCTAAGCTAAAGGCGGCTAATGTTAGGCTATAAAGGAACTACAGCACGGTCACATGACTTCACCACCGCTAAGCTAAAGGCGGCTAATGTTGGGCTATAAAGGAACTACAGCACGGTCACATGACTTCACGTCACCACCGCTAAGCTAAAGGCGGCTAATGTTAGGCTATAAAGGAACTACAGCACGGTCACATGACTTCACCACCGCTAAGCTAAAGGCGGCTAATGTTGGGCTATAAAGGAACTACAGCACGGTCACATGACTTCACGTCACCACCGCTAAGCTAAAGGCGGCTAATGTTGGGCTATAAAGGAACTACAGCACGGTCACATGACTTCACGTCACCACCGCTAAGCTAAAGGCGGCTAATGTTAGGCTATAAAGGAACTACAGCACGGTCACATGACTTCACGTCACCACCGCTAAGCTAAAGGCGGCTAATGTTAGGCTATAAAGGAACTACAGCACGGTCACATGACTTCACCACCGCTAAGCTAAAGGCGGCTAATGTTGGGCTATAAAGGAACTACAGCACGGTCACATGACTTCACGTCACCACCGCTAAGCTAAAGGCGGCTAATGTTAGGCTATAAAGGAACTACAGCACGGTCACATGACTTCACCACCGCTAAGCTAAAGGCGGCTAATGTTGGGCTATAAAGGAACTACAGCACGGTCACATGACTTCACGTCACCACCGCTAAGCTAAAGGCGGCTAATGTTGGGCTATAAAGGAACTACAGCACCGTCACATGACTTCACGTCACCACCGCTAAGCTAAAGGCGGCTAATGTTAGGCTATAAAGGAACTACGGCACGGTCACATGACTTCACTTCACCACCGCTAAGCTAAAGGCGGCTAATGTTGGGCGTGATGATGTTTAGTCGTCTCATTTAGACACTTGTTAGAAACCGCTGTTTTTAAATTCACCTTTGGGGTATTTACTGACGTATTTTATGGTGTAAAAATCTCTTCACCTTGTGTTAACCACAGACCTTATTTCAGGCTAACAACCAAAAACACTAACAATTTCTACCAGACTAAGGGACAGGAAGTGATAAAATGCTGACTAATTTCAGGGTTTAAGACTTATTCCTGCACCACTAAAAGGATACATAAATAGAATACCCCAGCCCCTGCAGCTGTGACAGTAGTTGTAATATTTCTCTTTGTGTTTCCACTGCAGACCGTAACTGTAACCCCAGTCTGCTCAACCTGGTGATGGACCCTCTGGCGACTCCAGCTCCAAGCCCGGCCCCCACCACGGCCCCCGGCTCTGTCCAGTGGTGGGACGCCCAGGGCATCGTGGGGCTGGTCATCTTCCTGTTCTGTACTCTCTACGCCAGGTACATTACTCTAAATGCTGTGGTTTGTAGGCTCCAATGTGCCTTTTATAAGAAGACATTTTTAGAATGCTCTTACAACACTGTCTGAAATCTCACTATTTGTATTTTTTTCGTCCGTAAAACAACGATTGAAACATCAGTGAGAGTTGGAAAAATCAGTGCTGGTTTTGTCAGTTTGTCGTGTTGCTTGAACATTAAATGAGAGTTTCTATGAAGGATCATTTCTATAAAAGGAGACCACTGCAAAAATATACGTTTATTCTGTTTTTCTCATTTGTTTTAAGTATTAAAATAGTGTTTTTGGGGCGTTCTGCATGATTTAAAACCCAGATTCTGGAAACATTACAACAGTAAAAGCGCTAAAAACTTCTGCAGCTTTTCAGTGCTTGTTTTTTGTATGTGTTTGTCTGGAAGCCACCTCTATCACATAGCGATGGGAGCATGTCTCTTCTACATCAACATGTGTCCCCTCTTCTTCATGTCTTTTCTACATCAACATGTGTCCCCTCTTCTTCATGTCTTTTCTACATCAACATGTGTCCCCTCTTCTTCATGTCTTTTCTACATCAACATGTGTCCCCTCTGTGTAAAGAGACTCTGAAAGTTTCAGGAAAAAAGATTCTCTCTCTTTTTATCCTGATCCATTTATATAAAAACCTGTCTGAAAATGAGCTGATCAGATTTTGGCCACTTTATGATGTCATAACGATTTTTGGCTTGTGTAACCATTAGCCAATCACCAACCAAGGTAACCCCCCCCCCCCCCACCTTATCACCTGAATGTCCTCCTAGAGCACCATTGTGTTCTTTGTAACCAAATATCTCTCAGAGGGGCGTGGGGAGGGGCTCCTTTTCATCTAAAGTAACAGACAGAGAATCAGCACTTTTAAAACAGGGCTGAAACAGAGGGGATTATGGGATGCTGCAATGATCTGTTTGGTGTTTGGAGCCAAACACCAAACACATGAAAAACAGTATAATAGGGGACCTTCAAATCAACATCCTTTGCTCTCTCAGTATCCGCTCCTCCAACAACACCGCAGTGAACAAGCTGATGCGGACGGAGGAGGTCCAGGGTCTGACGAGCGAAAGCTTTGAGACGGGGGAGGACGGGGTGCACCGCGCCGTGGACAACGAGGAGGAAGCGGTCACCTACAGTTACTCCTTCTTCCACTTGAGCCTCTGCCTCGCCTCGCTCTACATCATGATGACCCTCACCAACTGGTACATGTAAGTATCCTTTATTTATCCTTCTGCTTATAAAAAGATATCTGGTTAGTTTTTGCCACAATATATGTTTTATATCTCAATAAAAAGAAAATGCATTAGTGTTTCCTGTGGATACAAACCATGGAGTGGTGCAGTGATGACGTATTTGTGCAGGTCGAAGCGAAAGTAAGCATCGCTCCCTCCACAAAAACAATGGGATTTTGGCCTTTTTAGAAAATAAAATATAATAATCTCCACATATTGTCTCCACTTTAAGATTTCTGAGTTAAGAAGCTAACATTAGGCTATAAAGGAACTACAGCACGGTCACATGACTTCCCGTCACCATCGCTAAGCTAAAGGCGGCTAATGTTGGGTGTGATGACGTTTAGTCGTCTCATTTAGGTATTTGCTGACGTATATCAGACTAGCAACCCATTAAAAAAAAAAAAAACATTGACTTCCAGACGAAGGGGACAGGAAGTGATAAAATGCTGACTCATTTAGGACTCATTCCTGCACCACTCTATTTAACTCCTGGTGAAAAAACATACCCAACACATTTTCCTACGTCACAGAGAAAGCACATAAGACAGAGGGAGCCTCGTGTCGGCAGGTTGTAACATTACGGGACAATTTTGTACTTGATTTTCCCGACATAGACATTTACATACTGAAAACACTGAATGTCCTCTTCCAATATCAGAGCACACATGATAACAAAGGTATCCCGACTGCAGCTGTGTGCATGACAGGATGTATGATTACCTAGAAGAGCATCAGGACTGTTTTAGGCATATGATAGCTATGTGATTAACATGATGATTCAGCCTCTATGGAGAGAGACATATGACAAGCATGATCATTTCTGACGTGGAGCTAATCTGAAGTAAACATTGAATACTGCTTTCTATTCCTCCATCTTGTGACTGTGTAACTCCCTCTCTTGGATATCAGCATGTGAAGGACACTGTTCAGGAACTCGTTGTACCAAATGCTCTGTATGTGATGACTGCTACATCTAACAAGCCACAATGCATGGATTAAATTCGATCCACTGCTGACTCCTCCTCCCTGATTGGTTCCCCAGGCCCGACGCGGCCTACGAGACGATGAAGAGCACCATGCCCTCGGTGTGGGTGAAGATCGGCTCCAGCTGGTTCGGCCTGGCCATCTTCCTCTGGACGCTCATCGCCCCGGTGATCCTGTCCGACCGAGACTTCAGCTGAAACCACGGTGACACACAGCAGCAGCTAGCACGTTAGCATGTGCAGGCTATATGCACCGCTTGAACAAACACAGCTTTAGCTTCCAATTGATTGTATTTACTTGCGTTAGGGCTGCACAATTTGGTGAAAAATAAGGTTTCACAATCAGGATATTGGATGGATTGATCTTTTTTTTGTAGTTTTTATAAAATGATGATTGGTGAAGAGGATCTCTGCCAAGAATATATGATTTGTTAAGTTTGTAGATTATAATTTATAGGCCGGGATATCTCTGCAGCTGCACACAACTTCATTTAATATTACATTTAAACACTTTGTCTGCCTTCATCCAACATGTTGATTCATTGTGGAGCCCTAACTTGTACCTCCACAGTTAAAATGGGAGAATATAATGGTGATATGCTTAGTTTTTTTTACCAGAAGCCATTAATAGTAAATGAGCTGTCGGGTCATTTTCACACTGTTACGATGATTATATCAGAGCACTACCTGCCTTTTTACTGGACCAAATTAACCTTTTAATGATGCCCTTTAAAGAGTTTATCTCACGTTATGGTTGTTTCTACTTTTTTACCATTCTGTTAAAATCAGTTTTATTTCATGCAAAGGTGTCGTCTAAGATTATTCAAGTTATGCCTTTTTTTAATGACACAGCTTGTCCACTTTTGTACTGTTAGTGCGTTATTATATTTTGCACACAAGCTTTTCAGAAGGAGCATTTTTAAAGTCTTTGGTGTAAAGTGACTTCTACGATTAAAATGTATGTTTCATTATAATCAATAAAGTTCTCTTTAATGTGATTGTAGGCCTCTTTTCTGTCCTGCAGAGGGCGCTGCTGCACATCAAATTACTCTCTTTATCCTGGATCATTTTTAGCGCTTTCCCTTTTTATTTGTAGGTATGTGTTTGAGTAAAATATATTGACTTCAAACCACATATATCCCAAATTTCCCTCAAATAATATTGTCGTTTAAAAGATTTATTTGCAGGACATGTATATTTATTATTTGATGTCTGAAACCACTACCTTTTTGTATTTACTGCAAACAAATTCTCTAAAATCAACATTGAATTTGGTATTTAGGGTTCATTTAGTCATAAAATCTGGATCTAGTTTGACATTTAGGTATTAGTTCCAATACAATTAACAATGATGTTTTATCTTATAATCTAATGACAACATTGAACCTGAATTATAAATAAATATAAATTCATTTGCAGAAAATCATACAGAGGCATGTGTGTGTTTCTTTTCCCCAATATCACAAGATCAGCATGAGGAGGAGCTGAACACACACTTCATTATTCTTCACTATGTTCACAGGCTTGTTTTGTGTAAAAATGTAAAAAACTTCCACACACTCAGTTGCTGTATTTTTTTTTTAAACATGGGATACCCTCAGGGGCGCACCTTGCGAACAGGCAAGGCAGGCAACTGCTTGGGGCCCCGGACCAGAAGGGGGCCCCCAAAGAAGGTAGATTAAGAAGGTCCACAGCAACGACAACATGAAACACCCTTTAATTTACTGCAACGACATGTCGGGAAACCCCCTCAAGGCGGCCCCATGCATAGCGCGCCGTAAAATGCTGCTTCTCATCTTAAGTTTTGTTGCCTTGTTCCGCTCCAGGCTGTCGGCTGTGCGTGGTGATGAAAAGCTGGTTCGAGGGGCCCCCAGTGAATGTTTGCCTAGGGCCCCCACCGACTCTAGGATCGCCACTGGATACCCTCTATAACTTCCCCCTACCTGTTTCTCATTATATCACAAATAACGGCTCTGACCAATCGGTAGCAACTTACTAGTTAAACAAAAGTATTTGTTTTTTTATTTCAGTTTCAGCCACTTTTCAAACAATGTCAATCGATGAATCAGTCAAAATCAATACAACTTTGTTTATATAAATCCTTGATGCACAGAAGGTTTCACAAAGCGCTTCCCAGACCTCACCATAGAGAGCATCCTGACTGGCTGCATCACGGCCTGGTACGGCAGCTGCACCGCCCTCAATCGTAAGGCTTTACAGAGGGTGGTGAAAACTGCACAGAACATCACCAGGACGGAGCTGCCATCCATGGAGGACCTTTACTCCCAGCGGCTCAGGAAGAAAGCCCTCCGGATTATACAAGACCCCCATCACCCCAGCCACAAACTGTTCTGTCTGCTGCCGTCTGGCAGGCGGTACCGCAGCATCCGGACTAAAACCACCAGACTCAGGGACAGTTTCATCCCACAGGCAATAAGACTGTTAAACACCTGAACTGCTGAAACAACATCCACAATATTCATCTGGCTGCTACTTAGAAATTATTTATCTATTTACCTATATCCTATTTCAATAACTTGCATATAGACTCTTATTGCACTATTTCACTTTTTAAACTATTTTTTCTTTTTGTATTTACTATTTACTTGCACTATATTTTCTGTTTATCTGTGTTTTGTGTTGCTCTGTTGGAGAAGCCTGTGACACAAGATTTTCATCGGCATAATTACACTGTAGCTATGTTCGTTTGACAAATAAAGAACCTTGAACCTTGAAGAGATACCCAGCATGCAGTGGGAACCAGTTACACAAATCTAGATTTCTGAGTAAATATGTGTTTTTGGAGCAAATCCCGGGACGCTACGTTGAGCATAGTGTTTGAATCTAACTAAGGTCACTCTTTATTGTAGTCCAAAATCGTTTTATTTTGGAATGGTGAAAGCCAGGTATTCTGGGAACAAATCAGATAACAGGATGAACCAAAACACCAGGAACCAATCAGAGTTAGTGTTTCCTTTAAGCTGATTGTTGACATACAGAACACTCGGCAAGCTAATTCTGCAAAGTGACCGCTAATATCTGTAACCCCTCCATCAATCTGCCCCCCCCCCCCCTCTCATATAGTGTCAGGGACCCCCTTCTCTCTGCTCACAGTGATGCAGACCCCCTGCTGTGATGACCCACTTTGTTGTGGTGACAGAGGAAGTCCCCAGCCAGCTGTGAGCGGCTGACCTCCCGCTCTTATATAACCACGACGCTCTGATCATTGCATAAGACCGTTAGTTATGAGATCTCATTGGCCCTGGGGGATCTTCATCATAATTTCCCAACAGCTCCAACCCCCTCCTCCTCCTCCTCCTCCTCAGAGGCTTTAAGGCACCTGGCAACAGGTAGAAAACAGTCTGAGTGCGGCACCGACACCTGAAGGCTCTCTGTGTTCCTCAGAGGCTCCATGAGGATCAACTCACCTCATATCACAGGTTGATGCAGAAAAAGGTAAGATTTTTAAAGTGTATTTATACTTTATTGCAGGTATCTAAGTTACAAGTGATCCGTTTGACACTTAGATAATTCATCCTGACACATTTAACAACATTTGACTATATAAGATTATTATTATACATAATGTGCACTGATTACTGTATTACACGGTTTATTTAAAACAGTAAGGTTGTGTATCTTGTACTTTTCGGCGAACGCTTTACCATAGATATCATTTTCAACAATCATATGTTTATTAATTGTAATATTTGTTTTCGTTTTAATGATATATATAAAATCATCTTAAATATAAGTTTTGTATTTATGTTTACATATATATATTCATGTCAATATAATTATATTGAATGTTTTCTGTTAAATTAAATTCATGAAGTAATACAATCATTACAATGGGATGGACAGTAGTGTGTACTATCAGTTTCATTAATACCAATGTGTGTTATAGGTGTTATTAGATATTAGAGGTCAATCAATCAATCAAATGTGTTTATAAAGCACATTTAAAAACAACCCATATTAACCAAAGTGCTGTACAGAACAGAGCAGGTAGCCAACACAACCTTAAATACAATAAGTAACTAAGAGTAACACCGGCGTAAACGTTAATACACACAGCTCATATGCACACATAAACAAATACATAGGCATAGGCACTATCAGCCAGATAAGGAGTCGAACGCTAGGAGATAAAAGTATGATTTTAGAATACGGGATCTGCAACATAGGAGGCACCCTGCCCATTTAGGCTTTATAGGTAATGTTTTACATATTCAAATCAATAAAATAAATGATAGAATTGAATAGTTATTGAATAATTAATGAGTTAATTATTCGGATGAGAGCACATTAATAATGAGGTCATGTTTAGCTGGTGTTTTGTGATTCAAGTTCTACTTGGGCAGGCTGCATCCTTTTTATATTTTATTTCATATTACAATGTGGTTTAAGAGACACTGAGAAAGCCAAATTACGTGCATAAAGAACCTCATCATATTTTAAATAAATATTATATGTAATGGCAACTTAAATAATTTGCTAGATTTATGTATTTGAAGGTTTTATGTCCATAAGAACCAGAAATGAGTTGATTGTATCTTTAAAAGTTAAAATTCACAGGTATTGATGGCTTTTTATTAACATTCCTGCCTTTTATACTTGGTTTATTCATGACACTAAAATAGCATAACCTATTAAACATAATTTGTAAGTGATAAATATAAATAAAAAGACAAATGTGATGTTTATTTCCCATTGTGTATGCATGTTTTCCCACGTAGCTGTGAATTACGTAGTTTTTGTATCGACAACAAACGCCTCCTTGTTGTATTTTCCCAATAGAAAGCTGCGTAGCCACGTTCAATGTCTGTCGTTGAAAAAAGTTTTACCCGGAAATGCTGTTTGTAAATATGCAGCATCAACGTTAAAGAGGATTCCTCTCTTACGTTATTCCCGGTTAAAAAGTGAGCTGATATAAAACACAAAACAAACAATTATTGAGTCAGATATTAGCAGCTAAACGTGTTACTGTACATTAGCATATTTACGGTAATCCTAGGTGAGTAAGGTGTTAATGCTAAAAGCGTCAAGCTAGCTAAAATGTCATATAGGACTTCCGGTTTTCAAAATAAGGCTACACGTTAGCTTTAATAATAAGAACACGACGCTTTGAAGGAAAACCGAAAACTGCTGAATAATAATGTATTTAACACATTATTATGTATGTATTTATTAATTACAAGTGAAGACAGACCGGACTATTATCAGTATTGGAAGAAATACTCTAAAGTATTACTTTTATTTGACTTTTTAATTCAGTTTTATTTTATATTTTGATATGTTTATATTTTATGTGGGTTTATTTTCTACTATTTTCTTCAAATGATGTGCAATGCCTTTGTTTTAACATGCTGCTGTAACGCAAAAAGTCCCAATTTGGGATCAATAAAGTATCTGATCTACGCCCCGCTTTTATTTCGAAGGCGTCACACTTCCGGTGTAGTGTTGCTGAATGGCGCTGACTTGACGCAGCTTGTAAACGCTGTCCGCTGCAGCGCAGAGAAGTTGATCCTGCAGGTAATGTAAGCTCATTAATGTATCACTGAGGGTTTAATGGAAATGTTAACATGTATTTTAAGGATTTATTTTATTGTAAATGTCCACATGGTGTGACATGGTGGGGTATTATTGATTAGAGTATTTTTCCTGTCGCTATTTGGTGAGATAAAGGTGAAAATGGACAGCCTAACCAGAGCTAAACGTGGATCTGGTGTGTGTTCTTTTTGTTATTAACATGCTAAAAGGGTGTTATGATACCTGAAGTGATCCTGGGTTTATTCATCCCCAAAACTGGCTTCATTCATTGTCTGTGAGAGGGAGGAGGTGGCGAGATGCGGCAAGTCAGCCACAATTGCACCTAACGTAACCGGAAGTACGGTGATTTTCAAAATAACAATAATAAAGCTTTATTTGTTTTGTTTAAATAATAATGACAACAAACTACAATAAAAATAAATAAGGAAACCTCTATGTAAAAATACAGGCTAATTTGTCTACCATGTACAGTTGGTGTTTTTCAATTGGCTGAGGATGTGTTTAAGTACAGATTGGATTTATTCTGAAACACTTGCATGGGTTGTATTGCTATGATTTCGTGATGCAGTTTCATTTTGAAAGTGCTGTATCTGATGCTGTGTTATTGCTGCTGGCTTGACTCTGGTTGTAGCTGCATGGCTCTGCTACGTAGGAACACTGCCTATATGGTGCTCTGGTGTTTTGTTAATCGATATTGCCTCTTGCTGTTGTTCTATATATGCATGTACTGTAAATCCCTAAATCCCCTAAACAGTTTTTTTGCACAGGTGTGTCATATTTGGCTTTTTGGTTATTGATTATTCCACTCGGCTTTATCACAGCTCTGCGCCCCTGTAGCAAAACCAGCCTCCATTCAAAAAATCTGGCACCTCCAATATATTTTAATAATTATTCTGTAAGTGCGCATGCCTGGTGAGAACAATTACTGATTTTACGATGCCGAATGAACTAATATACCTTCAGTAGCAGTAACAGGCTTGTATTACTGTTATAATAATATGCCTTCTTGTCGAAAAGCTTATTTACACTTGTATGTGTGATTCGTTTAACGGCATTCGTCGTTCAAGTCTATTTTTGGTACAACACCAATTATTGTGAGAATCGGTACTAAAGGGTCCAGCTGTGATAAAGTGAGCATGCCGAATAAACACATAGATCTTCAATAATCTTAAAATACAGTTATCGTGATATGTAGTATGCGTCTTGTTGAGAAACATATTGTAAACTAAAATGTGTGATTTATTGAAGGAAATTCGCTGTGGCTGCTTCTATTTTGGGTAAAAAAATCGTTGTTATAATCGGTCCACATGTGATAAATTGACCATGCCGAATTAACACATGACCCTCAGTACTCATAACATACGGTTATCATGTTTTTTAATACATGCGTTTTGTTGAGGAGCATATTTGGGACTTAATTATGCGATTTATTGAACGGTTTCCCCTCATGCAACAGAAAGCGAAACTACATAGAGCTGATGCTGCTCGGTCATTTCTGCATACAACCTGCTTACAACGTGACATCATGCATGATAAACAGATTTATTTGTTTTGTGGCTGCAGGATCAAATCACCAATAATATGACATAATCACATCTGAGTTTAAATTGGTGGATTTAACGTCCCATGTACCCGGGGATTTCGTACTTCTTAGTACTGTTTTCCCTCTTAAAATAAACACAAATATGCATTATGATGTGTTTATAAAGAGCAGGAAGATGACCTACTGTCCACTCGGTATCTGCAGCACTCTGCCTGCTGGATTAGAGGGCATCTGAGGACAGTTTGCATCATTGCTCTGCTGCAAAAAAAACACACTTGGAACAACTAGGCATTTTTTCATTTTCTCTATTGGTTTATCACAAGATTAAGAATATTTCTCCGAAGGCTCACAACATTTCTGGGCACAAAGTGGAGCTATATCTGTCTGGGTTTACAGAGTTTGATCAATAATGTGAGGGATTGTCATCCTTGGAGGGAGGGAGGGAGTATTCTCTGGGAAAAGATGATTATTTTCATTATTGATTAATCTACTGATCACTCTTTTGATAAGAGACATCCACAAATCTAAATCTACAATTATATAAAACATAATAAATGAACACATCCACATTAAAGAATCTGGAACCAGGGAGCATTTAACATTTATTCTTTGATAAATGATCAACATTTTAATTGATTAACACTATTTTGTGGCCCTATATGCATTTGCCTTCCACTTAGGGTGCAATTATCATGTTTCTACAGAAGGGGAAACTGTTTCCTGGCTACACCCTGAAGAAGGCTCTTTGTTCCGCCATTATTGTTAACAACTAGTCTCTATTGTATAAACAGTGGCCGTTTCTCAATGTAAGTAAACCTGCTGCAGAGCCACTATTTAAAGTATACTACGTCATCGAGTGGCGCCGAAGGACTGTTTAAATGCATGTTAAATGCCCAGCATTCGGCGCCACTCGATGACGTAGTATACTTGAAATAGTGGCTCTGCAGCAGGTATACTCGACATTGAGAAACGGCCAGTGTCTGGGATGTAAAGAAATCCTTATGAAATAGCTGTATGATTGGTGGTCTATCACTATTTGCCTGAGCAATGCCTTACACCTCTTCCTAATAGATCACTTGTCTTGGTATTGTCTAATTGTATAATGGGAAAGGATCTCGTTAAAAATAATGAATCAGAATCAGAATCCTTTTTTAGTCCCAAAAATCACAAAAATAAGTCGGCTAACATATTGAAAAAAGGGGCAAAAGTGTTTTAAAATCAAATAAGTGCACAACTATTGTTCGTTAATAGTTAGTGTAGTGCTCTTCCGGTTCCTTCATCTCTATATGGTTTCCTGAATGTGTTTTTGGTTGTTATCCTGAGAAAAAGGTCTGTGGTTAACACAAACTGAAGAGATTTTAATTCTACCACATGAAATACGTCAGTAAATACCCCAAAAAAGCGTTTGCCCCATCATCACTGCACCAGTCTGTTTGCACATGATGAATCCTAGTGAAGTGATTTCTTGATCATTACATTATTCCAGTGAAGTCTTTGCATCTTTTAGCTGGATGTTTCCCCTCACTCCGTCATGTTTCCCCCTCCGTACTGAAGAGTCACATTTTGGTCGTTCCTGTCAGACTGCGTCCTCGACAGGGGATTTCTTTCCTCCGTAGAAGAGCCGGTGCCTGTGGTTGTTTATTATCATTTTTCTCTCCCCGAGGTGTCCTTCACCTCAGGAGGGACACAACAATCCACGACTCTATGTTCCCGGTTTGATGCCGTGTACCTGCATCAATCACCACGCTGTCATTGTGTTGTTGCAGCAGGCTGGACGACATTGACCTCTTGTGTCTATTAAAAGCACATAATATATTCCTTATGTCATAACACTGCCAGGTGTACCATGAAAATACACACATTTCAAGAAGAAATCAACCTTTTTAACACATTATAGTCAATTTACCTATATATAGCTACCATGAACGACCATTATTTGCGTCTTTCTATTGGACTCTGACAGAAAATGTGAGTCATTTCCCAGAAAAGACCGGATATCAAATGTTTCAAAATCATTAGAAAAGCACTTTTATCCAGAACAACTGTCTTGCTGTGTCTTCCACTGTATCAGGCATAAACAAAACCATCATCAGCGCCATTATCGACGTTCCTGTTTGTTTGTTTGTTTGTTTGTTTGTTTGTTATGGATCCCTGTGGAGCTGGAGTCTATCAATCCTGATGTTTCATGGGTGCTAAAGTGGCAGCATAATGGACTTTCTGTGGCACTGATAGGCCCAAATGGCTTTCACTGAGTTTTCCACTGGAGCCAAAACTGTGTTTTACTTTAGATTAAGTTAACCCCACTAAAGGCACATTCAGTGGTGGTATGATAAACATTTATTTGGTGTGCGGGGTCTCAGAGCTGTCCTGAGGTCCCACGGCCTGCTGAGGCTTTATGAAATGGCATGAACTCTTTTTTGTCAAAGGTCTCTCTGTTCAGGCTAGGGCAGCGAAGCCAGAGAGACAACATGGATATTCATCAGCTTCGTTCTCATGTCAGTGATGGGTACTCAGACCTTAAAGTGTCCTTGGTAGCAGGTGAACTGTGAGGGCTCTTGTATCTTCAGAGCTTCACTGATGTTTTCCACATTGCTGTTTTAAGGCACTTAAAGGTCCCATGTCATGCTTTTCCGGTTATTACCCGTCCCCTTGTGTGTTATGAAGGTTTTTATGCATGTAAACGGTCTGCAGAGTCACAAACCCTCAAAGTACACCCTGTAGCGAGTAAAACTCGTAACGGCCCGTCCACACAGCGGCGTGCGTTGAAGCTTCAATGCTTCTGCCCATTCACTTTGAATGGGGTGACGTTACGCTTCGCCGAACTGCATTGTGGGAGCGAAGCGTAGCTCGCTGCAAAAGTTGAGCAATGTTCAACTTTTGAAGCTTCGGCGGAAGCGTCAGCCAATCGAATCATATGCCAGTACAAGCTCTAGCCAATCAAACCGTGTACTTGTGCGTCCGGGGCGGGAGATTCATGTGATTGGTTGTTGGTTGAGTTTCAGCCCCCCCCCGCCGGCAAGCTTCAACGCACGCCGCTGTGTGGACGGGCCGTTACACAGAAAAGCTCCAACAAGCCGTGTAGGACAGAGAGTGAATACACATACTATACAGAGATGCTGTATGAGAAACCAATGTGAGTTTGGAAAATTGCACAATATAAATCTATTCTAGTAGACCTCAACAATGGAATTATGATCAGTAGAAATGGCCATGACATGGGACCTTTAACAAAGGAAGAACATGCCAAGTCAAGGTGCAATCTGGATCTTAATGAGACACAAAGGAAATGCATATAGACAATGGTTTCACTTTGTTTTTCATTTAATAGATGTTAGGCTTGGGAATCCTTCAGGGGTTTTGTACCGATCAGAAAACCTCAATCCAATAATCGACTTTAGTGTTGGTTTGGAGGAAATGTATTGACTATTGACTAAGTGGGGCTTTCCAGTGGCTGTTGTGTTTGCTAATGCTCTCCATGTTAGCATAGCATGCTCAACAGGATGGTGCTTTTCGCAAATGATTGTTATGATGTGTCCCATTGGTGCTGGGAAGTGATTTCCAATACAACACGTCTGAAATACAATTTCTAGCTAGGTTAGCATTGTAAGCTATTGTTAGCAAATGCCGCCATGTTCACAGGTAGACCTTACTTGGTGTACAACGGATTTAATGAGACATAAATAAGTCAGGAAAGCTAATAAACAGTAGAGAGCCTTCAACTTAAAACTATTTTTTTATTATTTAATTTATCTGCAAGTTCATTTTTCAATTATTTGATACATTTTTTGTTTTTTTGTATACGCCAGAAAATAATGACAAATGGCCTTTACAATGTCTCAGATCACAATTAAACATAATGAGCTTTATTTGGTTTAAAATAATAGTTAAAAACTCTAATAAATGAAGTTTATTGAAATCTTAAAACATTTCATGAAATTACTTTTTAATTACTCTTCAAATATGAAACAAATTCATGTTTTATGAATCCATTTTAAAGGATCTCTTTGGACACATATGGACTGGTTGGTTAAACCACAGTCTTGTTTAACATATAACAAATTAAATCCGTACGTCTCCAACCATCTCTGGATCCCGTTCATCTCAACATTAATTCTGAACGTCCACAGCAGTTTAACCAGGAAGCAGGAAGTGACCGTTCCCTGTTCGGTACATAATGCTGAAGTTGCATTGCTCTTATTGGAACAAATGTCCTCCCGACGCCATACATCATCAAACACCTCCTGCCTCCAACCTGGAAAACACATCCTTTTTTCCAGCCACCACAGCAGTAATAAATCACAGAACTCTCTGCGCAGAACCCTGTGTTCGTGATTTAAGATGTGTTGTGTAAGCGGTACATCCTCACGTAGATTCAGGGTGTCAACGCTTCAGCTCGTCATGCAGCCGGGGACACAAGGGTGCCCTCATCCATCATTAGGATTCCCCCAGCAGCAGACTCAAGTTAAATGTCAAAAGTGCCGTAAGCGAGCAGATTTCTTCGCCGCCGGAAAACAGTCCAAGACTACGGGAGCGGAAATTATCTATCATCTTTACTTAGCTTTGTCTACTTCCTTTTTTACAAAGATTCAAAGGCTTTTTTGTCAAATGAACAAAAGGTACCGCGTTTTATTGGTAATGGAAATCTAAAGTCTAAAGCTCCTTCAACAATGCAACATACAATATACCTTAGAGATACAAATAGTGCAAGAAAAAAATGTGAATAGTCCAAGACAATGGTGATAATAGAAATAATAGAAAAATACCCAAAGTATTGTTGTTATTGTTATGTTATTGTTTTGTTTAATGCTTTATTTATACAGTCAAATGCAATAAAAATAACCATATTTATATAAATCTAAGAAGTTCAAGTAAGAAAAAAATTGAATAAAAAAAAAGGATAAAAGCATAAGTAGTAAGGATGTGCCATATAAAGATTAAAAAATGTGTCTAATGTGTTTACTTCCGGACCTAAGTGACATCACGATGTAACACTCACGCTTCTTATCCTGTCCCTGATGCGTGTTCTGTCTACGCAAATGTTGGCAGATAGCATAACAAGTATCAGGGACAGAAGAGTCCAAAAGTACACTCACAGCGGGCACTACACTACAAAAGCAAGCTCCATCTCAAACAATTTCTCATGTGGCTTGGGAGAAGGACTCTCTCAATGTCAACGTGTTGTGCCTTGGAAGCCTTTACTTTTTTATAAAAAGATATGGAATGGAATGGATGGAAAAAGAAGACAAAAAGACTTCAGTAAACTCAACTACACTCTTCTATCTGACTCTCCTTCTGCCATATTTGTTATGCTATCTGCCAACATTTGTGTAGACAGAACACGCATCAGGGACAGAATACTTCTATTGGCTAGCGCTCCAACACATTGTACGTGATAGGCTAAGGGGCGGGACATCTCTAAGCTGGTTGGCCAATCCCAACCGAGCCGGCCAGCTAACCAATCAGAGCAGACTGGGCTCTGGTTTCAGACAGAGGGTGAAAAGAGGTATGGAGACATGTCAGAGTAGAGACACTACATACTGATATACACCTGAACATGAGCATGATACGTCGTCTGTTACTGTTACATTCCATCACTGGTACAGGGTAATGTTTTGGCAAAAAAGCTTGCACACGTTTTTTGTTGACGCTGTATGCTTGGGTGTTAAGTGTTAAGTTTGCGTCTGTGTATGTATGTGTGTGTTTGTGTGTGTGTGTATGTGTGTGTGTTCGGATGCCGTCAGAGGCCCCGGGGCGGAGCGTATGGACCCAGCTTGGTTTTCTCCGCGAGGTGGAAGGGCCTCTGGTTCCTGCCCCCCCCCCCCCCCGCCGAGAGAGCAGCCTGTCGGGCAGAAGGCCTGTCAGCTGCACCCCTCATTCACAAAACACCAAGTGGACACACACACACACACACACACACACACACACACACACACACACACACACACACACACAGGCCAAAAAATGGACCTTTTACATTCATGTCCATCCAATAGTGCCCCTGCAAATGCCATTCAAACATAGTGTTTGTATATCGCTGCTGAAGGTCCTCTGAGGATGAAGAGCATCACAGTGACGTCTCCTCTGGTCCTCACTCTCACTTTGTCATTGTCCATCAAGGTCATTTTCTGCAGAGAGGAGGACACCACTGGCTTTTAGTTTGTTATATAACAGCCGGTGTGTTTGTTTTTCTGGGTTTGTCCATGACTGTTGGAGCCTTTGTTTTCCCAACTCCAGTTCAAAAAGCCTGGTTGTTATCTACAGGTAGAGCTCATTGGAAGCCATTTGTACGTCACAATATTAGCGCTGCATCTAGTAACACTATCTTCTCTCTGTGTGTGGACGATATAGATTTCTGGATCCTCTATGGCAGGCTTCCCCTGTCTGTTGATTCTCTGTTGGTGAAATAAGAGAGCATATGGCTGCTCTCTCCCCACATTACATCACCTTCACATCCAACAGATCGCTTCAGCTCATTGTTTTTGGATAGGAGCTACAAAAAAAGAGAAAGAGAAATTGGCTTTTTTTGTTGTCTTACGTGGAATAAAAAAAGCAGGTTGGGATGTTCTGATGTGTCGTCTGTATCCTGCTTAACCCGGCTGCCTCAGGCTCAACAGAGTTAGTATTGATCCATCAGTTACATCATGCAGAGCTGCTGCCCTCTCTGATGGGACTGAGTTCAGCTTCTCACTGGTTTCCATTAGCTGATTTCCTCCATGAATTGATGCTCTCTCTCTTCTCTGGTAGTTGGTTTGAAACTTATTTAAGAGGCCCTATTATGCTCTTTGTGGTTTTTCCTTTCCTTTAATGGGATCTGTAGGTTTTTGAGCACGTAAACGGTCTCCATTGGAATTCTTTGTTTACTTGTAAATCTTAAAATTGTTGTCATATTGAATAGACATCATTTACAGGGATTTTAGCAGCATTATTTTCAATTTGAGTCAAGTTCACATGATCAATTTAAATGCAATATTATCATTACTTGCTCAGTTTTGGTCTCCACCTAAAAAAATCCTACAAATAACTTCCTCTTTACATTCAAACTCATGTTTATTACCATCATTTTAAAGTGAAATGTAATAATCTAAGAGCAAAATTCAGAAGCTATAAAAACTAGTTTGTGCTCTTTTGAATAACTTTATCATGAACCCATTTAATATTCAAAACTAAATATTATTTGATGGGTTCATGACAACCTGTCTGCAGATGACCAACTCAACACACAGTGAATAGCAGCGTTTGTTAGCCTAACAATTAGCAAAGCGCGTCATCTACATCACTCTGAAGTTGGACATCTTACACCAAGCTTTTTGAACTCTTAGGTTTGTAAATCCATAAGAATTGATTCACAGAGTCTAACAAGATTCACAGAGTCTAACAAGATATTTAAACGGTGTCACATTTTCAGGAAGTGTCCTTACAGAAACCCACACTGACTCCCTGAACCCACAAACCCTCGCCTAACTTAGATGTAGAGACCATTATAGCACATTGCTGGTCATTTGTCCTATATTTAGCATTTCCTCCGAATATTTTTAACTTGTTTTCTCTTCGCTTGCACAATGCCGTCCATTCTGTCGTTCTTTGTGCCTCTGTCCTTGTTCCTGATTTGGTTTGCTGCTGCTCTAAATATGTGTTTCCCACTTTTTCTGTGAATGACCCTATTGTCCGTAAGTCCGTAAATAATTTTTTTTTTATAGAGTAACGGCCCTTGGTTACCTATAGATATACATTTGGTTTAGTAAAGAGCAGAAAAGGAATCTCCAGTGTTTAGAGACTCTGGATTTAAAGGGGCCATATTCAGCTCATTTTCAGGTGTATATCAGTATGTAGTGTCTCTACTTTAAAGAGTCCTCTCCTGCTGATGTTCAGGTGTATATCAGTATGTAGTGTCTCTACTTTAAAGAGTCCTCTCCTGCTGATGTTCAGGTGTATATCAGTATGTAGTGTCTCTACTTTAAAGAGTCCTCTCCTGCTGATGTTCAGGAGTATATCAGTATGTAGTGTCTCTACTTTAAAGAGTCCTCTCCTGCTGATGTCCAGGTGTATATCAGTATGTAGTGTCCCTACTTTAAAGAGTCCTCTCCTGCTGATGTCCAGGTGTATATCAGTATGTAGTGTCTCTACTTTAAAGAGTCCTCTCCTGCTGATGTTCAGGTGTATATCAGTATGTAGTGTCTCTACTTTAAAGAGTCCTCTCCTGCTGATGTTCAGGTGTATATCAGTATGTAGTGTCTCTACTTTAAAGAGTCCTCTCCTGCTGATGTTCAGGTGTATATCAGTATGTAGTGTCTCTACTTTAAAGAGTCCTCTCCTGCTGATGTTCAGGAGTATATCAGTATGTAGTGTCTCTACTTTAAAGAGTCCTCTCCTGCTGATGTTCAGGTGTATATCAGTATGTAGTGTCTCTACTGGGACATGTCTCCATGCTTTAATGTTCAAAAAGCTCTTTATTTTTCTCATACTGTCTGTGCTGCAGCACCTCTTTTCACCCTCTGTCTGAAACCAGAGTCCAGTCTGCTCTGATTGGTTAGCTGGCCGGCTCTGTTGTGATTGATCAACCTCTTAGAGATGTCCCGCCCCTTAGCCTATCACGTACAATGTGTTGGAGCGCTAGCCAATAGGAGCGCGAGTGTTACAGAGTGATGTCACTATGTTGCTGAAGTCTACAAAGGAGTCCAATGGAGGATCATCTTTATCTGCTAATGTGCAGAAACACCAGGTTTAACACAATTATTAGACATGCAAAAAAGGGAGAATCTGCGCAGGATTGAAATGTTTAGATTATAAATAAAGCCTCAAAGCTTTGCACTGATGGATAAAGATACAAAAAAAATCCAAAACAAAAAGCTGAAAAACAGTCAAATGTCTCTAAAGCTTCAAAGTAAACCCTCGAGTCAGGTCGTACACTCATGGGTTTCAATTTCCTGGCAGTGTGAACAAAATAAATAAAAGCATAATAAATGACTTGACAAATATGAATGTATTTTCAATCTCGGCCTGTAGAGTTGGGAGTGTCTTGCTTTGCGGTCCAGTCGGTGTATTATGCTTACAGTGCTGTGTAGTAAAAACCTTGAGTACACACACCGGCGTCTTTGGTCCATAATGGTACATCTGTACATACATGGCATTAGTATGTTATTGGAACGTTTGGTAGTGGGTCTGAAGCGGCACCGCCCACCACAGCTGAGCTCTGCACAACATCTGTCAACATCTCTTCTTGTGCGGACTCTTTTTAAATCTGCGATGGTTATTTCTCCGCGTGTTGGTTGGTGTTTGTTCGGTGGTGATGGGGGTGTTTGGTCTGTCTGTGGTTCTGGTTATTGGTGTTGTACACACACATTTGAAAAGATACCCATCAAACTTCTAGATCCAGACATAAAAGTCCATTTAAAGCCAGGGTGTGTAAACATGGTTGGTCGTGGGCACATAAAGCAAAAATGTCTCGAATCAGAAAAATGTATTTATCTCTGGGGGGAATAAGAAATTGTAAAATAACCACTATTTAAAATAGAGGTTTATTTCATCGAAAACTAAGTCATTTTTGTTGATTAAGTTGTTTAAATGTCTCGATTACTCAGTCCAAAATGCAAGGATATATACTAACGTTTGATTTAAAACAGAGAATGGAAGGACCTCTCCATATTAAAGAAGCACAAACATAATTTTTCCATGAAGACCTACGTAAACAATTATCAAAACAGTTGGTAAATACTTTTCTAATCTGTGCTGCTCTACTCTGAACTTCCACTGATATATTCTCTATCAAATATTTCCATAAGACAGTGATGATGCATTTCAGAGGTCGTTAAACACGGTAATGATCATGTGATGCAGCAGCAGAGACTCTGAGGTCTGTTGCTGAAGGACAGATGCTGAGGAGACTCTGGCTCTTTCTCTCCTCTGACAGGTGGCTTCATGCCCAGAAACTCCCTCTGAGGCTCTGCAGGAAGCTGCTGCTGCTGCTGCTGCTGCTGCAACAACCGGTCGCACAAATATACGTGTTCGCCTATATCTGCCTTTTGAGTAAAGTCAGATATTCCCCGGTCAATGTCGTCCCCTTTCAGTTTAAAGGAGGTTCGCTCCTGACTACAGCAAGCCACTCAGACTGTATTTAAATTACACATTTCTCAAGTTAACATACAACTAACCCAGGTGTCATGTTCTGCTCGTTGGGGCTCTGGACATGTCCCAGTGTTTAATCCACACTGCTTTTCTTTGTGTAATTTAAATCTTTATTGTACACGGAAACAACATGATGGTTACAACAATATTACAATCGTGTAACCAGCAATACAAAATAAAAATAAAATCAAAGGGATATGTCTTCATGTTATTATATTCTTGATGATACATGTATCTATTAGCTATTGTTCCAGTCACATGTCTTTGTTTTGAGTCTTGTAGTCCACACTGCTTTTTAATCGTATCATTTGTAAAACACTATGCACAGTAAGTAAGATTCGAATGTTATGAACCTGAAAATGAGCATCTTTAAAATGTCTAGTCTTTAATCCATTGCTCTAATGTGACGTCACTCCAGGATTTTCTTCACACACACACGCCACATTCAACATGCACAACATCATGTGAAAGCCTCGATGCATCCTTAGCAAACAGCCCTCATGTATAAGTAGTAGAACAAGCACTACACGTGCATTTTGTGTTTTGTCCTCCAGCTGCAGGCGCTCACAGCCGGATTCGGCCCCAGGCTTTTCATGCGCTCTGTGAGGCTGAAAGTTACCTCTTCCTGCTTGAGTCTGCTCTGATGTAGATCACTGCTGCTAGAGATTATGTAATGGACGAGATGCAAAATAAAAAACACAAGGCTTTACTTTACAGAATTATGTTGAGAGAGATCCATTTTTGCAGAAGTACAAATCCTTTGTAATGCATTACCGCACATACAATGGAAAAACGGATATGAGCGAGATGAACCCTTTGCATGCATCTTCAAAAATAGCACATCATTTGCATTCAACCACTGTTTCATGTTAATGTATTATAGCTTGAGGTATTAAATTAATTCCAAGCAAATTCCAATTCTGAACACAAAGAAATATTCCTGTTGAAGAAATGTGTTTGATAGCACGATGCTCATAAGGCTGCAGAGGAAAACCTCCTGTGAAATTATTCAACACTGGCAGCTCTGTCAACTCCAGGAAAAGGCTGACAAGACAGATTTACTGAGCCAATATTAGTCTGAATGTCATACCTAAATAATATGACAACAAACCAAAATATGTTGAAAGCAGAAACCGCCTTTATTTTCAGCAGACGACGCCTCAATAAACAGTCATTTATCATAAATGGAAAGGAGATGAAAATATATGTTATTGCAAAACTTAATATGCTTCTATTGGCCATCGCTCAAACACATTGTACAGTATACGTGAGGGGCGGGACATCTCTAAGCGGTTGATCAATCTCAACAGAGCCGGCCAGCTAACCAATCAGAGCAGACTGGGCTCTGGTTTCAGACAGAGGGTGAAAAGAGGTGCTGCAGCACAGGCAGTATGAGAAAAATAAAGAGCTTTTTGAACATTACAGCATGGAGACATGTCACAGGAGAGACACTACATACTGATATACACCTGAACATCAGCAGGAGAGGACTCTTTAAAGTAGAGACACTACATACTGATATACACCTGAACATCAGCAGGAGAGGACTCTTTAAAGTAGAGACACTACATACTGATATACACCTGAACATCAGCAGGAGAGGACTCTTTAAAGTAGAGACTCTACATACTGATATACACCTGAACATCAGCAGGAGAGGACTCTTTAAAGTAGAGACACTACATACTGATATACACCTGAACATCAGCAGGAGAGGACTCTTTAAAGTAAAGACACTACATACTGATATACACCTGAACATCAGCAGGAGAGGACTCTTTAAAGTAGAGACACTACATACTGATATACACCTGAACATCAGCAGGAGAGGACTCTTTAAAGTAGAGACACTACATACTGATATACACCTGAACATCAGCAGGAGAGGACTCTTTAAAGTAGAGACACTACATACTGATATACACCTGAACATCAGCAGGAGAGGACTCTTTAAAGTAGAGACACTACATACTGATATACACCTGACCATGAGCAGGAGAGGACTCTTTAAAGTAGAGACACTACATACTGATATACACCTGACCATGAGCAGGAGAGGACTCTTTAAAGTAGAGACACTACATACTGATATACACCTGAACATCAGCAGAATATGACCCCTTTAATTCAGGCTTCTAACCAAAAACCTATTCAATAATCCATTATCTTTGAGGGGATTATCTATGTTAAAACAGGTGCATTTGAAAAACATAGTGCAGTAGATTTAAAACAATAAGCAGAGTTTAAAGAAGCGGCTTTAGAGGTCAGGTAAAGGTCTCAAAGAATACAAATTCAGCTTTAATCCGAAGGTCAGTATCTAATGTGGCCTCCATGTACAATTCTTTAATTTCAGAGCTCTTTAAACACAAGGCAGAGACTCTTTTTTCTCCAGATGAACTTCATCCTAGTGGCCGGTATTCCCTCAATGCTCCACATGTCTGCTGAGAGAGGGTCAGTTGGGGGATGTAGGAGTGTGTAGGGAGGACACACGCACGCACGCACGCACGCACGCACGCACGCACGCACGCACGCACGCACGCACGCACGCACACACACACACACACACACACACACCACACACACACAGAGCTCTGGCAGGAACATGAACGCCGCGCTGTGTGGACATTTTCCAGAGCTGCTCTTAAACACAGAGTAAATCCTTCTGACTTTTTCCCCCAAATCACCAAAGAAATACTATGTTATAAGTCATGCATTCAACATCTTACAAAAACTACAAAAAGTATTGGCAAATGTTGCATTATTTGGCGTGAAAATGTACCCAAAGTAAAATGACTTTTTGTGGATAATGCCCCATTTCAGAAATATGAAATGACAGGATTATTGATGCATTCATGTGTTCATCACAGCTGGTAAAGGTGAAGCTAATTTTAATAACTTTATAAACCGCTGCTGGATATCTTTACCTATAGTTATAGTTCAATGTTTAATTATTAGCTGATGTATACTTTGAATCTGTAAAGTACTTTCGGATACATTTAGTACAGGTACAAATGACTTCCAAAACTAAGTGGAAAAAAACAAAGCAGCACAAAATGAAACTGGATTTCCTTTAAATATTTGTATTTCTTTATGTTCTTTTGTCAAAGTGGCGTAAATATGTGGAGATTAGTATATAATATATTTCAATTATTTTAACTAATTTAGTTTTATGCACCTTGTCACCAATTGTCTGTAATAATATTGAATCAGTTAAAAAAATGTATTGTTTTGTTTAATGATCCATTGCACCACTTCCAACGCCGGACCCTTGACTTTTTCTTTTACCAAAATGCATCTTCTGCACTAGCTCTCCACCTTTGCTTGGAAGTGAGCCCTGAATGGGGAAGCTGTGTTTAAAAAAAAATATGAAGTAATTCCTCCGCCCTCCGCCCTCCGCCCTCTTTGCCCGGTCAAATATAAAAAAGAGAAAGCCCCTCCACCTCTCCCTGCTCTGCCAGCTGTGCAGCCCGACACCGCTGCCAAAAGAAACACAACGCTGACGTCACCCTCCAAATAAGGAGCTGCTACTTCACTCTGACCTGAAAGAGAGATAGTAAAAGGTGGAGATAAACAGGGAGAAAGAGTCCCCTCCTCCTCCTCCGTTCATTCATACGTATAATATACTCAGATACCTGTTTATCAGCCCAGTGCACGTAGAGACTCCATTACCCCTCGTCACTCTCATTCATCCTTTTCTCTCTCTCTTTCCCGAATCCAGTCATTCACAATCGGAGGACAAAACACCACCACCTGCTACCAGGTAACAAAAACCATATTCCTTCTGTCATCTGCAGTGATTACGGTGTGTGTGTGTGTGAGTGACGTGATTTGAGGGGATTTTCTCTTTGTTGTTGCTGCTACAATCGTGTATCCTGTGAATGGTGGAGAAATGAATCATTTGAGGAGACGTTTGGAATATTTTTGCAGCTGCAGTGTGTGTGTGTGTGGTGTGTGGTGTGTGTGTGTGTGTGTGTGTGTGTGTGTGTGTGTGTGTGTGTGTGTGTGTGTGTGTGTGTGTGTGTGTGTGTGTGTGTGTGTGTGTGTGTGTGTGTGTGTGTGTGTGTGTGTGTGTGTGTGTGTGTGTGTGTGTGTGTGTGTGTGTGTGTGTGTGAATGAAGGATGCGTATAGTGAGTTGTCCGTGGGCTGTGCGTGTATTAAAGCTCAGATTGGTAGTGAATGAGCTCCCTATGTTGTGCATCAAACGTCCTATGCTTAGCATGTTGTGGACCGGGGAGCATGTACACACACACACACACACACACACACACACACACACACACACACACACATACTAACACACACACACACACACACACACACACACACACACACGCACACACACTCCCCGAGGGCTCTCCTCTGTCCCCGGAGAGCGCCGCGATCAGGCTGCAGACGAAGCTGCTGATTTTATAACGTTTATTGTGCTGGAAACAAAACAGCAGATGAGGGCATTTGTTGCTCGGTTCAAACGAGTCTACGAGGCGGAACAAAAAGTTCAGATCAGCATGTTTTCATTGTGTTTCATCATGAAATTATTAATGAAATTCCTTCTTTTTTTGCATCAACATCCTTAGGTATGAATGTCATTGTTGAAGTTGGGAGATATTTTTAGAAATCAATTGTTAAGAAGCTTATATTTTACATTTGTAAAGAGTTATGCTAATTTACAGGTTCATATCAGTATGTAGTGTCTCTACTTTAAAGAGTCCTCTCCTGCTGATGTTCAGGTGTATATCAGTATGTAGTGTCTCTACTTTAAAGAGTCCTCTCCTGCTGATGTTCAGGTGTATATCAGTATGTAGTGTCTCTACTTTAAAGAGTCCTCTCCTGCTGATGTTCAGGTGTATATCAGTATGTAGTGTCTCTACTTTAAAGAGTCCTCTCCTGCTGATGTTCAGGTGTATATCAGTATGTAGTGTCTCTACTTTAAAGAGTCCTCTCCTGCTGATGTTCAGGTGTATATCAGTATGTAGTGTCTCTACTTTAAAGAGTCCTCTCCTGCTGATGTTCAGGTGTATATCAGTATGTAGTGTCTCTACTTTAAAGAGTCCTCTCCTGCTGATGTTCAGGTGTATATCAGTATGTAGTGTCTCTACTTTAAAGAGTCCTCTCCTGCTGATGTTCAGGTGTATATCAGTATGTAGTGTCTCTACTTCAAAGAGTCCTCTCCTGCTGATGTTCAGGTGTATATCAGTATGTAGTGTCTCTACTTTAAAGAGTCCTCTCCTGCTGATGTTCAGGTGTATATCAGTATGTAGTATCTCTACTTTAAAGAGTCCTCTCCTGCTGATGTTCAGGTGTATATTAGTATGTAGTGTCTCTACTTTAAAGAGTCCTCTCCTGCTGATGTCCAGGTGTATATCAGTATGTAGTGTCTCTACTTTAAAGAGTCCTCTCCTGCTGATGTTCAGGTGTATATCAGTATGTAGTGTCTCTACTTTAAAGAGTCCTCTCCTGCTAATGTTCAGGTGTATATCAGTATGTAGTGTCTCTACTTTAAAGAGTCCTCTCCTGCTGATGTTCAGGTGTATATCAGTATGTAGTGTCTCTACTTTAAAGAGTCCTCTCCTGCTGATGTTCAGGTGTATATCAGTATGTAGTGTCTCTACTTTAAAGAGTCCTCTCCTGCTGATGTTCAGGTGTATATCAGTATGTAGTGTCTCTACTTCATGTCTCCATGCTTTAATGTTCAAAAAGCTCTTTATTTTTCTCATACTGCCTGTGCTGCAGCACCTCTTTTCACCCTCTGTCTGAAACCAGAGCCCAGTCTGCTCTGATTGGTTAGCTGGCCGGCTCTGTTGAGATTGACATATTTTTACCCAAATGCAGCCTTTAAACCAGGAACACTTATGCCACATTTTAATATTAGAAAAACACATTTTTTTATATAATTAGTCTGATATCACTATATCTATTACAAATGGGAAAAAATGCCAAACCATATTTTAGATAACGGTACAATCTTCATTATTATAAATTATTGCCATTGTAGGTCTAGTTTAATACAAGCCAAAAGAGGAACGAAGGGTTTAAAATGTGCTGGATTTGTATAAAAATGATAGCTTCCTCTTGCATGAAAAATGGAGAATGGTCCAGTTTTCTTTGTCATCCTCCGTGTATGCACTTCCCTTTCTAGTTTCCTCTTGAAAAAGAGTGGAGGAGTATCGGTGTGGAACGGATTCAAGACTCCCAAAGTATTGATTTCCTCTCCAAAAAAAGCTGTAGCTTCGAGGAGGGAGGCACCTTCGCCTGCCTGCCTCCCTCTGTAGTGGGTGAGGATGCTGGGAGATAAATTTAGCCTCCAGCTTTCCTTCCATCTGCTACCACATGGTTTAGGGCCGTTACCATAGGAACCACCGCTGGGTGCCCATTAGTGTGAGAGGAGGAAATTGACAAGATTTTTAAAAAGCCATTTATACAATATTCTCTTTCCGCGTGGCGGTGTGTGAATGGATAAAGCATTTATATAAGAGAGTTTTTTACTCAACTTGAGGTTTCAGTACCTGTTCACTCTGCAGATTTGAACTGATGCCCACACTGCAACGACATCAGAACATTACTTTATTCTGTGCTATTATATACTATAGCAGCCCCTACAGATTTGTGGATGTTCACTGAATACACTATACATTTATATACTGACATATTGATCATATAACGGGCATATTTTTTCACTTATCATACGTTCCTTACTAAAGGCTGGTGATGTCCTAATGTCTTTAGCAGGAATTGATGTTAATGTGAGGTGTGCTAGTTCTATGAACCTCTGATTAATTTGTATTCATAGGCTGTATATAAGGATTGGATTCAGTTAGCGTGACATCACCCATTGGTTTTCTAGACTACCGTTTAAAAGCCTTTAGTTTGGCATTTCAGGTTTTTCTGAAATATTACATTACATGTCATTTGTTAGACGCTTTTATCCAAAGCGACTTTCATACATTCAGTACTGTGGAAAATCCCCCCAGGAGCAATTTGGGGTGAAGTGTCTTGCCCACGGACACAACGACATGTTGACTGCAGTGGGACTCGAACTTGTTACCCCCTGATTCGAAGTCCAGCACACTTTCCACTGAGCCACAGCCTCCCTCCCAGCTATAAAACGAGACGGTGGAGAAAAGTACGACCGAACGCTAGACAATATATTTTTAGGCAAAATCGTGTTACAATTTACTTTCATGAAATAAGAAAATACTGTAAAAGAGTTTAAGTTTAGGTAAGACAGAAATACGAACAACGTCGTGGAAGCGGTTGTCAAGCCCAATGTAGCCCCGCCCTAATACGTACCCTCTTTATCATCCATTTTACCCTAAATAGGACAATACATTTTAAATTGAACATTAAAATGTATTGAGGAAGATTTGAAACTAACAATTAGGACCATAAACTCATCGGGAAAAGGTTTAATGAGATAATGAATCAAGTAAGAAGAAGGGTCATTTTCATAGACTTCTATAACATTTGTTTTACTATGAGTGGCCCCAAGCATTACTAGAAAGAATGCAGATTAGTTCTGCATTGGTTTTATTGTCAGGTTGACCATTGTTGGTATGGCATTATGGAAAACTGTAAATAGATCAACCGCAATAATTCTATAACATACATGAACGTTTCTACAGTGCTTAAAAAAGCAGCTTGCAATAGTTTCCTTAGAACAACAACTTGCATTTCAATGACAACTCTAAATAATGATCCTACCTCAAGAAGCATGTCCTTGATCTGCCTGATTCTCACTCCTGTAGCTCCTCCCCTTGATGAAACTATGTCCATCAGTTTTGGAGTGCAATGGTCAAGTTTGGCCATACAAGTTGATTCAAGGCTGGTTATTCTCTTGAATTCGTCATTTATCTGTGGACCAAACAAACAGAATAATTAAATATTGCAGACAATTAGTTATACTGCCTTCATTTATACTACAACACATTAGTTAAAGAAGAACTACATCAGTATGAACTGACATAGAGTGGTACAAAAGCAAGTCACTGAAATTACGCATTATTTTTGACTGGTTTTCCGTTCCAAGTGAAGTCACTCTCCAGCGTCACTTATGGCGCTTTTCCACTGCAGCACGTAGCACGGTTTAAGCGTGCCGTGCCAAACCCGGCCCGGTTTTTTTTGCTTTTCCACTAGGGGTAGTTCCGGCTCAGGGCTACTTTTTCACCTTTTTTCAGGCCCTCCAAAATCGAGGTTCTTACTGGGCCAACAACCGGGCTGAATATGCTAAACTAGTGACGTAAACACTCTCGACTGCTGAATGGTCAGAGAGAATCGCTGGCAAGGGGGCTACAACTACAACAAAATGAACATATTTGACCGTGATTTAATTGTAATACACGTTTCAAAATGATGCCGAAGTAACAACATACTGATACCGGTTAGTAAAAACCATGAATTAATGCTTTGACAAGTCTGCAGACAGACGGCAGACGAAAAACCTTTTAAAATGCTTGTTTTCTGAATGGAGATCGGCTAAGCTAACGTTGTATATGCTCCGACCGTCCACACTCACAACAACGGCCTATACAGACATAAATAAAGCAGCGACTGTACTCGCCATGACACAGACAGTCTGTGGTTTGTACTTGTTTAACTTTTGTCTAGTTTCTGAACAGATATGAGGAGCTGTGAGCTCTGAGTGCTAACAGCTAACGGCTGATGTTGGTTTTGTGGTTCGCATTGAAGAGGACGTCACGGCTCCGCCTACATGGCGTTACTATAGTTACTACCCCAGCTACTAAACTGTAATGAAAACGCAGCATAAAGTGACCCTGGCCTAATAAGGCCTAACTATACCGTACTAAGCCGTGCGAGGCCCTGCAGTGGAAATGCGCCATTAGAAAGAAAAGACCAGTCAACAAGACAGGCCACTAAAGTACCCTGCTAAAGCAAACTGTAACAGTTGTTACAAGCAGATTTCATGCTTTCATGATACAGGGAAATGTAATGACTAAATGTTTACTGTCATGGATTAACTATCTGTAGCATGTTTAACTAACTTCAAGCTGATTTCAATAACGTTCTGTAAGTGTAACCAATAGCTGCCTGAAGAGGGAGAAATCAATCAATTCACTTTACAAGATACCAATCGGCCTAGAATGGCATAGTATCTTTGCATTTACTGTTGATGCAAAGTCTTAACATCACAGCGGCTGCTTTCCAAAGACGGATGAAAACAGGATTCGTGTGGAGAGAAGAGTTGAAGAGAAAAAAAGTTCCTGTCCATTTGCACAATGAGAGGTGCAAATTGGCAGTCTTTAATTAACTCTGGAAGTGTGACACGCTTCTGTAAATGTGATGCATTGCATGATGTTTTAGGTGCTAGTTTTGTGACTGCAAGTGCGGGGGCTCTGAAAATCCCACAGTCTGAACTCTGAGGCAAACAAATTCTGTGGGATGACTGAGTCCCTGCCTCTCCTCCATAAGCTCTAAATCCATTTACAACTCCTGTTGGACCTACATTTAGTCTCACTGCAAGAGTTTTATGACATCTGAATGGTCTTTTACAAAGTACAGATTGCTTTTTGGTTTAATATTCGGCCAATACTACAATGTATTCTCTCCCCACAAGTAAAAGCAAAGATGGTTATCAACCTGTTATCAGTCATTTGGAGATAATCCAGCAGCGTCCACCTGCACGTGGGAGTAGAAACCAGCTGGTCAGTGCGTGGGATGCCTTGTTTACCGTTTCAGTTTGCTGCCACTAAAAAGCATTGGGGGATCTCTTCAGTATCTCAACTCAGTCACCTTGTATAATGCACTCACAGCCGAAAGCAATCCCTCTCCATTACTTGGAAAATCATTAAAAAATCATAGATAAAATGATTAACACGCTATGAGGAAATTATGCTGCCATCCACATCTGATCTAATGTGACAGTACTGTTCTGGAGCACTGTCTAATGATCGTTATTTTGAAGAAAGTAGATCTGATGCTAGAAAACGCAACATATCAAACGGGCAGCAATAATTAGAGCATGTTGAGACACTGTTCGTATTAATAAACGTAATTATTCCCTTGTTAAAATGAAAAACTCTTATCTTTTAAAAAAATCAGTTTTGGAGCATTTATTGATTTTATTAAAGTGAGTTTGATGTAAGGCTGTCTGACAGAAAAGCATTTTGTTCCACTGTTTTCTTTTTTTGGATGAGTAATACACGGTTGAGTACAAATCATTGAAGACCTTGACAATGTCACGTTATGCTGTTATTGAAATGTTCCTGTCACAGTCATTGGACATAGTGCCTCTCTCTTTGAATGTTGGCAGAATAATCATTTTTATTTGCTTACGTGCTGATGTATTTTCATACACAAATATTACATAAGCTTATTCTAATTTAAAAGAATTCAGCTGCCGCCGGAAAGCCAAAGCTGAACGTCATGACACATAAAGGGATTATGTAACACATGAAATATAAATATCTATATTTGGAAAGCAGAGCGTCAGAAGGTTTTCTGTGTCTCAAAATTGCATCCACTATTTTATATAATGAGTTGTTTGTTTTCACAGATCTTCCTGTTGAGAAGACAGAAGGATAATTCATTCAGCTGAGTCAACTGAGACTGTGTGGCGGAGAAGACAGGCTTAGTGCTTCATGATGGGAAACTTTAGGTCATCACTGCAGAGGACTTCCTCCACGCATGATATATCAAGGCTGCATTTCTTGATGCCGCCTTTCTGCAACTAATGGCATCTTTCTGCAATAAAGTTTAAGCAAACAAGTGATGAAGTCAGCTAAAGTGGATGTAAATTGATAGAATTCACACTTTAAACCCATTATCCAGTTAATGATTTGGCTTGAATTCTGTAAGCTGGCGCAGGCAGACGCTTCCCACGTGTCTACCTGAGGCCGTCCGTTTTATGGAGGCCTTGCATAGTCGCCTGACGACTGGGGAGCAGTCCGGAGGTCAAGAACATTGTCAACCAGAGTCTCCTCCCCCTCAGAATAAGTCTCCCCCCCAGACTTGTCGACAACAGCAAACTGGCTCTCCGAAGCCCCATGGCACGCTACCGCAACCCAAACAGTCCAGACGACAGCATCCTGGACGCAAACGTCTCAAGCACCAGCGGCAGAGCGTCGACTCAGATACGGCGCCAGAACACAAACATGAGGCTACAAAAACAACCACAGCTTCTAGTCCATCACCGGGCTCGCCTTCCTCAGCAGGAGGACCCAGCGAGTCCAAACCAGACAGCCAGGAGGGCACCCCAAAACAGAAACGAGAGCGCAAGCCTCAGAGACCGGGCAAATATGTCTGTTCGTACTGTGGGCGTGCATGTGCAAAGCCAAGTGTGCTACAGAAACATATTCGTTCCCACACAGGTGAAAGACCCTATCCCTGCGCCCCATGTGGCTTCTCTTTTAAGACCAAGAGTAACTTGTACAAACACCGTAAATCGCACACCCACAGGGTGAAGGCAGGTCTGACCCTTGGGGAGCCGAGATCTTTAGAGGAGCAGGTGACTGAATCAGAAGATGAAACCAGGCACTTATCATCAGCATCAACCCTTTTAGAAAGACGAGACAGCGTAGCCTCAATCAAGAGTCATGAAACAGACGGGGCCAAAGATTGCACAGGAGGAAGCGATGACTCCTTCGCAGTGAAGAAGAGACTGGCTCTGCGTCTAAGTAGAGGAAAGCATGGTCAAAGAGACTCATCTGATGAAAAGACCTCATCTCTAGTTTTAGGGAGCAAAGGTAGTACAGAGTCAGGATATTTCTCTCGCTCTGAAAGTACTGAGCAGACACAAGACAGTCCACCTAACACAAGTGCCAAAAGCTATGCAGAGATCATCCTCGGCAAGTATGGACGTCTCGGACACCTTCAGAGGATGTCTCGGCACCATAACCAGCAGCCCTCTGGTCAGGAGGACAAAAGCATCCCATTCACAGTGCCCAAGAAGCAGGTCATTGACCATATCACCAAACTTATCACTATCAACGAGGCGGTGGTGGACACCAGTAAAATTGACAGTGTAAAACCAAGGAGATTCTCACTCTCCAGGAAGAATAGTTCAGACACAAAAAAGAGTTCAGCTCTGAAAGAAACACTTGTTCAAAGTCCTAAAGCTGTAGATCTGGGCTACAAAGGTGGCTCCATAACCATGGGAGTTCCATGTGAGAAATTTCATCATCCGACCCTAAAAGTGGAGCAACCAGCTGGTCAAACATCTACCGCTCCTTTGTTGAGAAGCAACTCAATGCCAACTGCAGCTAGTTCGTTTGACGCCTCCAGTGGTGGACTCAGTAAATTCCGCCTAAGTCAGTCTTTTGACGAACGACAGCCGGTGTCCCGTCGTTATGGGATGCTAAGACGGCAGCCAGCTATTGAAATCCCTATTGGAGCCAAAGAGGAACGTGAGGTTTCTCATTCCCTTTTCCCTGACAGCGTTACCACTGTGCCTGACCACAAGCTAAGCCAACCGCAGCCGTATGAGTGTGAGGCCTGCGGCACCGGCTGCAAAGACTGGGACGGTTATAAGAAACACAAACAAAGCCTATGCCTAGCACATCATCCCAGAAACGAGGTGGTGATTAGTCAAATGGGATGCTCCCAGCTAACTAACCATGCAGTCAGAGCAGGAGCTTCAGCAATGCGAAAGAGAAGGAAAGAAGAGAGTTTTGAATTGGATGATCCCTCTTCGCCGTCATTACCCTCTCCTGCGCTCTTGTCGGGGAAGTGTAAAGATGAAAGCAGTTTAGCTTATGAGAGTCCAAGAAGACCTACACTACAAACCTGTTCAGTAATCCAACATACAAGTTCATTTGAAAAACAGGAGTCTTTGTGCAATGAGAATCAAGACCCTCATGAAGAATATCAACTGGTGCCTCAGAAAGAACCGTTGACAAAACCAGCAACTCGAAAGCTGGTCCGCCAACACAGTGTGCTGGTCCCAGAAATACTGGTCACAGAGGATTCAAACATGAGCACAGCGTCCTCAACAGAGACCTCATCCATAGCAAAACATTCAGAGAAACCTGAGGAGTTTCAGTGGCCGCAGAGAAGCCCCTCTCTGGCCCAGCTCCCCATTGAAAAGCTCCCTCCAAAGAAGAAGCGCTTACGTCTAGCCGAGATCGCCCAATCCTCGGGGGAATCCAGTTTCGACTCTATATCCTTGCCTCGCAGCCCGAGTCAGGACAGTAGTGCATCCTACGCATCCAGTCGGTCCACGTCCTTTGAAGAGTCGAATAGACCAGACATGGAGTTAGCAGGATCAACCCCTCTGAGGAGATCAAGAGCTGCTCAAATGTTGATGGTGCCCGGGGTGCATCAGCACCGAGAGATGAGGCGTTCAGCTTCAGAGCAGGCGCCTCATGACCCCCAACTGAGTGTCCTCATGTCTGAGACTCGCAGTAAGTCCTTTGACTACAGTTGCCTGTCGCCTGAACGCTCTGCAGTGGGCTGGAGGGAAAGAAGGAAATGCCTCCTTATGAGACACACTGCTATTAGAGATCCAGATGAGGAGGAGGAAGAGCGGTGCACAATGCAGAACCGTAGTCCTGAATGCCTCAGCTCTACAACAACTTCTAAAGCAAGTCCAACTTCTACGTACAGGTCTCCTGCTTCCCCGTCATTAGGTGATCCAGTCCTGCGTAATCCAGTGAGGTTACAATGCAAAGAGATCTTCTCCCAGTGGAAACTAAGTCAAAATATTCAGTTAACCGGCGGCACAGAGCTCACATCTGTAGATCCTGTGAAAGAGGAGGTCTTGAACATCCAAACAGAGCAACCCACGCCTCCAGCACCACAACCGTACCCTTCACATACAGCATCAGGTGCAGCAAGAGCTCGATACCTCCCCATGTCTACAGGACTGAAGCTAGAGATTCCCCTTCTACACGAGGAGTACTCAGAGGTTAGAGTTACTCCATCCATCCCTCTTATATCTTCCAGTCTAGAATTAGTTAGGCGGGTCACATCTCCAGCAGTAGCAGTTCGTCTCCAAACAGACACCCTCACCCTTGCATGTGCCATATACACAACATATTCTCAACCCAGCCCCCCAAGACCACCAGATGCTTTTGATTCACACAATATAGGCATCCCTACAGCTGAATATAGAAACCACAGGTATGCAAGTACGGACGTTCAGCTGTGGCCTGGCGATGGCCTGAGGGGATCGGGGTCAGGGGGGAACAAACGCATGCTTTCGCCTTCAAATAGCATGGAGCTCCCCCCTGAGTCTAAGCAGCAGCAGAAAAGAGTGAAAGAAGAAGAAGAGGGGAAGGAGGTGGGAAGGGTTGACAAGGCATCAGTGGACACGTGCAATCAGGAACTAAAACATCAGACATCCAGTGTGTACACTCCCATCACACATGTGGGAACATCATACTCCAGTCTGCAGTCCGGCACCTGTAATAGCTGGTGCTATTTGAACTACATTAAACCAAACCCTTCCCCTCTGGATGAACAGAGGCCCTCAGTGTATTCATCCTGGTCCACGGGCGGCTATGACCCCAACCCACCTGGCCTCTCCAGCAAGACAGCGCTCTCTCTGCTGCAGTGCAAGCAGAGGCTCAGTCCCTCCATCTACACCTTCTCCCCCATGACAGTCAGGACAACAGAGTCAATGGAGCAAGAGGACAACAGAAGACCATGCTCAACTGAGGTAATTTCATCACTAATCACCAGAGGTGGAAGAAGTACTCAGAACTTGAACTTAAGTAAGAGTAGATATACCATAGTGTAAGAAAACTCTGTTACTCTGCCTTGCAAATGTTTCTCAAGCTAAGAAAAACAAGTATTGGCAACTAAATATACTTTATCAAAAGTAAAAGTACTCATTCTACAGATTGGCCCATTTCAGAATAATATATATTATATGTTTTGATTATAAATATAGTATTTATGTATTAATTATCACAGTTGGTAAAGGTGTAACTAAAGTCTAAAGTAAGTGTTAATTATATTTGTTATCCGTATCCATGTCTATGAAGTTACTTAGGGTAAGGTAATACATGTAGTGGAGTAAAAGTAGAATAGTTACCTCTGAATTGTAGTCGGGTGGAATACAAAGTAGCAGAACATTATAATACTATAATAGAGTATAAGAACCACAGTACTTAGTTACTTTACATCACTGCTAATCACTGATTGCAATACTGTCTGTACATCAACCACTGTCAAACATTTTTAAGCCCTTTTTTTTCTGTCTCAAAATCTACCAAACTCCATTGACAAAAACTGTAATTTGACCTAGCCAACCACAGGAGTTGCTGTCCTACAACTGCCATCATCGGTTGGTTCATTTGTCATTTTGTGACTTTACTGTTTTAAACGGAGAGTTCTGATTCACAAAAGTCACATCATAACACAAACTATCTAACCAATAGAGACAGAAATTGACCAGCAACTTCCCTTTTCCAAAAGGTATCCTCAAAAGGCATTAAATAAACTTTGCTTAGTGATCCAGAACTATTATTTTGTTTGTTTTGAAAAAAAACGTTCAATGAGAATTCCCAATTTCTTTCTCCCTGGGCATGCTGGAGCAGAGTTGGTGAATTTGCCCATGTCTCTTTCGGGTGTAGGTGTACAACAGCCAGTCGTTCTGCAGAGACCGAGAGGAAACGAGGCAGCAGGAGAAGAAGAATGATGAGAAGGAGGAGGAGGAGGAAGTACAGTCATGCTCCAGAAGTCAACAACCTCCTGACGTCTGGAAATCTGAGAGAGGGTGAGTGTGAGCTCATGAGAAGCTTCAGGTTTGCCGGTGACATATGGTCTGTATTTACAGCATTAAATCCCTCGTTACTAACAGTGTTGTGGGATTGCGTCACGTATTGTGGTTTGTTGTGGAAACGGTTGTCTGTCCACCATGTTGGACAGGCCGAAGGGTTGGCTGTCTGCACCAATAGAGCCGTCTGTTGAGGGGCTGAAGCCAGAAAACAACATCGCTTCCTCTTCGCCTGCAGAGAATAATTTACACCAAACATCCCAGCCACTCACATGGAGGGGCTGTACTTTGAAATTCCATACTGCCTAATAGTTGTTGATTATCAAGAGAGTGATGTTTCAATTTCTGGACTTTCTGGACTAAGTGGACACCAGGAGGAATAGTTGATACTGTGGTCAATGGTATATATACATCTTAAATAGACAAATCATAGCATTAGTCAAGGGGGCCATATATATTCCATGCTGAACAACGGCAACATGACAACGTTTTCATTGGTCCCTCTTCTTTAGAGAAGACCAGGAAATGATGGATACACGGATCGTGTTCAAATCAATAGGCACGCAATGACTCTAAATAATAATGACCACGCCACCAAACACACATTCAAACTAAAGGAACCAGCCTGTTTGGAAAATGTAAGAAGTAGAAAGTACAGGTATTTGTGTTCAACATGTAAGAAGTAGAAAGTACAGGTATTTGTGTTCAACATGTAAGAAGTAGAAAGTACAGGTATTGTGTTCAACATGTAAGAAGTAGAAAGTACAGGTATTTGTGTTCAACATGTAAGAAGTAGAAAGTACAGGTATTTGTGTTCAACATGTAAGAAGTAGAAAGTACAGGTATTTGTGTTCAACATGTAAGAAGTAGAAAGTACAGGTATTTGGGTTCAAAATGTAAGAAGTCAAAGTAAAAAGTCGTTAGAAAAATAAGTAGTGGAGTAAAGTACTGATACTAGAAAAATGTACTTAAGTATAGTAACGCAGTATTTGTACTCCACTACTTCCCACCTCTGACTATGAATATAATAATAATACAATTCAGCATGTAAACATAAAGGGTGTTTATCTGCACACTGTTCTGTTATTTTTTTCAGTTTTTCTCACATACATGTTCAGCAAGGTTAAAGCAGACAGGCTGAGATACACACGCTGCGACGCAGAGCGCTGCCATCTGTGACTCTCTTCTGGCTTTGGGAGTCTGTGAACAAATCCCTGTTGGGACTCATGTTGACGCTCCTCGCTGCCTTCCTCAAGGAGTGAGTCATCCTCGCTCTCTCCTCCTCACTCTGTCTGAGGAGGAGAGAGCAACCAGAGGCAGAGAGGTACAGTAGTTGTTTGGGGAAAGGGAAAAAGCAGGGGGCAACTAGACTCAAATCTCAGGTGGGAAAAGGTGCTTCATGAAAGGCTGATGATGTTGGGAGGGTTACTTAAAAAATGTATTCCATTACAATGACTAGTTATCTGTAGAAATATGTAATCAGTAACCTAATCTGAGTATCACAATATAAAAGTAAAGTAACCTGATTACTTTCTGTTACTTTTGGATTACCTCAATATCAAATGCAATGCAAATAAATACAATAGACTATACATATCAATGTTTTACTTAAAGTGGACCTATCATGGTATATTTAAATGATATATTGTAGGGCCATACCTATATAAGGTATATTTATACGTTTCTGTTTTCAAAATACCAAACAGATCATGCATTTTAGCCATGCCTCATTTCGCTCAATTTGCACTTTTTTTTAGCTCTGCTCTGCAAGGGCAGATTCAGTGAGAACAGCACCACCTACAGGCCTGGCATATATATGGAATGATGTCATATAGAAATGTAAAAGTAATCAGATTTTTTTATGTAACTTTAATGGATACAGTCTTTTTTGTGTCCTGATTATAATAAATAATTCTTATATTTATTATAGCGCTTTTTCAATGACTCTCAAAGCGCTCCTTACAAATACACATTACACGGTCATGTACTGTGGACAATACCCACAGGAGCAAATGCAGGTGAAGTGTCTTGTCCAAGGACACAACGGAGGGGTTTCGAACTGGAGTTCCCCAACGCCCCCTTGATCTGATGATCAAACGGCTTTACCCACTGCGCCACTCCGCCCCTAATTATCCCGTTACATGTAATCCATTACTCCCCAAGCCTGGATATGAAGTGGAACTATAAGCGCCCCTAAATGAAATGTTTCTCTTTCATTAAGACCGTAAAAGCCACCCTGCGCCGAAAATAGAAGCAAAAACAGCCGATGATAATCAGAAGGATTGTTTGTCGAAGGAATGTGTTTTTATTTTGGGTGTTTTTTCACGCTTATTTGCAGCAGCAGCTGGTCTCGGCCAGGGTTTCCCTCCCTCTCCCGACTGTTTGTGTTGGCTTCCTTGCAGCTAAAAGGCCCTGAAACCTTGGGCCAGGCTGTTTGGACTGGTGTGAGCTGTGATGGGTGGGGGGGGGGTTGTGCTGGTTTTGGCGTATGAAAGCCCCTCTGTTGCAGTGAAGTGGGAGCCCCTTCAGTGTACATGTGTGGGAGCTCAGTGTGTAGATAACGTACTTACGCTGGATAAACAGAGGCGGTGAAACGCTGCTTACAGGTGCCTGTCAGCTCCTGTTACTCCTATTGATTGAGTGGAGCAGCATCAATACACATCTGACAGGGAAACCTCTCTTTACACCTGCAGATCAAATGAGAAGCATCCACTCGTGCATGGTGATGGTGATGGTGATGGTGGAGGGAAGAAATGCCCAAGTGAGGACAGTGGATCCAACCTGCCAACATGCAGCCACGGCGTCACACAATCCCCATCGAACACCTGTCTCAAAGACAAAGGTAAGAGTTATTATTTATTAGTTTGTGATTTCCATTTCCTGTGCATCCATTATCCATTCTTCTCCAGTAGGACTCAGATGAGGGTGTCACACTTTTCCTTGCACATGTGATGTTTTTTTTTTGTTTCTTTCCGTTAACTGTCAAGTGGGAACTAAGTATTTTTTGTAGTAAGTTTTTGTGTTTCTCTTATTATCCTACGATACTGTTATGTTTGGCTGTGAATAAGTACATATTTTAGAAAGGGGCGGGTCATATAAGATTATTTTCTTCTCCCTGCTCCTTTTTCGCTCAATGGTGTGTTTACAGAGACATGTTTTGTTAACAATTGTTATACATTAAGTTGTACATACCGTGAACGGAACAAATACAAATGAAATGAAATGAAATGATAAGCTTGTTTGTTGTTGTTGTTGTTGTTGTTGTTGTTGCAGGAAGCAGCGTCGAACACCTGAGATCTGAAGCACGTGGAGAAGAAACCGTTTGCTACCCGGACGGCACAAATAAAGGTATCATTTTTACGAGGTTGTTTTTCATACTTCTAATGCTGTTTTCACTCTAAACGAGGCACCTTTTTTGTTAATTCCCTTTATTGAAATTCATCTGGTTGACTTCTGTAGAGGCGGGAAAAAAAGATATACCTTGAGTCTCCAGGAATTATGCATTTCACTTTATCCATTCAATTAAGCTTTTTCAACCTGTTACTAATTTTGTTATTTTAACCACCATGATCTCTCTGTTACTTAGCTGACTATCTAAAACATTCAGCCATTACTTTGAGGTTTTAATTTCCCTGCTTGACGGCCAAAGATATTCGCTCAACCCTAACCCTAACCCTAACCCCTAACCAATTGTGTTCAGGTTTGTTTGTATTTATATGCACATGTTTTCAAATTAATTGATCTACTATTACCCTTTTTCTGATCCCCTGTTTAGTGTAAAAGTACCATAGGAATCAGAGCAGTTATCCAAAATCAGCTTCACTCTGAAAAACCAGAAGCGTTGACTTTAATTAAATGTATTATATCAACAGATTTTACATAAATGTATTGGCTTAGTTGAAAGCAATAATAATAAATTGACCCCAATCTTTTTTATTTGGACCTATCATGCTATATTTGAATAATATAGTGTAGGACCATACCTATATAAGGCATATTTATACTTTTTTTTTTTTTAAATACCAAACAGATCATGCCTCATTTTGCTCAATTTGACATTTTTTAGATCTGTTTTAGCAAGGGTTGATTCTGTGAGCAACAGCACCATCTAGAGGCCTGGCATATGTACTACAACGTCTCCAGCGCTTTCGAACGGCAATGGCCGTGGCTGTCTCCTCCTGATTGGTGGAGTTGGCCCAATAGCCGTAGCGCCACCGTCCTGACGTCAGGACAGTGTTCAAATCTGGATCAGTTTTTATCAGATCCGTTGCAGCCCCTTTTTTAGAGATTTGGGTATGGAGGAAAATAGAGAGGGTTGTGTTTTCTGACACTTGGTGAGTTCCCTGGAACACCGGGGACACATATTCATGTATAAAAGACGTACAAAAGTGCATTTTGCATGATAGGTCCCCTTTAAACTTAATATTATTGCTTTCAACTAACCTAACACATTTATGTGAAATCTGTTGATATAATACATTTAATTAAAGTCAACGTTTCAGTTTTTCCCTAAAGAATAAGAGATGGTAAGTGCAAGAAAAATGGAGAGGAATTAAAACAAATTGTGTTAGATATGACTTGTTTTTTCTTGCCCCAGGAGACTGTGAAGAACGTCCTCTTCCCCCAGATACAAGTCAACATAATGAGGATAGCAAGGATGGCCGTCGTGATGAAGACACCAGCTCCAAAGCACCTGAAATCCCTCACCCTGCCTCCTCTGAGGGAGATAAACCTCACCCAGGAGGTCAGGAGATGAAACTCGAACAGAAAGAATCCCCTCGGAGGAGCTCAGCCTCCGCCATGAGGGCCGCCTTCGCCCGCAGACGATTAGACGCATCAACGTCCTCCGGAGAATCTGCACGAATTAAAGAGACGTCTCCCCCTCAGAGCCTTTCTCCTCCCCCCTCCTCCCCCTCCACATCCAGTTGTCATGTCTCCATCTCCACCCTAACTCCTCTAACAGTGCAGTGTCACACCCGTCTCCCCCCGAGAGACAGACCGACTACAGCGAGACAGGTGAGTCACTTAAAGGTCACCTATTATGCAAAATCCACGTTTTCATGTCTTTTATAAACATGTGTCCCCTCTGTGTAGAGACTCTGAAAGTTTCAGGAAAAAAGATTCTCTCTCTTTTTGTCCTGATCCATTTATATAAAAACCTGTCTGAAAATAAGCTGATCAGATTTTGGCCACTTTATGATGTCATAACGATTGTTTGGCTTGTGTAACCATTAGCCAATCACCAACCAAGGTAACCCTTGTTTTTCAACAGCAAACAGTCCATAAAGACATGTGCATTAAAATATATATTTGAAAGGTTATTAAGAAATCTGGTTCATATTTAAACTAGGGCTGTCAGTCGATTAAAATATTTAATCGCGATTAATCGCAAATTAATCGCACATTTTTTATCTGTTCTAAATGTACCTTAGAGGGATATCTTTCAAGTTTTTAATACTCTTATCAACATATGAGTGGACAAATATGCTTTATATGTTTGTTTTATCATTTGAACAATGACAAATATTCTCATGAATATTAAACACAACAACCTCTGAACATTACAAATATTCACCTCAATTCAACCTAGAACCTCTCTCATACAATAATACAGTGTGTGTGTGTGTGTGTGTGTGTGTTATTGTGTGTGTGGGTGTGGGTGTGGGTGTGGGTGTGGGTGTGGGTGTGGGTGTGTGTGTGTGTGTGTGTGTGTGTGTGTAGACCACGCGAGTAGCGCCACACGTATGTGCCACACTCCCGGTCCTCCCGATGGCCAGTCCGGGTCTCCCGGTGAGCGTGGCAGTGTGGTCAGCGGGCGGCAGGAGCGGGGCTGTCAGCTGTGAGTAAACTCTGTGGAGGAACGGGGGGTCTATTTGCAAACTTTCAGGAGAGGCTCTATGATGTCACCGATGATGTCATCACATTCCGCATGACATCATGGCTGATAACGACATCCCATTATTTTAAGCTTTTAAAATGACATCACCGATGCAGAATGTGATGACATCATCGGTGACATCATAGAGCCTCTCCTGAAAGTTTGCAAATAGACCCCCCGTTCCTCCACAGAGTTTAAGTTTTTTGACGATGCCAAGCAAACGCAGACAAGCCGCTCGCCCCGTGCGCAGACGCAGGAGACCTCAGAAGAAGTCCCTGGCTGCTCGCAGACGCAAGAGAGTGGTCCGACGCAGACGCTAAGCAACGACAGGAAACATGTAGTACAAGCCTTTAAAAAGGTTATGCCTTTTTAAAGGCTTGTGCTACATTTTTAATGGTCCTTATGACTATTGCAAACTTTCAGGTTGAGGCTCTATGGCAGGGGTCTGCAACCTTTTTGACCAAAGGTGCCACAACACTTTTCCACAATTTCTTTTGAAAAAAAAAAAGATATATATAACATATACTGTATGCACATATATGTACCCATCAAATATTTAGGTGTATCAAAATGTCTCCCCTTACCACAAAAACCCAGTTAACAGGTGTAGAAATGTTTGCAGATGTGAAAAACACCCTGCAGAGAATAAGCCTCTCCTCCTCTGAGACCTATATCAGTGTGAGAGGAAGTGGTGAGGTTACACCGAAACATAACCACACTTTTAGAGTAGTTTTTTATTATTATATTAGGGAGAAGTGAGATATTCTCCCTGGTTGTTTGACATGTGGTTCCCATCTTTGGTTTTTAACGATGGCCTGCTTCTCGTTTTATCAGCGGCTGCCCAGGGAAAACATGTTGCGTCTATTTGGAAGCTCTGCGCTTTATTTAAAGGAGCTGCAGGCTGGGTTTGAGCGATATAAAACAAGAAGAGATTTGCCTTTTCCTTCCTTTTGCAATAAATGTGCAGCTTTTAAAATAACCCTCGTATGTACCAGCCTATCTATATTTGTTCTAGGTGTTGACTCACTGAGCCACACAAGATTATCTTTGTGAGCCCAAAGCTGCTGTGTTTAAAAACTGTCGGCTAAACTAACACAGTCGCAGGTGAGTGAAAAGACGGCGGTTTGAACAAAAGCCACGCTCTGACCAAGTGTTAATTATACACACGACTAAAACAGATTCAGAATAAATGAAAAACAATCATTAAATGCAGATTTTATGTTGTAATCTGATGAAAATGCTGCAGAAGATGTGGTTGCATTTTCGTCCTTTTCCATCTGTTGTTTGTCATTTAATGCTTATACCTTGCATAATCTGTTTATTCCACATATCCACATATTTATATATTATCAAAGTATACAGTATTTTTTCTACTGGACATTTATTCATCTATATATTTTGTATGGATATCATTTTCTTCTTCCTAAAACTTACTTTCACCATTATGTCTGATGCACTGTTTCAATATGTTTCCCCGGTGTGTCGGGGAACTCACGCAGCGTCAGAAAATAAAACCCTCTCTCTTTTCCTCCGTACTCAAATCTCTAAAAACGGGGCTACAACGGAGCTGATCCAGATTTGCGTCCGATATGACGTCATATCTGAAATGTAGGCTGGCTTTACACCCACGGCCCTATCAGAAACGTTGCTATCAGAATCAATGCCCGACTGTTTTGGACGTAATATGGTCGGTGTTTACATTAGCATCGCTAACACTCACAGCTAACTTGTACTGGAGAGCATGTGTTGAAGAAGCAGGAAATAAAAAGGAACTCACCTTGTGGTATAACCGGCAAGAGAGAAAGCCTTTGAGCTCCATACTGTTTCAGAAATAATCCTTGATAATCCATGATATGGCGTTTCATCACGGCAGTATTTAGTTTAGACGGTAGCTGCCGGGTCCCGCATGAGCTCAGACCCCTACTTCTTTTTTTATAATTTTTTTTTTTGTAAAGCTTTATACCCCAAATCAGCACTTTTGAAACAGGAAGAGAAATAGAGGGATATGAGGCATGGCTAGAATGGGTGATCTGTTTGGTATTTTCAGCAAAAAACTTCATAGACATGTTTTTTATATATTTGTATATATCTGAGACCTATGCTATTGCCTAAACATAGCATGATAGGTGACCTTTAAGTATATTGTATTTTGCATTGTTGGAGGATGCTGAGATCTTAATTCCCAAAATGACGGTGTGCTTATTGTGCATATGAAAAATAAAACCTTTGAATTATATTTAAATGATGACGAACAGGTTGTTCACTTTCTGTCAAACGTAGTAGTGGAATTCTAGGCTTAAATGAACAAATAAAAGGTTGAAATTGTTAGTTTAAATAATAAATAAATAGTTTTAGTTCAATGCTGCTACTCACAGTCAGTTACTTTAAAATCACGGTAGATAAATCAATATCCTAATCTCTCAAAATGATGAACAGCCTTTATATTTTCTGCCATTATTTCAAAAAAACAGAAAAGCCCAGGTGGGTTTTCATTGCAGCATTACCCATAATCCCCTCTGTTTCAGCCCTGTTTCAAAAGTGCTGATTCTCTGTCTGTTACTTTAGATGAAAATAAGGAGCCCCTCCCCACGCCCCTCTGAGAGAGATTTGGTTAAAAAGAACACAATGGTGCTCTAGGAGGAGATTCAGATGATAAGGAGGGGGGGGGGGGGGTTACCTTGGTTGGTGATTGGCTAATGGTTACACAAGCCAAAGAATCGTTATGACATCATAAAGTGGCCAAAATCTGATCAGCTCATTTTCAGACAGGTTTTTATATAAATGGATCAGGATAAAAAGTGAGAGAATCTTTTTTCCTGAAACTTTCAGAGTCTCTTTACACAGAGGGGACACATGTTGATGTAGAAGAGACATGAAGAAGAGGGGACACATGTTGATGTAGAAGAGACATGAAAAAGAGGGGACACATGTTGATGTAGAAAAGACATGAAGAAGAGGGGACACATGTTGATGTAGAAGAGACATGAAAAAGAGGGGACACATGTTGATGTAGAAAAGACATGAAGAAGAGGGGACACATGTTGATGTAGAAGAGACATGAAGAAGAGGGGGACACGTGTTGATGTAGAAGAGACATGAAGAAGAGGGGACACATGTTGATGTAGAAGAGACATGAAGAAGAGGGGACACATGTTGATGTAGAAAAGACATGAAGAGGGGACACATGTTGATGTAGAAGAGACATGAAGAAGAGGGGACACATGTTGATGTAGAAAAGACATGAAAAAGTGGATTTTGTATAATAGGTGATTAATTTTCCTCTTGTTTTGTTGCAGTATGTGGATGAGGTTGGTCTGACCCGCACCCCCCCACATCCCCCTCGACCCCGGGGGAACTATAACCTCCTGAGTCACCTCCCCCTGCACTCCCAGCAGCCCGGCCGGCCCCCCACCCCCCTGATCCCCATCGGGGGGATCCACATGATCATGCCCCGCTCCACCATGCCCCTCTACAGCCTGGAGAGCAGACCCTCAGCGGGGGGGTCGGGGGCGTCCTGGAGGCTGGGGGGGTTTCCTCCGCTGCAGCGCCACGAAACTCTGGAAGAAACGCAGCGAGACCCAGAGGTGTTAGTGGGAATACAGAGAAACACCAGAGGAGGTGTTCAACAACCGTCGAGTCCCGGGGAAGAGGCAAGACATCCGGGTATCGATACGGAAAGACGTGCTGTGTTGAAGAAGACTTGAAACGACCGATTGAGGGCTTAAATTCATCAGGAAAATGTTTACTGAGGTAATAAATCAAGTTAGAAGTTTCTCATAGACCTCTATACAATCAGACTTGCTTAGTTAAAGGTCACCTATTATGCAAAATCCACTTGTTCATGTCTTTTCTACATCAACATGTGTCCCCTCTGTGTAAAGAGACTCTGAAAGTTTCAGGAAAAAAGATTCTCTCACTTTTTGTCCTGATCCATTTATATAAAAACCTGTCTGAAAATGAGCTGATCAGATTTTGGCCACTTTATGATGTCATAACAATTGTTTGGCTTGTGTAACCATTAGCCAATCAGCAACCAAGGTACATTTGTATTGCTTTTCTTTATATTACTGCTACTAATAATGCCATTTTCTCACCTGCAGCCTCGGGAAACTCTTAAAGAGACGTCGGCCAGCAGCGAGACCCGGGTCAAAGACGAAGATCCGGATGTGGACAAACATGTGGCAGAAAGACCCGTTTACCCCGAGACCCCCAAAGGCCAAAAAGAGACTCCTTCCTCCGAGACACAACTCTTATAGGAGACGGAGTCTTAAAGGGACAGTGCAAAAAGACTAAAAACCAGAGTCTGGTGTAAAAAAACATGACAAAAAAGCACTTCAGCACCGCTTCTGAATGACGCTGTTATGTAATTATATGAATAATATATATAGACACTACGTTAGATATGCAGTACGTTTTGTAAATCTTTTTTTACCCTCTGGTTTGATGTCATCGGTGTTAATTTATTTAAAGGCTATTATGCAAACTCTGTACTATATGCAAAAGCAGCTGGAATGAAAATAGAAGTTTTAATCTGTTTTTTCTTATTAACCCCTTATAACAGCTCTGATATATTATTGCTGTGTAAATGTACTGTATTACCAAAATGGATATAAGAAGGTACTACAAATATTTATCCACCCGACCAGTATTTTGAAGTGCAATTTATGTCGAGATTGTGGTTTGAAACGTCATTCTTAAAGGCTGTGATTATTATTATTATTATTATTTGTCAGTTTTTATTTGTTTGTTGTTGTCTTTGTTTGTGTTTTGAAGAAGCAGGGTTTACAATCACCTCCTTTTCTAACGTCAGATCAGATCAAGCACTGAAAAATAATTTGATATCCAAAAGGAAAACCTGTTTTCACGTACATGGTAGCTACGGTGCAGTTTCTTTTCATAAACAGATTACATGTATTTTTGTGTTGTTGCTTTTATAAACGATGCAATCACTCCGTCATTTTCATGTTTTCCATTAAACTTCTCATTTTTACAGATTTATATGAAAACTGGGTTACGTGTGTGTGGTTCTTCAGTTTTGCGATAAGGTTTTTAATGAAGTGAATATATCTGCACTTTCCTTGTTGTTCGGAGATTGAATCTTTATGGTTTTTGCACTTATTGTAAGTCGCTTTGGATAAAAGCCTCAGCCAAATGTGCTGTAATGTTTTTAAAATGAATGGTTCCTTGAAAGGTAGGAAAAACATATTTAGCCATCTTTAAACAGTTTTAAAGGGGACCTATCATGCAAAATGCACTTTTTGATGTCTTTTATACATAAATATGTGTCCCCGGTGTGTCAGGGGAACTCACGCAGCGTCAGAAAATAAAACCCTCTCTCTTTTCCTCCGTACCTAAATCTCTAAAAACGGGGCTACAACGGAGCTGATCCAGATTTGCGTCCGATATGACGTAATATCTGAAATGTAGGCTGGCTTTACACCCACGGCCTATCAGAAACGTTGCTATCAGAAACAATGCCCGACTGTTTTGGACGTAATATGGTCGGTGTTTACATTAGCATCGCTAACACTCAGAGCTAACCTGTACTGGAGAGCATGTGTGTGAAGAAGCAGGAAATAAAAAGGAACTCACCTTGTGGTATAACCGGCAAGAGAGAAAGCCTTTGAGCTCCATACTGTTTCAGAAACTAATCCTTGATAATCCATGATATGGTGTTTCATCATCGGCAGTATTTAGTTTAGACAGTAGCATGCCGGGTCCCGCATGAGCTCAGCCCCCTCCTTTTTTATTTTTTTAATTAATGGCATTTTCTTTATGTTGCTCAAAGCGTTAAAAAATGACTTTTAAATCCAATGAATACATAAAGAATCACGATAAGTAAATCAAGTAAAAGTCCATTCAAATACTTCAAGTATTTTCGTTGCGTTATAGTTTGTTGAAAAAAAGTCATAGTATAGTTTGTTAGAAAAAATTAAATGATAGTAGGCATGTTAAAAAATATCATAGTATCATTTGAGTAATTGTTATCAGGTACTCTCCAGCATTGGGCAATGGTAACATTTGTATTTGATGTAGAAATTCTACTTCATAGAAAGCATTCATTTTAACATCGTTATACTTTAATTACCTGCCTTCAATTTTTTTATTGTTTTTTTTTAGATGTGTAATATGTGTCCTTTTCCTCCTCTCCTGAAGCTTCTACATGTAACCACTGGGTGGCAGGAGAAATCCACTTAAAGTCCACTTTAGCTCACGCTGCAACTTTCTCCTAAAATATAACATCCGGGTCCGGGAGATAACACACACACAGGTCAGGAGACTTCAGAGAGAGGGTGTTTTATTCTGAAAGTCAGAAGTGATAGAAACCATGGGATGGTGTATGTCGATATTTCAATCAGGGGAGACTTCATTTTGCCAGGCCAGACTACATTTCCGATATTACTTTATATCGGACGCAAATCTGGATCAGCTCCGTTGTAGCCCCGTTTTTAGAGATTTGGGTACGGAGGAAAAGAGAGAGGGTTTTATTTTCTGACGTTGCGTGAGTTCCCCGACACACCGGGGACACGTATTTATGTTTAAAAGACATAAAAAAGTGCATTTTGCATGATAGGTCCCCTTTTAAGAACATGTATTGACACATACCATATGATAAGTGTTAAGTCTTTGGCCATTAGACCCCGATCCTGAAATCGTATATACTGTAAGGGGGAAATGCAGCCGTGAGCATAGGGAACCCCCCCGGGGTCTAGACACTGGTGATGATGCTGAAGATCTGGATTTGATGAGGAGATGGGATGAAGAGGGGATGTGATGAGGTCTTTGGATTAGTTCTCCTGGCACTGGGTGTGATTCACTTATTCACTTTGATTATTCCTCCTTTTATCAATAAACTGTCGCTCTGTTTGGGAGACGCTCCACAGCAACAGGAACAACACAACACCATATAAATATAATGACACATTAACAAAAGAGGCAAACTTTGATAAGGTTCCCTAGAAGAGGAGAGCCCAAAAGACAAATACACTTTTATGGTATGTTTTCTAGATAAAACATCTATTAGAACAGGATTCCCGTCACTGAAGGAAGCCAGAAGGAGACAACTGTTTCATGGCAACAAATACGTTGTAAAACAAATGCAAATATAGAAATATACTACGAATTTACTAGAATGTCGAAAATAAATGATACTATGGTATGTCAAAGAAGTCATAGTATGTCGAAAAACATCCGATTGATATCTGATAGATCTGAAATAACCAATTGTATGCTATTTAAAATGTATTATGTGTGTACAGCAGGGATATATCGAAATACCATTTCCCACAATCCCGAATTTAAAAACAAATATATATAAAAATATGTATGCAAATATGTATATACCTACTATATACACAACCAACAGACACATGTATACATATGCACACATTAAAACATAAATAAAAACACAACAATCAATATATACAATCAATATATACAACATAACAGTCACTTCACTTCAATATCTTTGAGGTATAGGTTATAGAATTTCAAGAAACATAAAATAAAAAAAATCAATACATTTGCTGTTTCATGCTATCATTTGTTCTCATTGACCTCAGCACCCTTTGTTTCCACTGTTTCCAGAATGTGTGATTGTGTGTCACATCTAACCTCAGCCCAGAGGAACAACAGAGGACTCAATGGTTCCTCTTTGTGTTGATCATCATCGCGCTGCAGCCTCACATTCCTGTCGCCCTCAGCAGGAAGTGGAAACAGATAAAAGTTCCTTTGCATCACGGCGGCAAAGTCCTCCTTCGATGCCTAATCTGGAGAAAGCTGGAGGTCAATGGGTTTCCTTATACACAAATATTTGCTTTAGATTAGTTTTTCCCTCTTTGATAGATAGTTGGTGCAATGCCACCATCCTGCGTTGTTACATCCTTCGGGCATTTCCCCCAGCACTTAACCCCACACACTCACACACACTTAATGTTGTCAGTTTTGTTATTTCCTTTTGCTGTTGGTGTTTCTTTCCATTTTCTACATTCCTGCTGGAGTTCTGATGAAAAATTCCTCAACCATTGCGAGAGTTTCCGTTTTACCATTTATGGTAAAAAAATACATATATATATATATATATTCATCTTCTATTCATTATTTAAAAAAATCGCAGATGATCTTTGAAAAACCTCCTTTTTAGGATGAAACCAATTTATTTTTATTTTTATTAAATTGACAAATTTATATATTTACATTTGTGTATTTATATATTTGTTTGTTTATTTTATAGGCTTATTTATTTATTTCTATATTTATTAAGTTATTATTTATTTATTTTATAGCCATTTCTATCTATTTATTTATGATAATTTCTAATATTTAACTTAATGGCATTTGATGGCTGATTGCTGTGATATGAAGCTTTTAAATCAGTCAATCTAAAATAAATCAATAAAACTGAATTTTAAATCTTTTAAATGAACGTGTCTTTATCTTATTTTTTATAATTATATTTATTCTAATTTGTATCTGTATCTGTGGATTTGATTCATATAACCTTATAACTTAAATAGCAGATAAGAGCGAGGAATACGTTGCATGACAGATGCTACTACACTTATGACTGTGTTGGAGGCCAGGCTGTGGTCAAATTCAGGATGTCAGTGAGTGTGTGTGTGTGTGTGTGTGTGTGTGTGTGTGTGTGTGTGTGTGTGTGTGTGTGTGTGTGTGTGTGTGTGTGTGTGTGTGTGTGTGTGTGTGTGTGTGTGTGTGTGTGTGTGGGTGTGTGTGTGTGTGTGTGTGTGTGTGTGTGTGTGTGTGTGTAACAGAGAGCTGATGTGGCAGCTGGCTGCGTATCTCTTTATGAAGGTCAGAGCATGTTACACGCAGAGATTCTGTTTGTGTGACAGTGAAGACGGTGCCATGACCTCACTTTCCTGCAGGGGTGTGTGTGTGTGTGTGTGTGTGTGTGTGTGTGTGTGTGTGCGTGTGTGTGTGTGTGTGCTGACAGCTTACCCCAACTTCATCCTCCTCATATCAGCGGCACATGCAGGCCTCGCTCTGTTTCTGCCGCTCATCCTGCAGCGCCTCTGGATAAACACAGAAAGAAAAACATGAAGCACGTCACCTCACACAACCTCCTGTCTCTGTCACAATACTGAGGTATTTTACATATGTGTTTAGTTATTACTAATACTTGCACCAAAGACTGCAGTTGCAACTAATTGTTTTATTAAACAAAAAACCCAGTTTGGGGATTTCTTTACATTTCTCACTCAGAAATCCTTTTGTCGTCCCACAGCGGGGACATTTTTATGAAAAATAAACATATTAAACAAAGATGCAAGCATACAACTATGATCAGTAGCAGCATTACAAAGTAAACAGTGAATAAATGGTTAGCATGATGCAATAGAGAGGCGAAGTCCCTCCCTTTCCGGTGGACCTCCATGGGACCTTATTTCGGAAAGGTTATGCATTGAAGTCAATGGAGAGAGAAAGATTATCTTTCGATCCCGTTTGAATTGTGCCACGAATTACACATATGATGTTTGTCAATTTAAAAGATAATTTTGCAAGTCAAAAAAATTAAAATGTGTCGTAAAAATGTGAAGTAACACTTTTTTTGTGTGAAACCGCTCAATGAACTACATCTCCCGTCTCGCACCACACACCAAGACGGCCGTCACGTTGGCACATTTCACTTCTTTCTTTCAGAATGAGGCGGAAAGTATTAAAAGAGGTGAAAATCACTCCAAGTCTGGGGCATGTTGAGAGCTGTACATACACACAAGGGGAGTTAGTCGGTTCCGTAAGAGCCAGCATGCAGGACCGGGATTCTGAGATTTGTAGTCTTTCTAGTTGCGTATTTTTCATAGTCTTATATTTCAACAGTTTTACGACAAACTGTGACTTTTTGACATGGAAATTATTATTTAAGATGGACAAACATCATATGTGTAATTCGTGGCACAATTCAAACGGGATCGAAAGATAATCTTTCTCTCTCCATTGACTTCAATACAAACCTTTTCCGAAATAAGGTCCCATGAGTCCCACCGGAAGGGGAGGGACTTCGCCTCTCTATTGGGTAATGGTGTTCATTATAATGTAGTTGTTGTTTTTTGAATTCCTCTTGTAACATATTAAAGGTAGGGTAGGTAAGTTTGAGAAACCGGCTCGAGATCGCTAGAATTTGAAAATACACAACTGTGTGTGAGCTGTGGCTCAGTGGATAGTGTGCTGGACTTAGAATCAGGGGGTAACAATTTCGAGTCCCACTGCAGTCAGCATGTCGTTGTGTCCCTGGGCAAGACAATTCACCCCAAATTGCTCCTGTGGGGATTGGCCACAGTACTGAATGTATGTAAGTCGCTTTGGATAAAAGCGTCTAACAAATTACATGTAATGTATTGTTCTATCGGTGTAAACCCTAAATATTTGTATTTTACCATTATTTAGTATTCTTTAGAATGTGAAAATCTAGTTCCAATCCACATAAAACCTACTGAACACCATCAGTAAATGTCTCTGAATCAGCTGATCCTCTCCATGTGCTCCTTCACCCTTCTTGGCCTGTAGGGGGCGCTGACAATACTGCATGTTCAGGTCACTGCAGGAATGTGAGCAGGGCAGGTGTGTGTGTTGTGTAACAGATGTGTTGTGACGAGCACAGTGCAGTAGGAGGTGCTGCAGTGATTAGTATAAGTAGATGATCTGGAGGAGCCTGAACACAAAGCACCTGCTCTCCGGACTCAACTAACTCTAAAGACTCTGAAAACTTAAAGAAGTTTATATACTTCAGAGACTTTTAAGACTTTAAAGAGTTTAGTTGCTGCAGTTTTTCGCATCAGGACATCACACACTGATAAGGATGGCTTCCTTCATGTGCAGGACTCTGACTTTACTCATCATCTGCATGGCTCTGCAAGACGGTGAGGAACTTTTCTTTTAAATATAATAATGTTACTTAATTTGAGTTTTTTTTACTCCAAATATCATGGAAGTGTTTTTTATGACTTAATACTTTTGGGGAATTTTAATTGTAATACTAGATAATTATTTTTTGCAATATATCTTTTTAATATTTGATAATTTATTTGGATAATAGTTCTTCTTTGATACTTCATAATTTATTTGAAATGTATTTCTTTTAGCACTACTTAACGAATCAGTTGATGTTTGTTTTATACTTAATGATAGACTCAAATCTTAGTTTAAAAAAAACAAATAATTTTGTTAGAATTCTTGATTTTTAAATCTTGTGATTCATTATTTTTGGTTAACAAATCATCAGTTCTTTCTTGGCTGGTTAAGATAAAGGCTCTATAATACTTAATCATAATTTCTTAGAATTTATTTTAAAATACTAGATATCATTTTTATGGTGTATAAGACCATGCTACAAAAACAAAAACGCTTCCTACTTAGGGTTAGGGTTAACCCCTAACCCTAACCCTCTAAGATCTGGGTTTTACCTTCCAGAGAACATTAACCCACCTTTTTATTGAAAAACAAACATCTTTATTGATTTAAACCACTCGTTGCATGATTGTTTGACCTGGGTATTGATTAATAACATAATAAATATGTTCCTCCATTAATCACAATCCCATTTGTTTATCTGCAACAGTGGGTGTTAACCGGCTTGTTGGATTTCTTTGTGTTAAAGTGCACAGTCTTATTTTTGTCATTGCTATTGCTGTAATGGTCTTTTATGTTATTATCATAATTGTTCTATCATAATTGTTTTGTCATAATTTCTTTTGTATATAGCACCTGCATGTGTACTCTGTATTGTATCCTGTTATTGTGTTATGTGTGGGACAAACCAAATAAGTGTTTAAAGAAAGTGCACAGTCACCCTGCAGAGTATTAGTCTGCACTTTTTTAATCTCGGGCTCCTTTGTGTGTGTTCCAGGTTGTGGACTCCCGTTATCAGAGCATCATGTCAGGACCAAACGCTGCTCCTGCAACAGCTGGGACGATAAAGAGTGCATCTACTTCTGCCATCTGGACATTATCTGGGTCAACACGCCCAGGTGAGGCTGCACACAGGAATCTAGTACAACATTTATTACTGCAATTAATTAAAAAATATAACATGACTAGTGTTTTCTAGTCTTGCTACTTTCTACTTCCCCTCTACTTCAATTCCAAAGGGAACGGATGCTCTTTGTCACTCCATGATATGTATTTAACAGCTTAAGTCACAGATTTTTGCAAACAAACACATTTAATTACTAAATTATTGAGGTATGTTATCAATCAGTAGGTCAGGAAATATTCAGATCTGTTACTTGAGTAAAAGTAGTAATCCGAAGTATAAATATTAATTCCATACAAGCTTGTCTTCTTGATTTATAATAAACGACTAATATACAGTGTTACTTAAGGACTAATACCACACTTTAAACTATTGAACTGTTATAGTATGAACTTTAACTATTTTAAAAGTAAGTCCTGCATTTAAATGTTACCCAAGTAAAATTATGTAGGTGTAAAATATTGTTATAAAGTGGAAGTAATCAATTCAGAAAAATATTCACATTTCAGAAGGTGAAAATATGATGTCCTCTTACATGAACCACCACTGAGTATTCAATACCGTAGACTACTCATAATCACAGATAGAGTGAAGGAAAACCTTAACTTTAAACATCAGTAATGGTTGAATAAAAACCTTCTCAGATTCCCGAACACACCTTCCTAAAATATCTCTTCTTCTGTTTCCAGTAAACTCCTTCCTTATGGTCTTGGAAGTCCCCTGTCGCGTCGCCGCCGTTCAGCCGAGCGTTGCGAATGTCTCAACTCGGCCGATAAAATCTGTTCCGGGTTTCTGCCAAAAAAGGTAAGCGCCCTTCCCTTTTCTTCTTCTTCCATTCATCTAGACCAAGGGTGTCCAAACTTTTTTCCCCGAGGGCCACATACAGAAAAATAGACGAAGGGCTGGGCCACTCACTAGAGGTATATTGCCTCATAAGTTATAAGTTAGAAAAATCAATCAAATGTAGATAAATGATTAATACTTGAATATGCTTTAAGAAAAACAACAGTCTCCATCACAGCTCTCCGTGGGGTTTCATTTATTTTGTTGATAGCTCATTCCTTACAACAGAAGCCTCAGATTGCCTATAATAAGAGGATATAGGAAGGGTATATTTCAAGGTTGTTATGAAAATAAGTTATTGGGCTTTTTTCTTATCAACTTAGATTTGATAGAAAAAATGTTCAACTTTAACTGACTGAATTGGTTTGAAAAGTGGGCTTCTTAACACATGAACACTGTGTAATGTCTGTTTTCATCTATATTTAAGAAGTAAAAGACAAGCACAAGTTTCATTTGAGGGCCATACTGCATTATATTTTTTTAATTTGCTGAGGGCCGATTCAAAATGGCTCGTGGGCCGCATTTGGCCCCCGGGCCGTAGTTTGGACACCCCTGACCTAGACCTACATCAAAGCACCATCACGTACATGTTTTTTTAGATGATCAAAGAAGATGATGTGTGTTCTTCAACAAGTCTGAAGTATGATCAACATGTGATAAAGTCACATAGGGGTAGTAGTAATATCGAGAATAGCCCGCATTTCTTTGAAGGCCTTGAAAGAAAACCACCAGGGATTAGTGGAAATGCTGCTATTTCTGGATAGTCCTTGAATTTCTGCTTTCACTCAAGGAAATGTTTGTTGCGTCTCCGAGTTATTGCGGTCGTGAAGCCACCATTACAGATTAGTCACTGTCTCTAGATGTTATCCGAGGTGATGTTTACAAAGCACACCCCTGCATTCCTGGGTATCTACGGATACATTCGTCTGAAATTCCAAGGAAATTGCTTACTAGATCAAGAAACTATTAGCGTGATAATGCCAGACAATAATCCTCTAATTCCAAGAAGTCATTGGCAGGGATTTTTAATGCTGTTGTGTTTTCTGTCCGCAGCTCAGAGAAACCAAGGAGGAATATCGTTGGACCATTGGTGGATTCTACAAGTACAAACAGCAACAAACTGCTGGCATCTTTCAGGTACATTACAGATCATTTAAGGTTGATTTAAATACATACTGTGCTGTGTAGGGATGTCATGATATCAGGAATAAAGGGGTCAATACTAAAACAAGTGAAAATCCACGTTTCTTGACACCAATAACACAACATCCCGTGTACTTCGACATAGAGTTGTTCATTACCGTAGGCAAAACTAGTTCTTGTTAGGAAGTTAAACAGGTCATAATTCCTACTTTAATATCTATTCTGAATTGCTCTGAAAACATCTTCAACAACTGTGTATATAGTTTATCACTAAAAAGTCACACAATACACATTTTTTGCTGAATAGATGCAACTTGTCTCATCCTGCTGCTTATGGCTAACTCAAACTAGCTTGCCTCTTGTAGCATTATCATGGACATTTATTTATTGTGTAGATAGCGAACTTACAAAGTTTCAAAACCAATTTTCTATAGTCCTGTGAAATCCGTTTAAGGCCTTGATGGTTCTACGGTATCTCCGGTACTCAAATATGGTCATGTTTTAGAAAATTTGGCATTAACTTTGCACACGATCATCGGTTTTCGTTGCATCCCTAGTGCTGTGTTTGACGGTCATTTCTAAGGCGATCAAAGCTAACCTATGTTTTTTCTTTTGTTCTTCTTGCAGATCTAGAGTCGAGACCAACACTGTGATCGCCAAATACTTTCTGTCTATGAAACCCAGAGGAGTAAAAACTGGCTGAGGAGCAGAACAACAGAGAGGTAGAGGACCAGAAGAAGTTCAACCTCAATGGGCCGGAGACCCCTCGGTTCGAGAAATCATCAAGAGTCTTACCAACTCTTGGGATGTAGAGGGGGAATGGTAAAAGGAACAAGAGGCAGTGGATCGAGAACTTGATCAACAAAAACCAAGCCTCGGAGGACTGGCACCAGGAAACAAAGCTGGGTGGAGACGTTTAGAGTCGCTTATTGAACTCTCTTTGAACTTTTGAACAACAGATGCCAAGAAAGGATCCATTAAAGCCAAGGACATGGAAACTGGTGTCTGGCCCTTTGGGGAACTACCAAGAAACAACAATCAAGAGATTACTATTGTTCAGAGGAGGAATATAACAAAGTACTTCTCCTATTCTACAATTCAAAAGGAAATGTTATTGACTTCACTACATTTAGCTGACAGCTGAATACTACTACTACTTTACAAATTAAGATTTTCGCACAGATTACCTGTACAATAGGTAATCATTCATACAAAAAAATGTCATGGTTCAAACTTCTCAAATGTAAAATGTACAGGTCTTACTGGTCTAGCACATTTTTTGATTCGGACCGTTACTCTCATACAACATTGTGAAGTTATCAATTTGGCCTTTGGATAATTGGCATCTTCATAATTTTTACCGAGTACTTTTCAGTGGGATTCTGGGTATTTTACTTAAGAAATAATCTTAATACTACCTTATCCACTGCTGTTGTTAAAATCAGTTGCTAATCAGTGGTTGTTTTACATCTAAAGCTCACCTACAATGACGATCATAGCCGAGAATTGTTTGTCAATGTTTACTAAAATGTCCAAGTCATTGCTGACCTTTGGTTCAGTTTCATGTTCCTCTGTATCAGAGCGGCGATCTGCTGTCCTGCCTGAGTTTAAGGCAAATTGCTTTTTTAATTATCAGGCAGTACTTGAAAAATATTCACTCATAGCCCAGGGAAATGAAGGTCATCTCTTTGGGGTTTATCTCATAAACAGCTCTACATAAGGCCCATTGTCAGCTCCTATACAGCAGTCTGCTTTCTGCTAGCATAACAACAACAGTGGGTCCATTGTGTTGGCTCAAGTGTTTATTGCATGGCTCCTGTTTAATGTTTTGATTGAAGATAAGCCAAACAGTTTCAATGACGAGCGGCTTGCCAAAGAATGCACCAATTGTTTTTTCCTCTCCTGACAAATGCTAACTTAATTCCTCCGTTATTACCCACTGGGAAATGATGACTTGAGTTTATGCACTGCAAAAGTTAACCATGTTAGGAATGCACTTTTTCCGTGACACAGATCCGTTGTCACATGGAAATATAAACCTTCATCCTCAAATATCTCAATGCTGCAAACGATGGATAGTTTGCCAGCTTAGAAGTTTACTGTTAAATGCTTTGTTGTATATAGAACTATTTATTTATTCTCTAACTTATTCAGAGATGTATTTATATTTGTATGAATGACGCATTGGATTGTGTATGAGAAAATAAAGAAAAGAACATTTGCAAGAAAACTTCTCGTACCAAAATGGTTATTTATTTGACTTTTTGTATTTGAATGACATTTCTGTTTCCCACTGTTTCTCCAGCAACACAATGCAAACACTTGTAATCATTTTAAATAGAATAGAATTAGAATTGAATAGAATGGGAGGGATGAAACCCTCTTTTAATGGTCACACATGCAGAGCACGCAGCACACACAGTGAAATGTGTTCTCTGCATTTAACCCATCCTAGTACCAGGAGTCTAGTACTAGGAGCAGTGGGAAGCTATTGTACAGCGCCCGGGGAGCAATGGGAGTGAGGGGGGAAGGGGGGTGTCTGGTGCCTTGCTCAAGGGCACCACGGCAGGGCAGGAGGTGAACTGGGAACTCTCCAAGTAGCAGTCCACACTCCATATTTTAGGTCTGGTCGGGGACTTGAACCGGCGACCCTACAGCTAATACTAATACTGACATGGCAGTAAGCACAAGCACAAGTTCACCACTGGATCTACTGTTAACTTTCCCTTTCTTTTTGGAGGAAATAATCCATACATGTACTCTATGTCAAGGGACATGGATACTTTCACTTTACACAATGGATTTCCGCAAATGTAGTCTCATTTGTTTAATCGATATGGACGCTTATTGTTAAGAAACTATAGTTTGCTAGACTTAAACAAATAATTAACTGTAGTCTTTGGGTGTAACACCAGACATTTTACTAATACATTAAGCAAACAAAAGAGTGGACTTTAAAAGGGCAAATAGACATGCTGCAGAGATTTCAGTGTATAAATTATAACTTTTTTATCATTTCATTGAATCTTTTAAAACAAACAATCAATGATCTAATAATCTGACCAGTTGAGACGTTTAGAAAATGTCATTAAGTTGAAGACATTTGATTTTCTTTTTTTGATAGTATATATCTATTTAATAGAAACGGCTCAGATCCGTCTACATTTGATCAATGATTAAAGGTTAATTAAAATGATGTCCATTATTCCTGCGAGTCTAATTTAATACAAAAAAAGCTTCCCATTATAAAAGATTGATATCTAACTTGTTTTGTAAATTAAACTACAGGGTTTTGTAATAGCAGAAATGTGATTTGAGCATGAATTTGAAAGCTGTTATATTGATATACTATTGGTCATAAATCTTTCAGGAACCCATCTTAAGATACGAAACCTTTACAAGCTATGAAGCATATATTTAATGCACATAAAATGCACATGTCATCACATTAAGGCAGTTCATTAAGTCCATCACAATCAATATGGATAGCAAGCAGTAACATTCCTGTTTCATTTGGCTACAAAACACTTTCTCCTCCTGTCTCTACCTGTTTTTCATTATAGCGTGTGGTTATTTTGCACTAATAATGCTCGTAATCAGTCCTTTCTATGTAAACCGGGGGGGAACGCGGATTATCCCAAAGACATGCCTCTGTGATTGTATGACTGTTTCAACTTGAGCGAAACGCATGCACGTATCCCGGGGCTTTCTGAATCCTCAAAACATACAGATACAAGAGGCAAAAAGGCTACATAGGAGAGTAATGGAGATTTTGGGGAACTCTGAGTGCAAAGAGTGGAACAGTCTTCAAAAAAAGTGCCTGAACTTTGCATTTTTGCACATTGTTCAATCCGAGGTAAAGAGAAGTTGGCTTTGTGGTTGTGACAGCACCCGTGTTGGTGTTAGTTAACGTTAGATAACTTTCAACGTTGACCTAGTTAAGCTGCAAAACATTGGGAATTATAGCCTCAACTTCTCTCCAACATTACCATTTAACATTTGAATACCTGTTAGGGCTGCTCAATTCATCGTATTTTAATCGCAATTACGATTTTAGCTTGCAACGATTATGAAAACAACATAATCGAAATAAAACGATTATTATTATTTTCTTTTTATAATTATTTATTTAAAAAAATATATATATATTATTTTTTTTATTGGTTTTTCAATTGAATTATACTTAAAGGTGGGGTAGGTAATTTTGGAGAAACCAGCTCGAGATCGCTAGAATTTGAAAATACACAGCCGGAAGAAATCTGCCACTTCCTTACAGAGCCCCTCCACCAACACACACGAACGCGCACATGACCAATGAGGGCACGAGATAAGTTTGTGCACAGATGGAAGGCTGACAGGCAGGTAGGCCATCCAGTTATTTTAGTCGGCTGAAATGATTGGTCGTGCTTTTTACAGTATTACGGCTTCCACAGATGACATTTTTTTATGGATTTTTTGTCAAAGCACTTAAGATATTCATTGCTATCGGGATGTTAAGAGCATTCCATGGAATATAACAAAAAGTGTATCTCGAGTCGGTTTCTCAAACTTACCTACCCCACCTTTAAAGTTCAGGGTAATCAACTGTTAAAAACATTCTACACCTTTTTTTTCTCAATAAATTGATGTTTTCAAAGTAAATGGATAATCGTTTTTAATAATCGTGATATCAACTATTGACCCACATAATCAAGATTCTAGACTGATCAGGTGAATGTATTTAGTAGTCTACTCAATATTTAACTACAGAACAGGCCCACAGTGAACCTGCTGTATTTAGTTTCTGCACACAGCATGTATTTGTGTACAGTATAATGTAGCCTGCAGAAGTGTTGAGTTTGTCCCCTTGTCGCTCCGTGCACTGATGTTTACTTTAGATAGGCTGTCCTCCGAGAGCGACGTGTTTACTATAGAGGATGTCGGAGACTTCTGATTATCTGCAGGACTTCCAGGTCCAGTAAATGAGGCATTAGCAACATTCAAAGTCAAACACAGGTTAATATGTGTTTTTTTGTGTGCATTGAAAACTTTTGTTGGGGAAAGAAAATGAGGAGAATGATGCAGAAACACACCTTGATAATGTGCACCTGCGTCCCTATTACCATAGTGACATGTTCGTCATTTAGCCTGACGTCAGTATGATTTCCATAGTGAATACAGAGTGTGAAAAGCTGACTAAGAGCGAGGAATGAAAACAGGATGCTTTTTCTGCATTCCTACCGAATTCCTTTAGCGCAGGAGAAAACCGGGAGGAAAAAGAAACAAAGGAAAAGCAGGAGCACGTCTGCTGTTTGCTCAGGGAACTGATATGGGCTGGATGGAGGAGTGAGATTACAACCTTAATCACGCTGTTGTCAAAACACTCCTGGCATTGTTTGCTTTTGTTTTAGTCCTCGTTCGATGATGTGGCCCTAATTTCTTTTCTTTTCCCCGATGTGCGGGCTGATGGTAAATCACGATTGTGTTGCTGTGATTGTTTGTGAAAGTCTCACTGGGATCAGGAGTGTTGTTTTTGCTTGGAAACATTTCAGGTTAGGACATTGTGCTTGTTGTGAATTTACAGTAGCCGATTTAGGAACTGCATGAAAAAAAAATACTGGGCTGAGGAGAGGGATAAGATCTCAAACTGCATGAACTTTATCCGGGCAGGTAGTCTTTTTCAAGAGATACCTGATACAGAGCAAACATATTCCACCATATGAATAACTTACCCAATACATCCCTGAAATTATCTAGAGCACAGGTTTCCAAATTTGGAGTCGATCCAAAGATCAAACAGCATAATCATGATCCAATAAGCATCCAGGAACACTTTCCAAGGCTTTGAATACCCATGATCTAGACCAGGGGTGTCAAACTCAAATACACAGTGGGCCAAAATAATAAAATGGGTACTAGTCGAGGGCCGGACTGGTTCAATGTTTATTGCAAAACTTATTGAAATGAACTTATTGCACATATTAAACCTGGAACTAACAAAGATTGAATTATTGCCTATAAAAACAACATTGAACATTAAATAATCAGTTGCATTCATTTCTTATGGCTCTATCTGCAGCTTTTCCCGAGTCATTTCTTATGATTACATTTTCCCACAGGCCAACAACAGCTTCAAAAAAACAATTTCCCTCAAAGAACAAACCAAACATGCCCTGTTGTCGTGAGAAAGAAAGTGCAGAAGGAAACATCCATTGAAACTCAGTGTGCTGCTCTGTGATGCTAGTTCAAGCCAGATACTTGGCATCTCATCTTGGGTGCAAGTTCATCAATGTTTCGGCTCAGGCTCTGAGCTGAGGAAATCCTCAGGATGGAGTGAAGGTGTGCGTGCAATATACCGGCGGGCCAGATCTAATAGTAATTAGAAATTATCCTAAGGGCCGAAATTAAATCCACCACGGGCCTGATTTGGCCCCCGGGCCTTGAGTTTGACACATGTGATCTAGACTAAATTATCCCAATTATTCTGACTGGACTTTAAACAGACTCTACCCTTCCAGTGTACTAACACAAGGTCTGTTGAAAGTCTGAACACAATGTACAGCCGAGGCTGATTGATATGTCTTTAGTCACAGAAACCACACTAAAGGTCATATCAATTATGACCTGAAAAAATTGGGGGATAATTGAAACCTATGGAAACGAAGAAGTCATTTGGAGGTAATAAAATAACAAGTGGTTAACTAACCAACTTCATCATCCTTAGAAGAGGAATAAACAATGTCCAAATTGATGGTAAATATAACGAAAGGCTTCACCTAAATTGTAATACTGGGCAACTTTATGATATTCAAATTCTTTTTTTACGTTTCGTTAAGATGCAAAAGAAAGTGAAGGAACTCCCTGACTCTGGTAAAGTCCTCGTCTGATGGGAGAAATGAATCCCTGAAACTGTGACAGGACTGTTGTCTGCTGCATTTAACAAAATTGTGCAACCCAGAATCCCATCATTAACAACTATTTATTTCATGTGTTTCATAAAAACCTCCAAGGGCATGCTAAAATATGAATTTCATGTGCAAATAACCTGAAAGATGTATTGGGATATGTGTTACGACTTCATCTACACACTACCAAACTTCAAATGTTTTTGTGTTTTCGCTTGCTGTTCTGCGATTACAGTAAAAGTCCCCGTCGGTACATTCCTGCACTTCCTGGTTTTGTTTGCTGGGACCACAGTGGCTCGGGGACAGACCGGCCTATCAGCACCGCCGGCCCGAAACATGCCCGCTGATACCAAAACACAAAGTCTAGTCTAAGCGAGATCCAGCAGGAAGGAAGCAGGCTCGCTCTGAGACGCTGTCTGCATTAATGGGTAACTTTCCAAGCAAGTGTCATGTATAAACAGTGACGGAGATGTTTTGAATAGCAGGCATTCCTGGATGCTTCCTCAGCGACTCAAAGGTGAGACTCATTACGGAGAAACACACATGACATGTTTGTCATTTTTCTTGCCGTAATGGTCACAGACTGCCAGACATTCCTCCTCCTGCTTAAAACCGCGATAAGTAGCTGTTGTGCAAAACGTTCATGGTTATAGAGAGGGAGAAACTCTTAGTGTATTGTTTTGTAATAAAATCCAAAATCTGAATAAAATATATTTCAAAAGACACCTCACCTCAGCGGCATGTCTGCACTGGAGGGCATTCTTCACATTATAGTCCAGATTATCATCACATTCCCCTGTGTGTGGGCACACGTACGCCTGATGTATGGAGGTGATAGTCGCTCACATAATGTGAGCGACTATCACCTCCATACATCAGGCGTACGTTGCAACAGTATAAACAACCTGAGTAAACAGTCGCCGTCCTCTGTGTGACACCGATGATCAAAATCTTAATTATGCCATTCAGACCCACCATGATGTCCATCTTTTATCAGACAGGTAAAGCAGGTGAATACGGGATGAAACGTGGCTGAACATAGGGTGCAGAGGGACAGGGTTGTTGTGCACGTCCACTGGGACCACACGGACAAATAGTGAGTAGATCAGTGTTAGCATGAACTCATCGTGGTTGTAGGACAGCACGTGCAATCCTAGTAAAACAAGAATACTTGCATTTTTTTTACCTTAACTTTAGCTACTGTATGTGGACCACCTTTTTCAAGCCTTGAGTTCTGACGAGCTGGGAAAGAGTGACGTCTTGGTGCCATTAGCAGCTAATGCTAATGCTAGCTTGGTTCACACTTTGCTTCCGTAATTCAAGTTAACTGAGATTTTGAGATGCAAACTTTGCGAGCTAAAACCAGCTTTGTTGATAGTGAAATGACCAGAAAATTGGTCATTTAGAACAACTGACTGCTGAAGAACACCTAGATAGTGACTCGTTAATCACAAAGGAGCCACACTATGAATCCCACTGCTCTATATTGTGTATTTTACTCTTAATTGAACACAATGAAGTATTGAAAAAAGACTTGAAAGTAGCGATTAAGTGCATAAACTAATTAGGAAAATGTTTACTGAGGTTATAAATCAAGTGAGAAGTAAGGTCATTTCTCATAGACTTCTATAAAATGTTGCCCCTTTGTTTGTTTTCTGGCACATCCGCTTTGGATGTATTGTTTTTCTTGAAAAAATGAATTATATGTCAATATGGATAATTAATCTGCACAGTTTTTGAGTGTGTGTTGATGGACATGTGCCAAGTAATTAAAGTACAGCAAGGTGTTGAGTTGAACAAATATAAATAAATACAAATGTATTCTACTTTTCTTTTTAAATAGTAGAACATGTGAAGATGCCAGTCATGGTGCAATAACAGCACCGTGAGTGTAATAACAATTCCCTTTGCCAAACACCTATTTCATGCACGACTGAGCGTACATGAGTTTTTGGAAAGCTTGCTTAATATCTTGTTATTGTTATTTTGTGAATTCAACATGTATATTTTCTACTTTCTTGTTTATTTCTTGTCTTAAATTTGGTATTGTACAATGCCGTGTCTTTTTATGCTGCTGCAACACAAACATTTCCCAAATTATCTCATCTTATCTTAACAGAGCAAACTGATTTGCAGCTTCCCGAGCCTTTATGATAAAGTCAGCCAGAAACACAATGTGAATAAAAACTAAACACTGTTCACAGTCACACAAGGTCACAGCTGTCTATTTAAACATTGTTTAAACACTTCTCAGTAGACCAAAGGAGAGACGGGACATCTCTGAATGTGGGACTGGAACTGGATACCGGAAGGATGAATATTTAATACGCCACAACAGCAACGTCATCAGGGTCTCCGCAGGGTCTTAAAAGTATTAAAAGTTGATAAATCAATTTAGCGAAAATTAAAGGTGGGGTAGGTAAGTTTGAGAAACCGGCTCGAGATACACTTTTTGTTATATTCCATGGAATGCTCTTAACATCCCGATAGCAATGAATATCTTAAGTGCTTTGACAAAAGATCCATAAAAAAATGTCATCTGTGGAAGCCGTGGTACTGTAAAAAGCACGACCAATCATTTTAGCCGGCCTGGCTAAAATGATTGGATGGCCTACCTGCCTGTCAGCCTTCCATCTGTGCACAAACTTATCTCGTGCCCTCATTGGTCATGTGCGCGTTCGTGTGTGTTGGAGGAGGGGCTCTGTAAGGAAGTGGCAGATTTTCTCCGGCTGTGTACTTTCAAATTCTAGCGATCTCGAGCCGGTTTCTCCAAAATTACCTACCCTACCTTTAAGGCTATTAAAAAGTATTAAAAAGTATTAAAAAGTATTAAACGGCATTTTCCAAGGTATTACATTTTGTAGCTTGTTTTCAATAAGTATATAAATTGTCCAAAGAGGTTGTATTCTACAGTCTGCCTGAATGTAATCATTGCGTAGGTGTGTAGTGTGATTCTGTGTAGTTTATTTATGGCATCCCGTTGGATTTGACGTCGTCTGAACAGGACATCGCACGCTCACTGCTTGATATCACGCGAAGCTCCGTTTACGCCGGTTGTTAAACAACATCGTTATGGGGAAATGCAAGTCTGCGTCCAAATGGTTGGAAGATAAGGAGGAAGGACAATCAATACTGTATATAGTAAATGTGAGGTAAAGTGTGTCGCCAATGTAACCGGTTAAAACTCCAAGTGGCAATGAGGTCTTAAAATATATGGAAAGAGTCTTAAAAAAGGTCTTAAAAGGTCTTACATTTGACTTCAGGATTCCTGCATATACCCTGGTCATGCATTTGTGTCACAACAAAAGGACATTCCTTGAATTGGTAATGTCATCTTCACAGAGAATGACCAAAAAAGGAAATTATTTGTTTTGCATTTCTACCTGCACATGCTGAGTAACACGCGGAAGTCATGCAACAAGAATGTCAACCCTCCCTCCTCTCCACGTGGGGTCTCCACTCAGTTGTTTATTAAGTGCTTCTTCACCTATTGAGGCAGTAAATCTCCCCCTCCCCCCTCCCACAGCCTCAGAGAGTTTCGATCAATGACATCCTTCACATCCGATCATGAATCACTCTGAAACAGGGCATGCAGTGGTTGTTTGATTTTCTGCAGATATGAACCATAGCCTCACACCTCATCTAACAAAGCAGCGTTTGTTTGATTAGTGGAATAGATAAAACCTCTCCATTCCTGATAAAATATGCTCTTTGTCATCGAATACTGAAGTACAGAGTGTTACCTTCTTATGAGGTCAAAGAGACGAGACTGTCATGGACGCTTTGACGGGAATTGTTTCTATTTCTGGTAAACTGTTTTGCATCTTGATTCATATCGTCCTTAGGGGGTAAAAATATAACTTTCTGTGTTTGTCATACCTGCCACTTATCACCACTATGTGTGACTTGTGCTTTTTAGCAGATGAACCAAAAAAGGAGGAACTTTTGAGATTCTTTGGCAAAGAGGAAGGATGTTTACTCGACTTCTTTATGATTTTTTTTATGATCTCTTCAAAAGAATACTTTTTTCATCTTAATGAGGATTAGAGTCCTTTATCTCGGCACACAATTTGACTTCCTGTGATAGCAGTGAATGAGCAGGTGTAATTAATGAGGTTAATCAGCAGCGCAGCAACAGCTCCCTGGAACTGGCTCAGCTGAAAGGCATGCAGCCATCGTTACTGTTATCAGACACACCTGGGCTTCCCCTGCTGAAGGCCTGTCAACATGTCTGCTCTCATAAAGTCTATTGGAGTTATTTAAAGAGGACATTTTGCAATTTTTTTAGGTTCATATTTGTATTTTTTGTCTCTACTGTGACGTGTTTCCATGCTTTAATGTTCAAAAAGCCCTTTATTTTTCTCATACTGCCTGTGCTGCAGCACCTCTTTTCACCCTCTGTCTGAAACCAGAGCCCAGTCTGCTCTGATTGGTTAGCTGGCCGGCTCTGTTGTGATTGGTCAACCAGCTTAGAGATGTCCCGCCCCTTAGCTTATCACGTGTGTTGGAGCGCTAGCTAATTGAAGTGTGAGTGTTAAGGAGTGAAACCCCTTCAGGAGGGAACTTTGGGATTTTAGCCTTTGCCGACCATTTACATGCACTAAAACCTATAGAACACATTAAAGGAAAGGGAAAACCCCAAAAGGCTAAATATGGCCTACTGTTAGCACCTGAAAGTACGTTTTTAGTTTAACTTACAGATTTCATTTTATGTTTGCAACAAACAACAAAAAGGTCTAATAAAAATGCATACAACAGCTTTAGATGTGCTCTTATTTTACTTTAGAGGTAGTCTAAGCTAACCACCTCTGCTAAGCTAAACTAAACACGTCCTGACTTTAGCTCAGTACCACAAAAACATGCTATTGATCTTATTTAAAGGGGCCCTATCATGCAAAATGCACTTTTTTATGTCTTTTATACATAAAAATGTGTCCCCGCCCCGGTGTGTCAGGGAACTCACGCAACGTCTGAAAATAAAACCCTCTCTCTTTTCCTCCGTACCCAAATCTCTAAAAACGGGGGTACAACGGAGCTGATCCAGAATTGCGTCCGATATGACGTAATATCTGAAATGTGGACCCACGGCCCTATCAGAAACGTTGCTATCAGAAACAATGCCCGACTGTTTTGGACGTAATATGGTCGGTGTTTACATTAGCATCGCTAACACTCAGAGCTAACCTGTACTGGAGAGCATGTGTGTGAAGAAGCAGGAAATAAAAAGGAACTCACCTTGTGGTATAACCGGCAAGAGAGAAAGCCTTGGAGCTCCATACTGTTTCTTTTTTTTTTTAAAGCTTTATACCCCAAATCAGCACTTTTGAAACAGGAAGTGAAATAGAGGGATATGAGGCATGGCTGGAACGGGTGATCTGTTTGGTATTTTGAGCAAAACACTTCATAGACATGTTTTTTATATATTTGTATATATCTGAGACCTATGCTATTGCCTAAAAATAGCATGATAGGTGACCTTTAAACTAAAAACTTAGCAACCCCTTTTCTGGTTAATTTAGCTGCACATTCACCAAGCAAACTCCCTTAATGTGAACCAGGCATTCATTTTTACTGGATTAAAAAAGGTTAATAATTCCTCTTCTTTGATCTACGGCTTGTTTTCCCATAAACCACACCTATTTTTGTTGCAGGACACCGTGAACCATATCAAAACTCAACTAACCAAAACCATCACGTCTGCCTCAGGCCGCCGTGTTTAAGCCTACGTGCTGTGGCGCATCGGGTGGGCGTGATTTGAGGTTTATCGACACCTTTCTTTTGTGGAACCAAACCACAGTGAACACAATTAAGCAGCTAATCATTTAACATTCAAGTTTCTACCCAAACATGTTCTAATGTGTCCGGCATTCTTTCTTTTTTTCTGGTTCGACGTGTTGTTGATCCAGTAATGTGGGAGGTAAGACCATTAACAATGTTCACGAAGGAATGTGGGTAAATTCCACCTCAGTACGAGACACTAACATGTCATTATTGTACATGTGGGGGAAAAACTGATCCAATGGGGAATGTTTATCCTCTTATAAACACGGCAGACACTCGCTCCAAACCTCGATCTTATCAATCTACGGCGCGCTCACAAATTCCTTCACTTCGGACACCTTTGTTTTATTTTCTAGCCTAAATATATCTGACACTCTGCAGATCTTTCGGTAACTAATTATAGTCAGAGGAATCTCCCTTTAAAAACAAAGAACCTTTCCTCATGCAAACCTTTTTTATCAAGTTTCCGTGATGCTCCCTCTCCCCTGGGTGTATTCCCATTCTTAGCTTTTATCAGCGGGGACGCCCAACGTTGTCTTTATTCGTGGTGACAGGAGAGGGGGAGACATGGGGATGGGATGACAATCACTGTGCCACACAATGGGCCTCAAGCAGCAACAATGTCTGAAATGTTTCCTATGTTTCCTCTTAGTTTTCTGTTAAGAGATGAAATAAGAAATGTCTCATTTAGATGCACCATCCAAATCTGCTCTTACCCTGCATGTGTGCTATATAATAAAACCATACTTGATCATAAATTGGTGGCTATGGTTGATTTTGTTTATTATTAGCATAGGTGACGTCACATAAACACCATGGCTCTGCCTTAATTTGCGTACTTTTGTAGATACCTTTGCTATTTTGAGTGCATCACTGTGTCCGAATGTGTAAAATGGCAAAAATGAATTGTGTAATGGGATGATGCAACGTTCAAAAAGTTGGTTGTCGAACGTGGGACACTTCTCACACTCAAAGACCGCCATCTTGGCTACATAACCGGTAAACCCTTCACATACAAATTAAACGTATTTTTTCTATATTTAATACAGGTATCTCTATGCTTAACTGAGAAATATGTGATGATTTAGGGAGCTAGCTTACAGTGGCTATCATATCTTCCGACAGTGCTACACGGTCGAAATTCACACATTGCAGCAAGTGTTCATAATGAGAGACATGGCAGTGTGCTCTAAGGGAAGTATCCGAATTGAGACACAGCATAAGAGACCTTCCGTGTGCAAATGTTCTGGCACATGCCGAAGCATTGGATGAATGCAAACAAAAAAATACCGCAAGAAGAAGAGCTTCAGCAAATGGAGGTACTGATAAATAAACTAAAACAAAGTAAACATGTTTTTCCAAAGCGTGAGTGCTGGTTTCATTTATTTGATCCGGTGTTTGTGTGTATAGATACACAAAAATGTAATGGAATAGAAGTAGTAGAAGGTACTTTAAATGTGTACTTCGTTACTTCAATTGCATCGCTGCATTAAAGGGGACCTATCATGCAAAATGCACTTTTGTACGTCTTTTATACATGAATATGTGTCCCCGGTGTTCCAGGGAACTCACCAAGTGTCAGAAAACACAACCCTCTCTATTTTCCTCCATACCCAAATCTCTAAAAAAGGGGCTGCAACGGATCTGATGAAAACTGATCCAGATTTGAACACTGTCCTGACGTCAGGACGGTGGCGCTACGGCTATTGGGCCAACTCCACCAATCAGGAGGAGACAGCCACGGCCATTGCCATTCGAAAGCGCTGGAGACGCTGTAGTACATATGCCAGGCCTGTAGATGGTGCTGTTCTCACTGAATCTGCCCTTGCAAAAACAGAGCTAAAAATTGTCAAATTGAGTGAAATGAGGCATGGCTAAAATGCATGATCTGTTTGGTATTTTGAAAAAAAAAAAGTATAAATATGCCTTATATAGGTATGGTCCTACACTATATTATTCAAATATAGCATAATAGGTCCACTTTAAGTTCACAATTGTGCACCATTTCGTTCAATTGAACAGGGAAAATAAAGTTTCCAGAACAATAAGTTGCCACTGACTAATGTCTCATAACTGTCTCCAAACTATTCCAATGTAAATGTCAAGTTAATACAGGGTTAAATTCAAGTTAATAATGCAAGCTAATAAGTTACAATACCTTCCTCAACAGTCAGCACCGTCAATACTGCTGGCTATTATTCAATTCTTCAGTTCAAAGTTCACCCAGAGTTTAACCAACAAAAAAGTTCTTGCAGATCTACTCTCGATGCCATGACCAGGCCTTTAGTATGAGTCTGTGTACAGCTAAATGTGGCCTTTAATTATACAGTCTATTAAGTTTCATCTGTTTTCAACCAATAACTTCGCCAGCTTTTTCAACCAGAACACACGGATTAAACCTAGATGCCAAATATGAGATCAACATGAGAACCATAACATGTTACTGGTATTAGTTGTTGGAGTTGTAGCTGCACTGTTTGTCTTAAAATCTCTTTTACAATATTGAGGTTATATGTTTTGCTTTGTATTTGAACAGATATTAGATATAAAAACAGTCAATCGATAAACATTTTGGTGATTTATATCAAGCTGCTGTAAAGTCTGGTTCGTTAAAGGCACATGCTATTTGCAACAAGTGTTTATTTACACCCGGGGTAAAACACTTAAATTCAAGTGACTTTGTTGTTCCACTTTTAATTTGGAATAAAAGTGTTTGCAGTGGCTTTTCTTGGTCTTTTTTGCCTCAAGTGCACGAAAGTAGCAGCCATATCATCTTCAGAGGGACTAAGCAAAGTCTTAAATATTATGACTAACACTGTAATGCTCCCTATGACTTATGGTCTGTCTGTCTGCCCTTCATAAAACTGTGTTTGTTCTCTACAGTGACATGTCTGCCTCTCGTGTGTTTAACTTCATGTAAAGACGATGTGTCATCACAGACCGACAGAAGACCTTGTCTGTTAGATGTGACATGTCTGTTAAATTTCTCCAGATAACACTTTTATACTTTTCCTTAACCCGTTAACAAGTAATGGAACTTTTTGTCAAAAGTATTATTTACTTTGTACATTTCCTTACTGTCTGCTGTTTGACGTAACAAGTAACCGATGGAGGACCGTTCATGCTTGCTGGCCTCATTTTATACCTCAAAAATATAAGTAGACACTGAGACACTGGGTATAAATACACTCATTTAGCCCGAGAAAAACATGGGTGCCGAACCCTTGGCCTTACATTTTAAAGGTCCCCTATTATACTGTTTTTCATTACTTTATTATAGGTCTCAGATATATACAGAACCTGTCTCTGAAGTGTTTGGCTCGAAATACCAATCAGATCATTGCAGCATCCCATAATCCCCTCTGTTTCAGCCCTGTTTCCAAAGTGCTGATTCTCTGTCTGTTACTTTAGATGAAAATAAGGAGCCCCTCCCCACGCCCCTCTGAGAGATATTTGGTTACAAAGAACACAATGGTGCTCTAGGAGGAGATTCAGGTGATAAGGTAGGGGGGGGGGGGGGGGGGGGGGTTACCTTGGTTGGTGATTGGCTAATGGTTACACAAGCCAAAAAATCATTATGACATCATAAAGTGGCCAAAATCTGATCAGCTCATTTTCAGACAGGTTTTTATATAAATGGATCAGGACAAAAAGAGGGAGAATCTTTTTTCCTGAAACTTTCAGAGTCTCTTTACACAGAGGGGACACATGTTGATGTAGAAACGACATGGACAAGTGGATTTTGCATAATAGGTGACCTTTAAAACCAATGCTTAAACATCTAGTCTAAGAAAACACAATTGTGGTATGTCAAACATGTACTCAGGGATTAAATACTTCTACCTTTGAAAGGTAATTGGCAAAGCAGTTTCGTTGTATGGAAACGTGATATTTAGGAGAGTGCTCCGAGGTTTTAATCATTGCTTTTAATCATCAGATACTCCTCTTGATAAAAAAATACTTCTATGGTTTCCAAATGATCCTGTCAGTCACAACATTGTCAATCACTGTCAAACAACCATTTAACTGTGACTATCTTCTAACTAGATAACAGATCAAATTGAGAGTAACCGGGAGATGAATCACATTTTGGGTGAGATTGCATCCTTCGTTTGATTTTTTAAAGATTTAAACACCAGCCTTTCAAACTTCAAAACTAAGACAGTGCTTTTTATCTTCTTGTCTTTTCAAACATCATTTTTTAAGCTGCATCTTATCGGAGCTCTTCAGGGTGTTTCGGTTTGTCACAAAGACACACCTTATAATCATAAATAGGTCTCTTAAAGGTGGGGTAGGTAATTTTGGAGAAACCAGCTCGAGATCGCTAGAATTTGAAAATACACAGCCGGAAAAAATCTGCCACTTCCTCACAGAGCCCCTCCTCCAACACACACGAACGCGCACATGACCAATGAGGGCACGAGATAATTTTGTGCACAGATGGAAGGCTGACAGGCAGGTAGGCCATCCAGTTATTTTAGCCGGGCCGGCTAAAATGATTGGTCGTGCTTTTTACAGCGCTACGGCTTCCACAGATTACATTTTTTTATGGATTTTTTGTCAAAACACTTAAGATATTCATTGCTATCGGGATGTTAAGAGCATTCCATGGAATATAACAAAAAGTGTATCTCGAGCCGGTTTCTCAAACTTACCTACCCCACCTTTAACTTTATACAAACTACTGTTGATTGCCTGGTGTATGTTGGTCATCTCTATCACAATTGCAGAACGCTTTGCTAGTTAAATACAGCTAACGTTAGCTACACTCGACAACCGTGAGCCAAATCATTAGCTAGCTTTGATTTAGCCACCGTCATAAATTCATAGATCAGTCTTAGCATTATGCAGCAGTGGCCAAGAAATATGACGGCTATGGTAGCTCTGAAAAACAGCAATTTGTGGCACTGACTTCATGCATTTATTGTTAATCAGACCACATGTGAGAGAAGAGTAAGCTAGCTGACAACAATATAGTTAAAAACGAATTTGTTCCAAGGAAAGTGTTCCTTGTCCTTTCTTCTAACTGACTAACTTATTTTAAAAAGGTTAAACAAAGCCTCTGTAATGTTTTGTCTCTAATTTTGCAGGAATAGGCATTAGTTCTCAACTCAAAATAGCTAATCAAAATGTTGTTAGCTCATGTACGTCACGTCATATAGAGACATTCGTATTAAACTGGGAGCATTTCATAACAATGTAAAAGTTCATTATAGTTACTTAAAGGTGGGGTAGGTAAGTTTGAGAAACCGGCTCGAGATCGCTAGAATTTGAAAATCTGCCACTTCCTTACAGAGCCCCTCCTCCAACACACACGAACGCGCACATGACCAATGAGGGCACGAGATAAGTTTGTGCACAGATGGAAGGCTGACAGGCAGGTAGGCCATCCAGTTATTTTAGCCGGGCCGGCTAAAATGATTGGTCGTACTTTTTACAGTACTACGGCTTCCACAGATGACATTTTTTTATGTATTTTTTGTCAAAGCACTTAAGATGTTCATTGCTATCGGGATGTTAAGAGCATTACATGGAATATAACAAAAAGTGTATCTCGAGCCGGTTTCTCAAACTTACCTACCCCACCTTTAAGTTGAATTGCATACATTTAAATTACTTTATTAGGTATAACACTTAAGCCACAGACCTGTGTAGTAGATCAATGTTGGGCTAACGATAACTTATTTACTGTCAATCCATAGAAATGCATCATATTTTACAAGATCATCCCAATTTCTTCCGAAAAAACTGCAGCAAAAACCTAATTATGCTGTAGGGAAAATTCAAGCTTTGATTCATATTATGAATTTCAGGTTTTTTAAAAGGTATTTGACCGAACATCCCATTAAGGCAGTGACATTAGGAATATAGCAAGGTTTAATTTGCACTGAAATAATTAATAGATTTGTACGCTTAGGACTAATTGTAAAGTGGAGAGTGATCGACATGTTGCCGTGCAGGTTTTCTAAAGGTCAGTAAAGAGGGTTATAATCATGAATCACACATAATCTGTTTTTCAGGATTGCTTGGCATTGGCTTATCTAATGTTTGAGTAAAACCGTAATAGGGAGTGTTTAATCGGCCTCTGTGTGCACGGTGATGATCGCTTTGTTTTCCTGTCTGTTTCCTGCATGGTGACAAAAGGAAAGTGTAGGCGGCTCTTTTATCAGGACAGTGGCTTCACCCTTGCTTCCAAATATAACCTGCATTTTTTTGCTTTTGCTGATTCACTTTTTCCACCGTTTTATTTGGGTTAAGAGGGGATGGTTATTCTGTAAAAATAGACTCTTGTAAATAAGGAATACCAGGCGCATGTCAAGTTTCAGTAATACTTTAATAATCCAAGTAGTAAAAATCGAAGAAGATTAGTAAGTAAAAATGTGCAATAAAAGATTAAATAAAATACATAAACATACTAAATTATGGTAATAGGTCCAATAAAGATAAAATAAAATATGATACAAACATAAGAAGTCGATTGGGGTATAATTAACTCCACCCTAATGTATTACAGTATGCACTTTATACTGATGGCAAGTACTTATCTGCTATAAGCTAATAATAAATTAAAGGTGGGTCACTTTAGGAAAACAGATACTGTACTTAATTACAATTAATGCTATTTTATACTCCATTACATCTAGGATACTAATACAGTATGATTCAAAACATAAATCTACAAATTAATCATCATATATCAATGTTACCAAGCAGTATGTAAAATAACTAAAATCACCTCTTTATCACCTGCGACATCAAAGTGAAGAACACATTAATGCATTTATATTTTAACACATTAATATAATATGTATTATTCTTAAAATGAGCCATTCTGCTTGATGAGTACTTTTGATACTTTGAGTAAATGTTGATGCTAATACTTGTGTACTTTTACTTAATTAAGATTTTGAAGGCATGACTTTTACTTGTAACTAATTATTTGACACTTTTTGCCCCGTCAGAGCACATTACAACAACTGTGAACACACACACACACACACACACACACACACACACACACACACACACACACACACACACACACACACACACACACACACACACACACACACACACACACACACACACACACACACACACACACACACACACACACACACACACACACACACACACACACACACACACACACACACACACACACAGCAGCATCAACTCTTATCAGATTTGTATTATTCTGTAAAGGTCTGAAGTTAAACAGATACATATCAGCACATTTTCCGACTTATTAACCCAAAGAAATTATGTTCAGATCAAATTTGCCTCAGGAAATTAGCATCTTAAATAGAGACACAACAAAAGTATTATTTATAATTCTGCTGACTAATAATAGATTTGCAAACGTGGGTGTAGCTAATCAAACGGCACATGCATTGTGCAGATTCAAACATATTTATAGTTAGCCTTTTCAGGGTTCAGTGATGCCGGTTTCCTCTGTTTGTTTCACTGTTTCTGAGCTCAATATGAGGAGGCTTCAAGAAAGATCACAACGCCGATTGGCAAATAACTCTTTTAGCTGGAAAATACCCATAATGGCATGTGATACGTGGTGAAAACTGTGTCTGCTTGGTGGAAAAACCCAAGAAAGAAAAGGACAATATGTTCAAGAACAGCATGTTTCTGTGGCTACAGGGAATATGACTGTTTTAGAAGCAGAAGTACTAGGAGCAGTGGGCAGCTATTGTAGAGCGCCCAGGGAGCAATGGGAGTGAGGGGGGAAGGGAGGTGTCCGGTGCCTTGCTCAAGGGCACCACGGCAGGGCAGGAGGTGAACTGGGACCTCTCCAAGTAGCAGTCCACACTCCATATTTTAGGTCTGGTCGGGGACTTGAACCGGTGACCCTACAGCTCCCAGTCCAAGCCCCTACTGACTGAGCCACTGTCAGTCAGGAAGTATTGCGGTTGTGTTATAAAGTACATTATTTGATGAATGTAATGATTTTCAGTTCACAAATGAGACAAGAATGAACCAGCTAGCACATCCCTCAGTCTCCCCGCCTTATTCCCGTTTGCATCTGAGTTCCTTTTGCCAAATCCTACAGGAAACCACTGCCAAAGTGTATCATAAATATACTAGAAATGATAAATGTAAGTCGGGAAACAGAGTGCACATTCAGCATTGATTTTAAATCCTCTGTTGAACTGTTTTAGGAGGGAAAATATACATAATTAAATGTAAAACATGATGAAAAGTGAGTCTGCCTCATGGAAAAACACAAGAAAAGCACGACAACATGTTCAAGAACATCATGTTTCTGTTACCTTATCCACAGGAAATATTACTGGAAGGTCCGTCTGAAGTATTGTGACATGGTTTGGGTTAAAATACATACAAGTAGTAAATATGATACTTACATTATGTGGTTACTGAGTAAGCCTAATGTAATTACTGTATGCACGTTACTTAAAGGTCACATATCATGCTATTTTTAGGCAATAGCATAGGTCTCAGATATATACAAATATAAAAAAACATGTCTAATGTAAACATGCACCGACCATATTACGTCCAAAACAGTCGGGCATTGTTTCTGATAGCAACGTTTCTGATAGGGCCGTGGGTGTAAAGCCAGCCTACATTTCAGATATTACGTCATATCGGACGCAAATCTGGATCAGCTCCGTTGTAGCCCCGTTTTTAGAGATTTGAGTACGGAGGAAAAGAGAGAGGGTTTTATTTTCTGACGCTGCGTGAGTTCCCTGACACACATATTTATTTTATATATTTATGTATAACAGACATCAAAAAGTGCATTTTGCATGATAGGTCCCCTTTAAAATAACTAATTGTGTTCAGTTCTGGATTCACATGGGACACTGACTGCTGAGAGAAAATACTGTATTACTTATTATTCCAATGTACATTTTTAATATATGTAATACTATTTTATTTATAGTTATAACACTTTCTTATATAAACAGTGAATTTCTATTTTATTTTATGGTTTTTTGCATATTATTTACTTTCACTTCTAATGTTTATGTACATATGTTTGTTTAATTTGATTCTAATGGAGCAAAATCCAATTCAATACTTCCTAACTCTTAACTTTTTTGTTGTTAATGTATTTAAATGTTATTTTATATGTGTATTTCTCCTATATGCTCTTATGGTTTTTACATTTTTTAAAGCACTCTGAATTGCCTTGAAATAAATAGACTTGCTTTCCTTGTATTTGACATATACATCATTTTAAATATAATTATGTGTATAGGTTGTCTCCTGCCTTTTGTGTACATAACATTCCACTAAATCTATCATACAGTATTGTACCACTCCTAAAAAAAGAGTTCTTATAATTAAAAATAGTGGAGACCCTGTCTGGGGCAGTGGGAATACACCGGGTCAGAGTAAAGGTCAGCAGCAGGCTCTCTTTGTGTCCTTCAGACCCAACAGTTCCTCTAGATGTCGAGAATTCAGCAGAAAAACAACTCCAGACTGGGAATGTCTGCGGCCGCTATTCTCACAGCAGAAACACTGTTTACTTTCTAATACCAGGCTGACAAAGGGCACACACATTTACATGAAAAGCACCGCTGCAGTATCAGCGCTGGCATCGACGCCTTGTTCTTCGATGCCTGCAAATATTTGAGGAACTATATGTTGTGTAAATATTGTCTTCATTTTTTATTTCTTGCAATAGCCTTAGCTTTTATAATTGTATTATTTTTTGGATTATTTTCTGGTTGGTATTCTCTGTCTGCACCACTTATACCAGGGGTGTCAAACTCAAATACACAGTGGGCCAAAATTTAAAAATGGGTACTAGTCGAGGGCCGGACTGGTTCAATGTTTATTGCAAAACTTATTGAAATGAACTTATAGCACATATTACATCTGGAACTAACAAAGCTTAAATTATTGCCTATAAAAACAACATTAAACATTAAATAATCAGTTGCATTCATTTCTTATGGCTCTATCTGCAGCTTTTCCCGAGTCATTTCTTATGATTACATTTTTCCACAGGCCAACAACAGCTTCAAAAAAACTATTTCCATCAAAGAGAAAACCAAACATGCCCTGTTGTCGCAAGAAAGAAAGTGCAGAAGGAAACATCCATTGAAACTCAGTGTGCTGCTCTGTGATGCTAGTTCAAGCCAGATACTTGGCATCTCGACTTGGGTGCAAGTTCATCAATGTTTGGGGTCAGCTGAGGAAAGGTGAAGGTGTGCGTGCAATATACCGGCGGGCCAGATCTAATAGTAATTAAAAATTATCCTGCGGGCAGAAATTAAATCCACCACGGCCCCCGGGCCTTGAGTTTGACACATGTGACTTATACCAAAACAAATTCCTCATATATAAACTTGGTAATAAAGCAGATTCTGATTCTAAAAGTTACATTTTTCGTGTTTATTCTTTCATATAGAGATTTTATAGGGTTTTATATTTTATATTGTTGCATCGACTCAGTTGTCTTGTGTCTTACCTGTCAGAGAGAAACGATTATTTATTTAAATTAATTTGTATTATCATACCTTTTACCTCCTTGTGTCCAATAACCTGATAAAATGTTATGTGTTGCTGCATGTACCTTTTAAAGTTCTTAACAAATAATCTGAGGGGAATTTCTTGTTGCTTGTTTTTAACTTGTGATGTGTCATTTTGTAAAGCACTTTGAGCTGCATGTGTTGTATGAAAAGTGCTATAAAGCTTAATTATTATTTAGTTTGATGAAGACGTTTTAATGTAACAACAAAAAGGCAGTGGTGTAAGTACAATTACTTAATTACAAATTTGAGGTATTAGGATTTCCACTTTATGCTACTTTCTACTTTACATTACATTGCATTTAGCTGACGCTTTTATCCAAAGCGACTTACAATAAGTGCATTCGACCAAGAAGATACAAACTTGAAGAAAACAGAATCATATAAGTACACCAGGTTTCATAGAGCCAAAACTACTCTTATACTGACTGAGCTACGACATATTATACTTTTTATCTGACGACTGAATATCTTTAGCCGATATAAGAACCACAAAACCTTTATTCGTCCGACAGAAGGCCATTTGACATTGTTACAGGCAGAACAAGTATAGATAGTTATCCCTCCTATTGTCTTCGTTTTCCCCCCCTTACTTTGGTGTTCTGGGTCAAATTTGACCGGTCCTGTTTTAACTGCTATTACATTAACACAAAAAACATTAATCATCACCAAATTTCATTTAACACCCTTTCAAACTGTACATATTGTATCAGACTACTGGTATACATGAAAAACTGCAGTAATTATACAAAGAATAGACACTGAACATGTATTGCGTGTGCCAGGTGTGATCCATGTGGGGGGATGGGCACATAAGAGCGGGAAATGTGTCAAATTGTTCTGTGTGTGTGTGTGTGTGTTTGTGTGTGCCAGGTGTGATTCACATGGGGGGATTGGGCACATAAGGGGGGGAACACATCTAGAGTATGTGTGTGTGTGTGTGTGTTTGTGTGTGTGTGGGTGGGTGTTTATGTGTGTGTTTTATCTGATCCGGATGGTTACTAATTCCTTTTCTTTATGGCGGTCATTTTTGACCGGGAACACCATGGGTGTTACAAAGTTGACTAAATCATCCAAAATTCTATGAAAGTGGTGATCAGCAATTATATGTTCAAATGTCTACTGTGAAGGATATCATAAAGCCTTAATGCAATCGAATGTAAAACAAAAAAGTTATGATTGATGAAAGTAGTAAATCGGTCAGATTTGACCCGAAGACAACAGGAGGGTTAAATGCAGGACTTGTACTTGTGTATTATACTTTCATTGTGGTTTTGTACTTTTTGCCACCTCTGCAAAAAGTGATGCATTTTACAGGTGATTATTGAGTAGTTTTTCTTTCTCCTCCTGCAGCTTTTACACTCTGTGGCATAGTCTTTACCAGCCAGTAGATGGCAGACACATCTTTTAAACGATGGTGTAAGTGCCACCAAAACGTGCAATGTGCTCACAACATGCAGTTCAACAAACGACCAGGAGAGGTCACAATGTTCAAACTTTTTGACTGCTGTTCCTTCTGTAGAAACAGGGATGTGGATTTTACTGAGGTTTAAGGAGTTGAATGAAACTCAAAATGTAGATAGCAGAAATAAGCTGGAAATGTCTCAACAAGCTATTTCTTTGAAAACAATTATATATACATGTAATATAATGCTATTTTATTTCCTCCCAGATTGAAATAGACATATTTTATGTCCTTACATTTACGCTTGGGAAATGTTTCAATCTGTTTGGAAATCAAAGTGATGAAACAAATTGCTTTATTTAGAATTAATGAGAGAAATATACTTACAATTTACTAAATGAATAAAAGCGTACATCATTTGATTATTGTTTTTAAAAGAATCCATTGTTTGGTTTGTAAATCAGGAAATGATAAAATAAATGTAAGAGTTTGGAAAATGTTAATGTTTTTCTTTATTATGTATATATGTTATTCTTTTCTTTACTGTAACATTACTGTAATGACCCCCAAAAGAGATGATCTTATTGTCAAACTCTTCATATGTTCTGTGTGAAAAAAGCTTAATTTTTAAAGTATTAAATAAAGATGTCAGATTAACTTTTTTTGTAGTAGTATATTGTGCTTGCAAATTGGAAATATGTTAAATTAGGGGGGGAAACCAAACCCTTCCTTGTCCCTATAACTAAAGTGTTAGTTATTCACCGTAACTTTTTTGTATTTATTTTGTTATGGTTACAATCTTTACCAAAAATGTAATTTGCCAGCACAGCATCCAGGGAGCTCAGCTGGTCACGTGATCTCGCGGTGTTTACAGTTCACTAGATGGGGGAGCAGTCACCCTGCTGCGAAGTGCGCATGCGCAGCCGTACTTAATCTGCCTACCGAGTTAACCATGCAACACCTTTTCTGACAGCAAAGTTCTAACAAACATTTTTTTTAAAACAACAACATTTAACGGCTGTTACTCCAATTGGGGAACAACTTAGACGATACCTGAATGCGTTGGTTGTTTTTTCTTGTTAGTTTTGTGACTTTATTCGGTAGTTAGTGAAGCTACTTCCGCCTTGTGATGGACAGCAGCGACAAGTGTCAAAAGTAATCAGGTACGGGATAAACAACGACAAAGGAGGATAAAAACACGACACTTACCTTTTGGATACACTCCAACACAGGATAGCCGACTATAAGAAAAGGTGAGTAACTTCTGTGGACCATAATGCATACGTTTTGTTGAGATCCAACGGCAAATGTGAGCTAATTTGTGTTAGCTAACTAAGCTAATTGCTAAAGTACTGGAACAGCCGTTGAAGCCGGTTTTTATGAATGGACGTATTGGCCAAACGACGGTACTACAACTTACGTGACGTCGTTTTAGGTCAAAAAGACTCTTCCCCATTGATTTAGAATAGACAGAGAGAAAAAATAAACAATATTCTCAGTAAACAATACGTATGTAAACCTTATAAAATATACAGAATAATACAGAATTAACGTATATAAATCAGCGTGTAAGACATTTTAAATACCCATTTTGAACACTTTAATAGCCCTTATTTAAATCATTATCGTCTAAAGGTCGGAGAGGAGATAAGGGAAACCTCTACTGCGCATGCTCTGTGGGCCCACATCCGGGTACTTTCTTGATCTACAGTCGCTCTATTTCTGGCTTCATGCGCCACTGAGTAACTCTCATAGAAATGAATGGGGCCCCGCCTCTCTCTCTCTCTCTCTCTTTATACATCCATCAGCTACCTGTTGCTGCTCTAATTTACCCAGGCTAGCTGAGGATTAGCATTATGGCAGTGCGTCTCTATCTTTAGCTCTCACACCTAGATCTAGTGTGTCACATTAGTAAGGAGAAGAGAAAACAGAGAAGGAAAATGACTGGATTCAGACTTTGGTAATAGATAACTTGTCTTTACAAGTACCTGCTACCTTTACCTGTATTGTATAAGCTTGCAGAGGTGGAAGAAGTAATCAGATGTTGGAATTAAGTAAAAGTAGAAGTACCAGAGTGTTGGAATACTGTGTTACAAGTAAAAGTCCTGCTTTCAAAATGTTACTCAAGTAAAAATAGAAAAGTATGAGCATCAAAATATACTTAAGGTAAAAGTAGTCATTCTGCAGATTGGTCCATTTCAGAATAATATGATTATATTTCCCATCATTAATCCAAATCTGTAAATTAACTAAAGGTATTAAATACATGTAGTGGAGTAAAAGTACGCCATTTACAAAATAGCAAAACAACAACAATCAAGTAAAGTACATGTATCTGAAAATTGTAGTTAAGTACAGTACTTGAGTAAATGTACTTAGTTACTTTACACCACTGTTAGGTGGTTGGGTAACTTACATGTACATGTAACGGTAGTTAAAGCTATGTTACAGCAGCAGACATTGTACAGGAGTTAGAAAATACAGTAAACATTTGGAAATTCCTCATAGGGATTAACAAGGTCACTGTTATCATACTCAATAATTGAGTGTTATTACTAAGACTAAACTATAATTGCTAAGAGGACTTCTGATTCAACCAAATGCAACAACTTCGCGTCTTTTATTGTGAGTCTCTTGTTCAGTATTAAATATATTTAGCTTGCAGGTTAAGCAAAAAAAGTGCCTGTCTCTTTAGCATTCACTGCATTCCTTTCACAGGCCCGTCTACATGTTCCAACAAGCAGACATTTCTTTAGTACTGACTGAAAGCACTAATACGCCCTATAGGACATCACAGACTCTTTAAAAGAGGAAAGACAAAGGGAACTGCAGCTATTTGTTCTAGATAGGCCGCATTGTAATCAGGTCGGTCGTGTTATTGGGCTTTGTATTCAGATAGTGGGTCGTCGCATCTGACAGAGATTCAGCTTGGCATCCATGGAACTGAAGACATGATGGTACATTTCATTTTCAATCTGAGTTATGTAAAAGCAGGTAGTGTTTCACGTTGGTGGTGATGTGGCATGTTGCAGGGGATTGGTATTGATTTCTCAGAGGATTCGAGTGGTGAGAATTGGCCACCCTTCATGGCTTAAACTGTAGTCTTTTTCACAAATAACACCTTCTATTGCAGCTATCCAACTTTCAAAGTCTCAAGAACTTGAAACATTTTTACGGAGTGGCACAACAAAACATACTTTTTTCTGGTCAGTTTGTTGAAATGCTAGTTGGAAAAGAAATGTCCAAAATACACATTGAGGTGCTCACTAGTGTGGTCTATTTACATCTGTAGATTTATCCCTAACTGACAACAAGTGAGCGTTAGATAATGCTACTTGTAGTTTTTAACATGTAACACTTAAAATAATTTGACTTAAGGTAAGTAATTAACTCGAGATATTTCATGATATTAGTACATTTTCCATGGTTACTTGGTTTTACTCTTGTAGTATCTTTCAAAATGTGTGGAGATTGACCATACATACCTTCCTGGTCTTTTTTAATGAATTTTCAAGTCATCTGTATTCTGAAGTTTGCTTTTACTGAGCCTTTTTTTTCTTACATCATTCATAGCCTGATTCAAATAACTTAAAAACCCACCAAACATGTTTTTTTATGGCTTTTAACTACATCTGATTTGTTAAGTAATACAAAGAGATATCAGAAATCACCTCGCTAAATACCTTTGACTCTGATATGTCAACAACATCCAACAAGAATTTTCAGATTCCTGTTCAAACTTTGCAGAGGAACTCGTTTTTGGTGCATTTCTAGGAATATGCTTACTCAACATTCTAGTTTCTGCTAGTTTTTCCTGTACTTCTACACACCAAGGAACACTATCTGCCACATATGTTCTGAACCAAGATATTCCTAAAGCTTGTCTTTGTTAAACTAAAGCTTATAACAGACGCTCCTGCAGATGAATGCTCTGATTTCTAGGCAATTTTGCATTGTAAATAAAATGTCAAAGTTGCTAAAACAAGCTAGTTTGAATTGTCATGAATAGAATAGAGATGTGTTCAGAATGGAGTTGCTTGAGTATTTGAATGTTGTGGTTGTCTGTGTGGGATGTTTGTTATCAGCCATAGCGGCTGACAGAGGCCTCTTTGAGATGCATGTATCGTTCCCAAACAAACAGCCTCCTGGTTCTTCATTCAGTCTGAGCCAAGTGTGCAGAATGAGCCTGAAGCTGATGAAACCCTCTCAGCCTTTCATCCAGAGGACTGCCAGTTCCTAACGAGCTAATTAGGAGCTTATTGTGAACAAACAGGATTGTGTGGAATGCATGAACTTTCAGAGCAAACAAAGAACAGCTGATTTTAAACGTTAACTTTGTGAAAGGAATATTATGTCAACTAGAGTATGAACTACCTCGGGCATTTCCTACAGTCAATCATTGGAGTTATTTAGTTCCTTTTGGCCTTGAGTACAATCTACATTATTAAGGTTTGTTAACAGTTTAGATTGCGAATATTATTACAATGGAAAGTGTCTTAGAAAAATGTAGAATCTAAATTGTATTGTTTTGCTTCTTGCCCAGTACAGTTCATATAAACAGTATTTGGTTATCTTTGACCAAGTATTAGTTTATTGCCTGCATGGCAGTTATTATGCAAACAATGAAAGACATACAGTAACCTTTCTCTAGAAGCATTTTCTAGATGAATCAATTCATCTTTTGCTGTTTAAAATGTGAGAAAATAGAGAAAACTATTCATAGCAGTCCAAGCTTATGTCTTTAAATGTCTTGTTTTGTCATTTAAAAAAACCCAAAGATATTCACTTTATCATGATATGAAATAGAGAAAAGAAGGAACTCTCCATTCTTTAGCGACTGAAACCTAACTTATCGATTATTAAAAGAGTTTCTGCTGATTATTTTTCTGACTATAGACTAATCATGCACCTCTAATTGTAAGCCGATTGCTCACTATCAAACACACATATGGACTGGACTGTAAATGAACTGTACTTATATAGCGCTTTATCCAGTCTTTAAGACCCCTCAAAGCGCTTTACATACTACATGTCATTCACCCATTCACACCCATTCATACAGAGCAGTGTACCTTACTCTAGGACCTAACATTCACACACATTCACACACTGTTGGCCATGCCATCGGGAGCAACTCAGGGTTAAGTATCTTGCCCAAGGATACATCGACATGACATTACATTTTACTTGTTAGACGCTTTTATCCAAAGCGACTTACATACTCAATACTTTGGGCAATCCCCACAGGAGCAATTTGGGGTGAAGTGTCTCAGGGACACAACGACATGCTGACTGCAGTGGGGTTTGAACCTGTGACTGATTCGAACACCAACGAACAACCCACTGCGCCACATGCCTCCTTACATGTTGACTGCATGGGCTGGGATCGAACCCACAACCTTCTGGTTGAAAGACGACCGCACTCCCTCGCAGCCACAGTCGCCCTGTTTATTTGACACATTGCATTATATTGACATTTTTTGTAGACTTTATTCATATTGCAATACCAACCGTTCTTTTACGTCGATTTAAAGGGTTAGGGTTAGTCTTTAAATGATTGCAGGCTTTTTGAATAATGCGTAAGAGGCCTCGGAGCTCGACTCTATTAAACAACAGAATAAGGCGTTCACACTTGCACTCGTGTGAAAATACTAAAATACCGCGGATGGATCTTGTTACAAAACCTGTAAATCTGGCTGCCGATTTGCTTACAGTGGTTTAAATTGTACTCGGTGAATGTGGAGATAATTGTCACAGAGACAACAAAGACTTGAAACCGGACATGAGGAAACTCAACCTTTGGATTGTATGTGAAATGATGAGAGGACTGGGTGTGTGTGTGTGACGTGGTGTTCTCCACATTACAATGCAGGGACATAGTGGATTAGTTTGGCTGAACATTAACTCACCTGTTTGCTTTTCGCCGGCTCCTGTAGTTGTTTTATTTCGAGCTGGAGTGCTGTGGAGGATACTTGAGACCAGACTTTATCTCGTCAATTATTTGTGCGTTGAAGTGCGGATCAACTTCTCTCCTTATGGGCAGGTCGGAGGGAGTGAATAATGCATGGATAAAGTAGCTTTTTTTGAATGGTGAGAAGTCAAATTCGTTGTTATTTTAATATAAGCTCAGCTATTTTATTGGATTGATTTTCAGGCAAAAAAAAAACTATGTTCCATACATTTTTCTTTTACTTGTGCCATGTTGACAATACATGGATGTGTCAGGGTTGTTATGAGATTTGTATCGGGTTAATACACTATTATTAATAATAATCCTTATATTTATTATGGCGCTTTTTCAATGACTCTCAAAGCGCTCCTTTCAAATACACATTACACATACATATCATACATACATGTAATGGTCATGTACTGTGGACAATACCCACAGGAGCAAATGCAGGTGAAGTGTCTTGCCCAAGGACACAACGGCTTTACAGACGCAGCGGCAGCGGGTTTCGCCCCCTTGATCTGATAATCAATGCACAGCGCACTGCGCCACACCGCCCATCTTCACACCTCAAAGTCATCAAGGCGCTTTACAAGTACACATTGATATCATACATGTACTGTGGACAGTACCCACAGGAGCAAATTCGGGTGAAGTGTCTTGGCCAAGGACACAACGGCCTGACGCAGTGGCGCCGGAGGCGGGTTTTGAACTGGAGTTCCCGAACACCCCCTTGATCTGATGATCTGATGATCAAACGCACAGCCCACTGCGTCACTCTATTATTATCATTTGTTCTGTCAGTAACAATGACCCCTAAAAAAAAAAAGAACAGAATTAGAAACCTAATAAAAAAAACTGGCTTGTAACCATAATTTGTTCAAAACTGAAGCATGTTTGTTTACACGTTAGCAGCACTTTAGCATGTTACATTAACTACTAAACTATTTGGTCAGCTTTCAAAATAATGCGCTATGATTATTAATAATTCAAATATACTTTAGGTGCTCCTATTTTTACTTATGTAAGTATTTTTCAATACTGAAGATAAACACATGTACACAGTATGATAACCATCAACTTTAATACTCTGGCATGCCACGATACCATTTACCCCTAGTGTGTATTTATTGGAAATGAATGATTTGATCGTACCAGTAAGAGCTCAGTTACCTGATAAGAGTCACGTTTCTGATTTAACCCCACTTTATTAAATATTTCCTGCTGTGAGCAGTTACATTATCTAAGTTTTAAAGTAGATCAATCTTGCAGGATGAGCTTTAAATCGCTCTTTATTAGAGTATTTCTGTGGACATATCGTGGACAACCTGATGGACGTAATGCACATTAGAGCAGTGGACATTGTCTTTTTAAAGAACCCTTTGCATGAGTTTACAGTGCAGACATGTGTCCCCGCCTACAGCTGTTGGACATGTGCTGTGTACATTACAGCAACACTTGTCAGACCGGTTGGACTGAACCAAAGCGGACCAGACAGAGGGGTGTCTGAAGTTAGCAAGATCATTATTTTTAAAAACAACTTGGTGGTATATTTTTATGAATTCTAATGAATTATTTATTGCACTTATTAATTTATTTCCTCTTGTTAGTATGATAGACCTCTGTCAGGTCACTTTTAAAACCCACTTTTATATTTCTTTGTGATTCTTATTAGGTTTCATTGCTTTCTATTTGTTTAATTTCTGTGTGTTTGTTTAGTTGCTGTCTTTAAGTATATTTGATTTCTTTGTTTGTTTGTATAAAATATTTAGTTCTTATGTGAAAGCACTTTGAAACTGTTCGAATGCTTCTATATAAATAAAATGTATTATTCATATTATTATAATTATCATGATTAATAATCTTTGTTTGTTTACCTTACAGGAGTTTCCTAATTTTGCTGCTACGTTGTCCCACTGCAGACAGATTTCAAGGACAGCATTTCGAATCTACGATCAATGATCTCAAACAAAAGTAAGTTTGTGAAACAACACAACATTTTTTTAACTGAATAAAGTCACGTATTGCCCTTTTCTTTAAACACACATACATTTTAGAGCGGAATTCCCCAGAGAAACGGTGCTTTATCTGTCCATCTGAACAAGGCCTAGTCCACCTGGTAAGGAGGTCAAATAGTTGCATTCCACTCTGTCCTTTCTCACACACACACACACACACACACACACACACACACACACACACACACACATACACACATACACATATACACATATATACACATACACATATACACATACAAATTCACACTCACGGTGTCACACACAGTTTGTTGTCAGAGGACTTTTGACATTCCAAAGGTCAGCCTGATACCGCTGAAGGACCCTCCCCTGTTAGCGTTAGCATGTAGCCACACCTGCTAATGTTGACCAATCACAGGCCGGGCTGTGATTTGAATACAGACGGTCGTTATGTTGGTCGATGCCAGACTCTTATCTGTGCTGGTGATCCTGATATTGACACTATTGATCCTCCCCTGCCCGGCTGCTCTGCCCTGAAGTGTACAGGACGTTTAAATAGTGTTGTTGTATTCATCACTTCCTCCTTTCCTGTGCTTTGACATCTTTATTTCCTGTTTGAAGGCACATAGTTAGGAACACAACAATTTAGACAGGAATGCGTAGTACATATTTAAGTATCAAAGTGTGCATTTTAATTGCAGGAATTATTAAAATATGGACATAACGATAAACAGTAAATCGCAGCACAGCATTTATCTATGTGAAATAACCAAATGTAAAGCATAGTTATATTAATTTAAATAAGGAAAATATGATATTAAGGGTGACTTTGGCTGCGAGGTAGTGTTGAATGATGACTTGATGCTGAATCAAAATGTAATATATCCTTAAAAAACTCATCAGATTTTCTGCTAAACATTTTTTAAGTATGTGCTTTTTTTACTTCAACTTCATGTGTATAGCATATTTTTTAGTATTATTTTCATTTAACTTTTTCTATTGGACATTTTGCGATGTGTAATATTTTCATTATATCTTTGATTTATTCATATTTTATTTTATTTCATTCTAAGACACGATTCGCCCCTGGATATATAAAGTATTCTGATTATTGTCATCATATTTTGCTACTATTTCTGCAGCTTTGTGCAGAGTTGGCCTCAATTCATCTCAGCCTCGTCACACTGTGAACTACTGAGTGTGTTTTGTTATTCATTGGATTGTGTGGGATTGATTTGGTGCTAAAACAAACTGGGGTGATTTGTCAGAAGTGTCGATTGTCCCTCGATGTTCAGCAACAACACATCAGGGAGGCTGCTCTGCTGCATTTGTGATTCAACTTGTTCAAATGTTTCAACAGTAACTTCACTGCTGCTGACATCTTGAGGACATTTGCATTATTCACATGCTCAAGTTGTGACCGGACTTTAAATGTTTGGTGATTTTTTGTTTGTAATTTTAGATCTTGTATCACAAATAAACCCATAAACAAAAACATGATTATAGATCAAGCTTTCTGTAAAACATGAGGATTCTAGACAAATGTGATTAATTTGATTATTTACAATTCATCTTTAAAGGGGACCTATCATGCAAAATGCACTTTTTGATGTCTTTTATACATAAATATGTGTCCCCGGTGTGTCGGGGAACTCACGCAGCGTCAGAAAATAAAACCCTCTCTCTTTTCCTCCGTACCCAAATCTCTAAAAACTGTGGTACAACGGAGCTGATCCAGATTTGCGTCCGATATGACGTAATATCGGAAATGTGGACCCACGGCCCTATCAGAAACGTTGCTATCAGAAACAATGCCTGACTGTTTTGGATGTAATATGGTCGGTGTTTACATTAGCATCGCTAACACTCAGAGCTAACCTGTACTGGAGAGCATGTGTGTGAAGAAGCAGGAAATAAGAAGGAACTCACCTTGTGGTATAACCGGCAAGAGAGAAAGCCTTTTAGCTCCATACTGTTTCAGAAATAATCCTTGATCTAATAATCCTTGTTTCATCACTGCAGCATTTTAGCCAGTATCTGCCAGGTCCCGCATGAGCCGACGTTGGCTCCGCCCCCTCTTATTTTTATACAGGTGAAAATCTCATTGAGACACGGTGGGTGTTTCTCAATATCGAGGAGGCTTGCTTGGTAGCACATGTACCTCCAAGTCAGTTGCTTCAGAAGCGAGGCAAGAATCCTTCCTAGCCTCGGAAAACGAAGAATTGTGGAACAGGCTAACAGGTGTGTTAAATGGAGCGCGATTTCCGCCAAAGATTTGGAAATTGGTCCGTGCGCAAAGCATTGTGGGGATTTCAAGACCGCGGAGTCTACACATGTGCAGCCTCGAAATTTCCCGCAACGAAGTACGCCTGCCTCGGTAGAATTCCAAGGAACCTGGACATTGGAACAGTCCTTCGGCGGGACTCGATGACGTAGTATCCTTGAAATAGTGGCTCTGGAGCGGTGGTGGCAAAGTCCATAGGGACTTGGCTTGGCAACTTGTCACCAGTTCAAGTCCCGGAAGGACCAAGTGCTACCGAGGTGTCCCTGAGCAAGGCACCGTTCCCTAAAACTGCTCCCCAGCTATGGGCAAATAGCAGGGGCAGATGGGGCTCATAGCCATGGAAGGCAACCCATCTAGGAGAAGGACACTCTGAACTAAAAACCAGGACTGAGAGGAGTTGCGCTCCCCAGTCCTTAATCAGCATAGTAAAGCCAACCATGAAGAACAAAGTCATCCCAAATGCTATACTTCCAGCGGCGGGAGTCCGCAGGAACATCGCAGCGGATGGTGAACTGGCGAGATGTATGGAGAACCGGGATGACTGGAAGCGACGATGGAGGGCTCGTCTGAGGACGACCGAGAGAGAGAGCAGCCTTCCTCGACATTGAGAAACACCCAGCGTCTCATTCTCAAGAGAGACCTGTTTATACCCAGAATCAGCACTTTTGAAACAGGAAGTGAAATAGAGGGATATGAGGCATGGCTAGAATGGGTGATCCGTTTTTTTGTTGTTGACCAAAACACTTCATAGACATGTTTTTTATATATTTTTTATATATCTGAGACCTATGCTATTGCCTAAAAATAGCATGATAGGTGACCTTTAAATTCAGTCAAAAATATTCCATCTATTCAAATGTTTGTATTACAATAGTATTTGAAACAAGCCCAATAAAACATAATGAGAAAGTGACATTATATGCTCACAATCAAATGTTAAATAGACTTATTATAATGGAGTAATACGCTGTGTTATTATGGTTATTTAAATGTATTTTAATAAATAAATGTCTTAATGATCCCGTTGGTTAATTTGTTTCAGGAGCTGCTGACTGCTGAGTTTTGGACACGTGATGGAAAATCCTGGTAAGACGCTTTCATACTTCTTCCATTTCGCTTGTTGCATAAAAGTTATAAGCAAATCTATTGAAGACCTAAATCTGAGGTTGATAGCATTTAATCTGAATGTTGTATCCATACATTTGATCTCTATCTGTAAACCATTGCATAAAAAACATTAATGTGATTTGAGGTTGATATGATTATAATAAATAATGTCAATCTAAAATGTCGTTTTGCCAATAGAAAATTATAAAAATAAAATATATTAACCAAATTTAAACAAATCTTTATATCATTAGGTTTAAAAAAATAAAAAACCCTACCTTTTTATTTGTATTTGTTTATATAAATCAATTCATCAATGATTTAAATCAAATATAATATATGTTGTATTTAATTTGATGTCATACCATCAAAATTGTATCGGGTTTAATTCATATATTTTGTCATTATTTTTACATTTTTCGTATATTCTTTGTACATACCATTGCATCAGAGGTGTAAAAATACATTCTGAAATAAAACAAACATTATGAAATCTCTTATAAACCCAGTGTAGGCTGCAGTGAGACTGCTCTTATCTGAGCCGTAGTATCGTGATGACAGAAAGTGGTGAGTCAACAAACAAAGTGTGTGGTTATGAATCTGTCCGTTAAAAGGGCGTCCCTGTGACACGATCTGATTGGCTCTCGCCCAGAGGACACACCTGTAGGTTAGCAGTTTCTCTCGCTGTCACTACCTTCAGTATCATTGACAGACAAACTGCACTAAACACCAGAGGATTATTAAACCCAGACTCAACTGTGTAGTGACATTACGAAAATATCTTGGATGGCTGTTCACTCTGAATATATTCGTGAGTAAAGCTGCTTTTATATTTCAGTTAATATCTCTATTTTCAGTTACGTGTTTACATTTTTGACTGACAAAATAGCTGTGGTTGGGTTTTAAATCTGACAAAGCTGTGTTTAGTATTTAAGGTTAGTTACATTTAATTTGTAGGTGTTTTTAGCTTAGTCTGTTTTAATACATGAACTCTTTCCAATTCTACACGTTAGTTAGATATATTTGAAATCTTTTATATTTAGTGTCTGAGCCCTAATTATCGTGCTTTGGTATTTGTATCTGTTCATGAGTACAATGTGTTGAATAGTTATAATTTGATTGAGACCGTATTGAAAGCAAGTGATCACTCATTGCTCTGCTGTATTTAAAAAGCCAACGCAGGATAGCGCATGGCTTTAGATCCCTTTACAGCCTTTCAGGTCACTGCAGGAACAGATTAGGGAAGCTTGATCTACTCTTCCCTATCTGGACCAAAATAAACCAGACTTCCTCTTTGCCCTATCCTCTAAAAAAAACTGATGTGTTTTCAGACAAGAAGACATGGCAATTTAAGAACTCGACTTGTTGTGTTTTGACCAGATTTGGCAAAGTCACCCAGTGTGTTTACTCGTGTCACATTTGAATGTTTTTTTTGGGTTGTCATTTATGACACCGTGTGCTGGTATTTGTGTGAGTCATGTTTTTGTTCAGCTGGGATTCATGTTCTCATGTGGATGAACAATGTGTTTGTCTCCATCTGGTGCTGCTTTTTGGAAACAGATTTATATTTTGGGTGTTATCCCTTTTTGTTTACCTGAGATTTCTTGGATTATTGGCCGATTTGCCGTCCTGTTTCCAAATATGCTGGATTACGGTTTTGCATTCCCGACGTTCCTCTGTCAGTTTCCCTTCATGCTGTAATGAGGCTGCAGAGGGAGCAACAGTGATGTGGCATGTTTTAAAGAGTTAGCAGTTTCACGATAGACTAAACACATTCATAGCTCCTCTTTCACTTAATACTAACTTCTTAATTTTAGGACAAAAAGTCTGAATTTAAAGAAAAAAAGTCAGAATTTTGTGGGGAAAAAAATGCTTAATTGTTAGAGAAAAAAAGAGTCCGATTTTTAAAGGAAAAATGTAAGATTTAAGAAAAAAAAGTAAGATTTCTTTGAAGAAAAAAAGTAAGATTTTTGAGAAAAACACATTATTTCCCCCAAATTCTGACTTTCTTCCTAGAACTACCACATTTCCTTTTATAATACATGACAAAAAGGTTTTTATTTTTGTACTTTTATGCAATATGAACAGTTTTAAGTCAAATCTAAAAGAAATTCCCTCCAAATATTTCAACACATTGCCTTAAAAATGAAGTTATTTCCTTTTTTTAAATCCATTTAGCATGATATCTCGATAAATATATATCATTAAATAAATTATAAAATCACCCAGGCCTAAATACCGTACTCATATTTAAACTGCATGCTTCCTAAAGCTCAGCACCTTGAAAAGTCTAATTTAAAACTAGACACTGAATATTAAATAACCTCCCAGCCTTAATTCATGCCCATATAGTGAAAGGGATCAGGTGTAGCTGTAAAACACAGTTGCTATGATCTAATAAAGGTGTTATCAGTTCACATGTCATATAGTTTAAAAGGACAAACCCTGCAGAGTCACTGGACTCTGAGTCACTTCCTGCTCTCTGGCTTTGAGCTCCACCTTGGCTCGGCTCACCTTCCACTTCTCCGGTTACCTCCCCCCTGCAGGGCCCTCCCCCCCCCGCCCTACTGTTGAGTCAGTCTGTGGGTGTGTGTTTGTGGGTGTGTGTGTGTGTGTGTGGGGGGGGGGGGGGGGGGAGGAAGCACTGCATCCAAAATCCCTCGATCCCTTGATGGACTGGTGGCCAAACCTCAAAGCTCTCCGTGAACTTTGCCCCTGAAAAATGTGCTCTCAGGAATGACAGGCATGTGGCCGGATTACCATATCGGCGTACCTTATTTATGAAGTCAGAGCTCCAAGAAGGAAGGAAGGAAGGGGAGGGGAGTGTTTGTGTTTTAAAGTGTAAGAAGAAGAAGAAGAAGGAGGGGAGGAAAAGGGAGTGAGAGAACACAGGCTGAAGGGAGAGAGGGAGTAGACTTTTAGAGAGACAGGAGAGTAAACCACGCAGTGTTCAGTTACCGGAGCTCCGATATGTCTGGTTTTAGACGAGCGAGGTGGCTTTAAGTTTTAGGACCTGCCGCCGACCTCGGGGGAGGAAGGGCCCGGCAGGCCAGTGGGGACGGGAGCCATAGCATGGGACACAGTGCTAGCAGTGAGACAGTGGCCCAGCAACAAGCTACACACAACACCGGTGAGTTTAGACGCTCTGTTTGCCGTGGATTCAATTCAAGATGCAAAGTTGTTGTTTTTTTTAACAAGAGGGGTTATTGTTGTGCACAGATTCATCTATCAATTCTTATGCTTGTTTATACATTCAAACACTATACTCTACCCTGCTGTTTAAATATCTTATTTTTTGTTTTATCGTGCAGCACATCTTTTGGGACAGGAATCTTTTCATGTATGACAGTTTATATTATGCTAGTTTTCATCTCATATGCTTGTTAATATTTAGGTATGGAGAGTGGAAACATAAGGACTTCATTGTACTGTGCAACTGCCTGTTTCACTGTATATATGACGGTAAAATAGCTTGAGTCTTGAATGTTTTCGAAGGAAGGTAAACCCAACAAGGGGCGAGTGTCTCCAGGTGTTTTTGAGAGAGAGGCGGCAGGCACAGACAGGTGTAGAAGTATGCAAGCAGATGGAATGTGGTGATTGTGAAATGTTGAAACAAACTTCTCTCTGTCTGAAACACGGCTGCACGATTCGAGAAAAATAACAAAGTTGAGATCATATTGGCTGATTTTACAATTGCGACATGATTCCAGTATTGATCGATCGTTTTTGAAACATAAGTCACATTGTGATTGAAAACTTTTTTAAAGTACAAACAAAGATGCTGTTTGTAGGCTGGCACTCATTCAGAAAGATATGTGCAGCTTTACTCTATATATTCAACATGTTGCCTTCTTTCATTGCTTGCCTTTCTTCTGCCATGTCACCTTTGCTGAGACGCTGTAACATTCCCTGCTGTGGGACTAATAAAAGGAATTCTGATTCTGATTCTACCAAATATTGCTCTTACTACAATGTGGTTACAGCCCTAGTCCATATTGTGATTTCAATAGCATTAAGAATACTTATGCAACCCTTTTTTCTGCACTTAACGCTCCTTCCGCCAGAGATTTGGGGGTACAAGGCACCGACTGACACCAGCTCTGCCCATGTGTATCACTCTGTTTTCCTACTAAAACGCCTTTCTAGTCATACTTAACTCCACCTAATGTCTCGCTGGCTAAGCTAATAACAGTGCAAACTTTAAGAACCTGTTTTTGCTGTCAAAAGGAGGGTCCTCTCTCAGCTTTGCACACCTGCTCGATTCCCCCCTAATAACACAGCATGCAGCTTAAGGAATCCTGCATCTATGTCGCATGTCTGTCACCGCTTTTCTGCCGTGCCGTTAGTTTAAAGGAACTTTTTTTCGGTCAATATTTGCTCTGTTAGTTACTGAAGGGTTGAAACACTTCTCGACACACGTGCCTTAATGAAAGACGATGACATCCTCTTCGTTGCATATTGGCACTCTATGCAAACTGTATTTTTGTCTCTGGTGTGCTATTCTGTGGCGTTGGTGTTAAATTGTCCTGTGATTGGGTAAGTCATATGGACTGGGCTGCTTGGAGTTACATCAGTGCAGGTTTCATGCTTTTAATAGTCCTTAGAGTTGAAATGGCTCGACATTTACCGGAACAATTCATTTTATTCACAAACGGTTGAAAAAACGGGTAAAATCACAAGACACAATGCAGATATGTGGAATTGGACACCTCAATAAGCTATCTGAAGCTTGAGAATAGGGGACTGACACTAATATATCTTACTAACACATCTAGAATTGGAGATATACAGAACAAAATTATACAGAAACCCCATGCTAACTAAACCCCTGACAACCCTTGAAAACGCTAACCAAACACCCTAAAAACAGGACTAATCTATCAATAACTACTAAATTATTCCAAATTATATATTTGATCAGCTTTACATTGGTAGATACAGTTCAATAAACAGACACGGCAGTTAACAAAGAATGGTTCAAGCCTATGTTGTTGCTACGGTCTTGCTTCACTTCTGTTGAAACAAGCGTTGCTGTTTGGAGTCTCTTTATAAATGCATACCTGCGGCCTCAGTGTTGGTGTTTGGTTTAAGCTTTGTAAGACTTTTCCGCTCTTGACTATCTTTTAGCTCCATCACGGGTCGGTGCCTTTGAATTCTCTTGTTGGTTCTGTGAAAAACAACCATCTCAGGTTGTCATGCTCTACTGTACAACGTCACCACATCACACTCTGCTTCTGTAGTGTTCTCCCAGTTCACTGCCATCACTCCTCCCAGTTTAACACCCACTGGGTTATGTGTCAGGAATAGCTGAAAGTTCACTGACCTCTGTTTGCCTCCATTTCAGCATGGGGTTTCACACATACATGCAACAGGCTGCATTGTTTCTTACACTGGGTTGATACCAAAGCATGTTAGCATTTTACAGAGGGATGTCGTAATGGAAATGGAAATGTAGTAGTTGATTCCATTTGAAATTAAGTTACATGAATCTTGAGACCTAAGTTCAAACAACTCAAAATTCCCTCCTTTTGCACCATTTGCAAACTTGTTATTTTTAGCAAGTTGAACAGGTCATATTCCCTCTTTAATATGCATATTGCTGTGAAAGCAATTTCTTCAGCTAACTGTATTTTCTTCAAGTTTCCCGCCAAAAATGACATTTTGAATTTCCTTTGTTTATGTAAAGATCTTGATAATTTTTTTTATTTATGTTATTTTTTTATGTACATCATGATTATAAATGACCAATAATATTTTTTAACTGAATAAAGCTTGAACGTACCATTTATGTAAAACAATGCAATCACCTTAAGCATTAGCTGTTAGCTTTGTTATTTACCTAAGAAGGATTGTGTTGCCGTCTAGCTGCTAACAGTTAACAAGTACGATCAGTAGACTATACAGTATAGTTTTTTTAACGTTAGTAGTTGCAACTAAATAGCATTAATCAAGCACTTAGATATTTCTGTGACTAAACTGTGGGTGTCTTGGTAAAAACAATCAGCAATATGTTTGACATGTGTAGCTAAACAGCCTCAGCTCATTAGCATTAATGCAATGCATGCAAACTAAATAAAAACTAAACCCAGAAAAAACAGTTATCCCACATAAAAGATTACAAACAGGGCTGCTCATAGAGAAATGGATGTCATAAAATAAAGCCTACAGACACACAGCCTAATTTAAACCTTACTTTGTGAAGCTGTGACATTTTATCGTCTCCCAGTAGTGTAAAGACAATAATAAAAAGGTCAAGGCTGAAGAGTAAACATCTTTCTTGTGATATATGTCTCACTGTAGCAGTGCAATCGTTTGGAAATGTCTCATGTCAGGTTTGTACCTCGAGTAGTAATTTATCCGCCAGTTTATTGATGTGTTGAGCTCTCGAGGGATGCCTCTATTGCCGAAGTGATGATGTTTACAGTGTCAGGGACAGTACGGATGTTTTGGATTGGTCAGCAGTATGCTCTCACACATTTAGGCATCCTATACTACTATACTGACGGGGGATTTCTAAATTGGTTATGTCACTTAACCAGTGACCCTGAGCCTGTTTTTATATGACATTCCCAGAACAAATGACTATCTTCACTTCTAAAAGGGGTAAATTAATAATCTTTTTTCTCAAAGCAATGATAAACCTGTGAGTTGGATGTAGAAAAGTCAGAATCAATATAGAATTTTTTTATAGTAAATTCAGATTGAACATTGAAAAAATGTAAATTATAGTGTCCGTCCAAAAACAAAAACATTACTTATAGTGAAAACTACCCTTGAATGATGGGATAGTAGACTAATGGCTTTAGGAATCCAAACTATAACATATAAGTACCCTGTATCAAGATTGATTCAAAACAAGTGACATTTGACCTTTTTAGAGAGATTTAGAAAAAAACAACCACTTCTGGGGTAATTTGGGTGCATTTTCCATATGTCTGGCCCCCCTCTGTCGATTTTGATGATTGTTTAACCGTTAGAGCCAATAGAATCGAGGGGGAGTTCCTAAAATCCATCTAAACATTACCCATTGGTGAATGAGTGATGCGTAGCCAGAATGCCTCGGAACCGGAAGCTGTCATACACTCTGGTAGCTCTCGTAGCAGCTAATATAAAATCTCCGTTATTGACATAAAAATTGAAGGATGGATTATCAGTAATAATTTCAAAGTGACACGGACACATTGGATTAACCATTGGATTAACCTTCAGCAGCGATTTTATTGTTTTAATGCCATTGAACACAACCTTTGATCAGAAACAGCAAAAGGTAAGACAAATTGGCAATGTTTGCTCCGTAAAGCTACGTGGTGTGATGTCTGGTTTTGCTTCCCATGTCGCGAGTTCTGATCGCTCAGTGTGGAATCTCAGTTTTCTAATCAATATCTTGTTTGTGCAGATCCGATAAGTAATAAGGGTATTTTACCTTGAGTTCTGTGCTAAGTGCGTTAGCATTTCTTTGCTCAGGGCTAATTCAGAGCCTTTGTTATTACCCTTTTGTTTCGTTTAGCTAAAAATGGTTAATATTGTTATAGCTGAGTTTCTTCCCGTTAAGTGAGTATGACACAGCCATAGTTTGTTAAATGTTAAGAAGCCCTCAGACGCTGTTTCTTGCAAGATGTTGTGTTTTGGCCCTGCCCGCGTGGCCGTGGGGTTTAACTGGATCAAGCTGAACCAAAACATCTGTCTTGTCCAAATGTTATTGCGGATATTTCAGTGTTGGACCTCAATATTAGACTATTCTATGGGTAGATATTCAGTGCTTTTGTACTAAATGTAGGCTATCAATTAAGGCAAACTGCAAAATAAGTCTTGTCAACACATGTTTTTATTTGAATAGTTAAAATCTGGAAATATGTACCCTTTCATTTTTGGTGTTCCCATTGTTAGCAATACATGAAGAATCATTTCTGGAAGAGACCTACATGAATCATGCTCAGACTTTGTATTTTCTTTTTAAAAACTAAAGCATATCTTGGTTGGAGATTGTGTGGAGCAATTGTGTAATGGTAATAGGAGAACTACACGACATGACTATCAGACGTTTTGACCACCACACGGTTGTGTCCACAGGATGTGGTGAGATTAAGGTTAACCACCAAACATTAAGCACATTTATCTTAACTGTTTGGAAACTGCCAGCAACAAGAACACAAAGACACAAATACGCTAACCCTAACCCTGCTCTTATATTCCTGACTGATCAAATTCTAGTTATGGAAAAATACATAATGCATTAATCATCAACGCCTCCATTCAAAATGCAATAATGTCCTCATTGTGTGACCTTAGAAAACTCATCGGCAGGGTTTATAGTGATTATTAAAGGTAGCAATCCACTTTAATCCCTCAGTCTAAAGGCCGCTACACACCCACCTGAGACCAAAGAACGTGTACCGAAGGCGTCCCGACTTTTCCCGACTTTTACGTCAGCTACGTCGCCTGCGTCAGCTACGCCGCCCGCCTACGAACACACCGCAAATACTTCAGTCGACGAGTGGCAATAACTGTCCTTACCAGCAGGCAGCGGTAGTGTGAACAGCCAATCAGAGTGATTGCTTGTCCCGACTTTCTCTGACCTCCCGCGGCCGATTCAACATGTTGAATCGGCCGCGGGAGGCGTCGGGAGGTGTGAAAAGGTGCCGGAAAGAGACGACGGTGCGGGACACACCAACCTGAGTAGGGTGCCGCGAATGCCCGACTGCCTCTGACGGCCTCTGACGGCCTCTGACTCCCAAAATCGGGCTGGTGTGTCCGGGCCTTAACATATGTGGGACACACCTGAAGCCTTTAATGTGTTTGGTAAGGCAGGTAAATCCCAGCTGTCGGATTTTATTCAGGTGAAATCAGTCAGTCATAGTGTTGCTGAAAAGAAACCCAACGTCCCTTTTTTTATCATTGCTTTCCATTGTTTCTCATGTCCGCTCCAAACACAACATTTCTCCCCGGTTCATATTGGCTGTCCACAATGATTTATATTATTTTATTCTTTATACATCGTTTTTACTAAAATGTATCGAACTCTGTTTCATTCAGTAATGTAAGAATAGAAGTTCATATAACATAGAATACAAATATTTATAAAAACATATGAAGTTGAAGTAAAACTGTGCATATTGTACCGGTGACATGTAGTATCAATTATTACAGGTATATTTCATTATGGATATTACAATATATACAGTGTTGTATTAGCATTAATAAGATATTGATTCTGAATTGCACAGTTTACATACATGTATAATTATAGCTGAATGATATTGAAAAACAGATCATTTAGTTACAAGTCAGTGATTATAGCTTACCTTTCCATTGCAACAGCACTCACATGGAGTTTGTTTCTGAGAAATGTTTAAGGAATGTGTCACCAATATCGGATCAGTCACTTATTATGGACACGTACTCACGTTTTATCAACGATGCGTGTGTTTAATTTATTTTACCCTCATTTTTCTTTTGAGATTTCCTCCTTCTGAAATGCACAGTGGCTCCGCTCCATATGACCTTGAGTGAGTCACAGACCACCAATATTATAAAAATACTTCACTCTGTTACTCATGTTACTCGATTGCACACATTCCTTTTTCATCATAGAACATCCTCTGCTTGTGTCACCATCAATATCAGAAAATTGCTATTTTTGTTTTAAACCAGAGTAATAATTAAGCGCAGTAAAACTAAACAAATACACAGCTGTGACGGAAACCATGGCTCAACATGCCCAAGTTGTCATCATGCATGCCACCATCACATTGTCAAATATTGCTCAATGTAAGCGCTCTGAGAGAATGAGCTCACCTTTACATTCAATGCTGTAGTGTTGTGTAACGGCTGCCGTGAGACTCATCACTGAAGAATTATTATGGTGGTTTCACACTCCCTTAATGCTGTTTCATGGAAACTTTGAGTCACGGTTTCTGTAATAATAATAATACACTTTATTTATATAGCACCTTTCATGCACAAAACAAAGTGAATTGAAAGTTAACCCACATTAAAAGCCAAGGTTTTTAATAATAACTCTATAACAAGTTTTTTTACTTTGTTTCATTATTACTTTGGTTTTATTGATGGTGAACCTGACACCTGCAGATAATGTTCTGTACTATGGCATAAATCACATGAATTCACACCACAGTGTAAGTAGTACCAGAAGAAGCTGTGGCCATATTTCACTCTCTGGCTCTCATATGACAGCTAAGGCAGTGAGAAAACATTTGGATAGTTTTTTGTTTAAAGTTTTATTATATAAGAAAATTGAAACTTAAAGGTGGGGTAGGTAAGTTTGAGAAACCGGCTCGAGATACACTTTTTGTTATATTCCATGGAATGCTCTTAACATCCCAATAGCAATGAATATCTTAAGTGCTTTGACAAAAAATCCATACAAAAATGTCATCTGTGGAAGCCGTGGCGCTGTAAAAAGCACGACCAATCATTTGAGCCGGCCCGGCTAAAATAACTGGATGGCCTACCTGCCTGTCAGCCTTCCATCTGTGCACAAACTTATCTCGTGCCCTCATTGGTCATGTGCGCGTTTGTGTGTGTTGGAGGAGGGGCTCTGTAAGGAAGTGGCAGATTTTTTCCGGCTGCGTATTTTCAAATTCTAGCGCACTCGAGCTGGTTTGTCCAAAATTACCTACCCCACCTTTAAAGCCGAGAAATCTGATCTGTTGCCTCCAGAAAAGAGGGACAGTTTTGTTTTGTTTTTAGATGATTTTTGTGGAAATGCAATTAGGAATGCACTTTTTAAATTGCATTCCTCATACATCAGGTTTATATTGGCAAGTATAACATCTGATGTTTTGGACATAATCTAGTTTGTTTATATCCTATAATACAGGCATGCTTAATTGTATTCTATAGAAATCCTTTAACCTGGGCTGCTCGCTTTTTTTCACGAAACTGTGTCTCAGGGCTTCTTAACATTTAAAAACCTATTAATGTGTCATACCCACTTAACGGGAAGAAACTCAGCTAACTGAAGATATGAACCATTTTTACCGAAACAAAACACAAGTCTAACAAGAAGCGTCTAAATGAGCCCTGAGCGAAAAGATGCTAACGCACTTAGCACAGAACTCACGGTAGAAATACTTTATTACTTATCGGATCTGCACAAACAAGATATCAGCTAGCAAGCTGAGATTCCACAGATTCTAGAAATATAAGTATCATCACTGAGCGATCAAGGCAGGGGAAGCAAACCCAGACATCACACGACGTAGCTTTACGGAGCAAACACGGAAAATAGTCTTACCTTTGCTGTGTTTCTGATCAAAAGTCGTGTTCAATGGCATTTAAACGATAAAAACGCTGCTGAAGGTTAATCCAATGTGTCTGTGTCACTTTGAAATGATTACTGATAATCCATCCTTCCATTTTTGTCAAAAACTGAGATTTCATATTAGCTGCTATTAGAGCTATAACCCAGCTTCCGGTTTTGGGCATTCTGGCTACGCATCACTCATTCACCAATGGGTAATGTTTAGATGAATTTTAAGAACTGCCCCTCGATTCTATTGGCTCTAACGGTTCAAAAGAGGTGTCAATCATCAAAATCGACAGAGGGGGGCCTGACATATGGAAAATGCACCCAAATGACCCCAGAAGTGTTTTTTTTCTCCAAAACTCTCTAAAAAGGTCAAATGTCACTTGTTTTGCATCAATCTTGATACAGGGTACTTATTATATGTTATAGTTTGGATTCCTAAAGCTTTTAGTCTCCGATCCCATCATTCAAGGGTGGTTTTCATTATAAGTAATGTTTTTTTTTTGGACGGACACTATAATTTAATGTTTTTTACTATGTTCAATCTGAATTTACTTTAAAATAAAAATAAATGTATATTGATTCTGACTTTTCTACATCCAACTCACAGGTTTATCATTGCTTTGAGAAAAAAGATTATTAATTAACCCCCTTTTAGAAGTGAAGATATAGTAATTTGTTCTGGGAATGTCATTTTCGAGCCTGAGACCTGAAAAACAGGCTCAGGGGTTAACAGGTTAAGCAATTATGGTTTTTATTTGAGATGTTGTCCTTATTTACCCCTTTCTTGGCCATCATGACAATTTGTTCAGTAATTTGGGCACGGAAACAGAACATTTCCTGATCTGTAGTGTTTGCTGTCCTCAAAGAACACAGCAGTTGTTATCCGGATGTGAGCATTTAGCGGGAGTGAAGATAAAATTCCAATGTGCCCAATTTTGTAAAGGATGCATGCCAAGAATTTTGTGAAACCTTAATAATATCTAGGTTTTTAAATGACAACATAGCAGGGACTTGACATCGACACAAAAGCACAATGAACTGTTCTACGTGTGATTGATCTATTTATGTTTTTCTTTGTTTACATTGATTGCGTTGGCCTTCTTTTGATCATGGCTATAAATTCCCCCTGGCAAAACAAGGCCTAGTTAGTAGAACTATTTTAAAGGTCCCCTATTATACTGTTTTTCATCAATATATTATAGGTCTCAGATATATACAAAACATGTCTCTGAAGTGTTTGGCTCCAAACACCAAACAGATCATTGCAGCATTACCCATAATCCCCTCTGTTTCAGCCCTGTTTCAAAAGTGCTGATTCTCTGTCTGTTACTTTAGATGAAAATAAGGAGCCACTCCCCACGCCCCTCTGAGAGATATTTGGTTATAAAGAACACAATGGTGCTCTAGGAGGAGATTCAGGTGATAAGGTGGGGGGGGGGTTACCTTGGTTGGTGATTGGCTAATGGTTACACAAGCCAAAACATCGTTATGACATCATAAAGTGGCCAAAATCTGATCAGCTCATTTTCAGACAGGTTTTTATATAAATGGATCAGGACAAAAAGAGAGAATCTTTTTTCCTGAAACTTTCAGAATCTCTTTACACAGAGGGGACACATGTTGATGTAGAAGAGACATGAAGAAGTGGATTTTGCATAATAGGTGACTTTTAAATATCTTTAAATATATTAAAGATTCATTTACCGTTTTTCCTGTTCATGCAGACGATGAGGTCGACCTGCAACAAGGCAATAAAGGAAGCGAAGAAGGAAGCTCCAGTGGGGGATCGCCACAAACCAAACGCAAAGGAAAGTTCTCCAAGATGGGACGGATCTTCAAACCCTGGAAATGGAGAAAGAAGAAGCCGAGTGACAAGTTTACTGAAACATCAATAGGTATGTTTGGTTTAAAGGTGTTGTAATGACTTGTTGTGTGCATCACTCTACACTTTCATTGGACACAAACGTTACTTTTCTTAGTTATTACTTAGAAAAACTATAAAATCTTTTGATATTGGCAACAAACTTGAAGAATCTACATTTAAATATGACAGTCTGTGTTAGGGAATCTACTCTGAGTGTTGGGGAATTCATCCATTTTGTGCACAGTGAGAATTCTTTCATAGTTTTCCCTTTTGTATATTTTCTATTTTCAGTCTTGGAAAGAAGGATTTCTGTCCGAAAAAGCCGCCAAGAGCTGATTGCCAGAGGGGTTTTAAAGGATATTCCAGAAAGTGGTAGGTCGAGCCTTTTCTGAGGATATTCTATGCATGCATATTCATATTTATATTTTTGTGTAAATATTGGCTTTATTTTTCATTTGTTACAATAGTTTTTAAATAGCTTTTATAATAGAACTATTCTTTGCTAATACAAAAATGTCTTTGTGTGTCTCTGTATGCACCATTTACACCAAATTCCTTGTATGTGTAACCCTACTGATTTTGATGATTCGGTTCCCTTTTGACTGTATTTCACTGATTGTGTCTTCAGAAAACAATGATGTCAACCACTCCAAAGGTCCACCAGTCAAAAACGGACACCCTGTGGACGTGGACAAGATGTCTCGAGGGGAATCCGACGCCAAGTTGAATTCCCTCCGGGTTCCTCAAGCCGAGGAACGTCGAGGCAGAGCGCCGTCCGACGCCTCCCGGAGTAACAGAGCACCTCTGGACGTGGACTCTCACGCTCGACTTCCTGTGGAGCCAGACAGGAGAAGCCGACTCCCATCCGATGTTGATAAGAGAGGAGGATCGTTACCCCGAGGACCTCCACAGGACGATAGGTACCGTAGAGAAGAGAGGAGGGATGGGAAAGACGACCGGGAAGACAGAGGGAGGAAGAACCGCGAAGACGTAGAAAGAAGGGATTGGCGAGATGAAAAGGAAAGAGACGGTGGAGTCGACCGGAGGGATAGGCGGGATTGGCGGGATGACCGGACAGAAAGAGACAATAGGGAAAGGAAAGATCGCGAGGAGAAGGAAAGAAAGGATAGGGATGAGCGGGAGCGCCGGGATCGTGACGAGAAAGAACGCAGAGATCGGGACGAGAAAGAACGCAGAGATCGCGACGAGAGGGAAAGGAAAGACAAGGACGAAAGAGAAAAGAAAGACCGGGATGAAAGAGAACGGAAAGACCGGGACGGGAGGGACGAGCGGGATAAGGATAGGGATCGGCGGCCTGAGAGGGAAAAGAGAGAACATAGAGACGACAGAAAAGACGACAGAAAAGACGACAGAGAACGAGACGACAAGGAGAGGAAAGACTTGAGAGAAAGAGACGATAGGGATAGGACGGAGAACCGAGAGAGGCGGGAGGATCGGGACAAAAGGGACGACTGGGCCAAGAGGAACGATAGAGAGCGAAGGGACGAGCGGGATAAGAGGGAAAAGCCGGAGCCTCAGCGCTCGGTGGACGACCCTCGGCCCATCGCCAAGCCCTTCTCTGAGATGGACTTGCGGCCTCCTCTGCAGAAAAGTTCCTCGGAGGAAAACAAGAAGATCCGCTCCGCCTCGGAGGCCGATAAGAGGATCACTCTGCCCAGATACTCACCGGCTGCAGAGTTCAGGGAACGCTCAGGTAAGATCTTCCCTTGTGTTGGAGAAAACTGGCTTACCTAGCGTGTGTTTTTATACTTTAGACACCCGCATCCAAAGTTACTTGGGGGATTTTTAAGTCATGTTTTTTGTCGAAGCCAGGTGCTTCTTATTTTTAAATCTAGTTTGAAACCAAAACATTTTGTTATTGACGGTGAACTTGACAAATCCATATTGAAATATAAGAGTCTCGAGCAGGGCTATTCAATTGGCGGCCCGCGGGCCAAATCCAGCCCCGGGGTGATATTTACTGGCCCTTCGAGTATAATGTTAAAAAGTAATCTACTTGTTGTTTTTTTTTACGATTTTTGTTTTGGGCCAGAGTGCCTTTATTCCAGAGAGGGTGTTGCATTCAGAGATAGAGGGGAAGACATTGCCTGAAAACTTCGGCGGGCTCGGGTTTCGAACCCACCTACTAGCTACTGTAGTGACAACTCCTGTCATTTATTGAATCTCTGCGTGAATGATTAGATCATTTCACCTAAATTAAATGAAATGATGTTGATGGTTAAATCAGCTTCACATGTAGGCCTACTGAGTTCTGAACTTGCCATTTAGATCTATAAAGGCCTTGGGGCTATGTTGTTTGATTGAATTAAACACAATATATCCACTCCACTATGCTGTTGTCGTATTTACTGTATCCAAAGCTCTTAATATGATTGTTCTTATTTCAAGCCATCTTTTTACCGGCCCCCATTCCAAACTAATTGAATAGCCCTGTTCTAGGGAATATAAATGTGGTATCAAAGTCTGAAAATGTGTGCATTTACCCATCTTGTGAAATGTAGTGTCAATTAAATAACTAGAAGGAAAGTTGACAGTCAAGGTTTTCCCAAACGAAATCCAGAAAGAACCCTTTTTGAAAGTAGATTGCAACTGGATGACGCACAGAAACTCTCCATACAGTATAGGACATCTTGGTAAGATTGAGCAGTGATGCAGATTGCAAACTGTTTTGTTTATCTCAAATCTCACAATTTGAAAGCAAGATCTGATGTGTATATCTAAAAGGGAGCTTATCTGATCAAATTGCAAAGCCTGTCTCACTGTGGCAGAGGCTTTGACACTGAAGTAATAACTACGTGTGGGTATATCCAGATTACAAGACGTTTTACTAAAACTAATAGTTAGTTTGCTTACTGTTTAATGTTTCAAAATCTTCTTTTCGGACATTTCCTTTATGTACGCCATACTTGTTCATACAAAATAACCTTAGCCTGGAGTTTGAGATTTTAATATGATTCAGCCGTGAACAAACTAATTATGTCCAACATGTTTGCACGTGCCTTCGTTATGTCAGGTTGACATGTGAGCTAACATGCAGACGTCCTGTTTCTTCAGCTCTGCCAGCCATTTCCTAGTAGATAGTGGGCTAGTAAATGTTTTGCTGATGATTAAATACCTACAGTGTTTGCAGACTAAAGTCTCCTGATGGTACTGTAAATGATTTAACCGTAATTCTGACCGAGTTATGAAGCCAACAAGCTCCGTCTGAAAGCTTCCTCAAAGTGAAACAGTGACCGTCAAGCTTTGATTTGATAGATTAAGGAGAACATGAGAAGAGAGAAGGAACAAAGCATGAGGCCGTTTTGGGGTTTTCTACATTATCTTTAGATCATTAACATCTCGTTTTTTAAAGTAGAGTTTTCTAATTTCCTAAAACATGTCTAGATAGTATCTTTCAGTCTTTTACTGTACGTGAAATCGCTGTACAGAATAGTACATTGCTTAATTCATTCATTTAGCAGGTATTTCTGCACAATTGCACATAAAGATTAGGCTAAACCAACATTATTAGTATCGTACTATTAGTAGAATTGGCTTCCCTTTGATTGGTGGCTGTTTAGGATTATTTCTGACACGTGAGATATCATTATTTCCATCTAATTTTATTGGGAAAAGATTCATGTTTTCTAATTTATTGTTTTATTTAATTTATTGCTTAAAATCATATTTGTTGGCGTTTAAACTTTCCAAAAAACACCTTTTCACCGTGCTTGAAACACACTTTGATCTCCCGCTTGCTGTACGAGGGGAGGGGGGGGGGGGCACGCACTGAAGAGTTATATTATTTAAAAATGTCTATTTAAATTGAGAATTATGTAAGTTACTTTTTAATAACTTTTTAGCGTGATGACTTTATTAAAATATAGCGACAGAAAATCAAATCTTCATGCAAAAAGCTCAAATAAAAGCTCCAAATGAAGAAAAAACAAGTTATTTTATTGTCAATTTTTCAGTTTTTCCTTGTGTTGAGTTTTCAAACGTAGGAACTGTTTTTGTGTTCTTTTAACATCTGTTTGTGTGTTTCCTTCCTTCAGAGTCCGCTGGTGTCCGCTTCGCCTCAGAACCTCGTCCAGAACCTCGTCCAGTAGCAGACCCTCACCCAGACTCTCACCCGGACCCTCCCCCGACCCGACAGGCTCTTCTTCCCCCGAAGTTCCTCACAGACTCGGGCAGGAGTCCAACACCTTCCTCCTCTTCATCATCCTCCTCCTCCACCTCTTCCATTTCCTCTGCTGCTGTAGCGGTGGCCAAGCCCCCGAGGACCGTCTCCCTGATGATTGAAGATCCTCCGAGACTTCCTGACTCCGAGACTCCGCCCCCCATCCCCCCCCACGCCAAACAGCCGCCCGTCCCTCCACCCAAACCCACCAACCGTAACAGCACCCTGCTCGGTGAGTTCATCAACTCTGTTTTATGGGATGTCTTTCTATAAAAAAAAAACATCTGGTCTTAGTTTATCTGTCTTTCTTCTTTTAATCAAATTACCTCCAAAAATACTTTTAATTAGCTCCTGGGAATACAATCTTTGAGTTTAAGTAGTAAATGGTACAAATTGAGCTAGTAAAAACAAGTTGGACCTCACAAGACTAACGATAAAAGAGTTTGACTTCAATATTTACACAGGGAACACATTTGTGTTGACAGACTGCATCTGTTTACATTAAAGAACACACTGACTTAGTTACACCCATGTGAAACAAACAGGGGACGCAAACATCGCATTGAGCATTGACGTATTTCCCAGTTTTGCTTTAGTGTAGCTGGATTACTGTTCAATTATCCTCTGCAGCGTTTCCGCCAAGGGGGCGTCTTGCCATCATTTGACAAAAAATCGAGAGTTTTTATAGCTTGAAATGATGAAAAGGAAAAAGGACAAGGACATCCCTCTGTTGGAGGGGCAAAGGAGTCTGGTGGGATTCTTTTCGCCGCCAGCAAAGCGTGTTCCTGTGACGGAAAGTGTACTGCCGGCGAGACTAGACGGGGGGTGCTAGTGGAGCACGCATGTGAACTGCGAGTGCCGGAGCCTCGCAGCGGCGAAACTGAGGCTCCGTGGTAAACTGTGGTAACATGAAGAGTCGTTTAGGAGCCGAAAGAACCGGCTCTTCTTAGTGAGCCGAGCCAAATGATCCGGCTCACTAAAAAGAGCCGGAATTCCCATCACAAATACGTAAAGAGATAGTATCTATAAAGGGACGGCTCAATTCAAAATTGAAGTCACGTGACACGACGTGACGTCACACCCCCCCTCGCTCTCGGGGTGGACGCCCTCTCAGCCCTGGTCTGGCGGAAACACTGATCCTCGGTTCAATTCATTAATAAAGATTGCACATCTGTTATATTATCTATTTAATCCAAACGCCTTATATATCTGATTTAACCATGCAGATTAATCAAAAATAAATTAGCTCCATTCATGTGTGACATACAGTTATTCCATAACTCTTATTTGTATTGCATCTCTTTTAATAACATCTAAATTAATGTTTTAATTAAGTAGATATGGTGCTGCTCAACAACGTGTTTTATCAACTAACTATTTACAACAAAGTCATCAGGGTTTAATTTACACTCGGGCGTCTGCAGGCGTTTAACATTTTGCATCACTTATTATTACAGGAGTCATTTTGTTCTGCCTGTGATACTCTTATATTCTTAATTAGAATATATATTACAGATCTTTTTGTTCACCCACACCTATTTCAAAGATGCAGATAATAATAATAACTTTATTTGTAGAGCACCTTTCATGCAAGGACGCCGCCCAAAGTGCTTACCAGAACATGTAGAAAAAGCATTGATGTTAAAATATGTAACAATCACATTACAATAAAACATGATATCAGTAGAATTAGCCTAGGTTAAAAGTCAAATTAAAAAAAATAGTTCTCACATGTATTTTTAGATGCAGATGTTACTTTTTGATGGTTTTGTTGTTTCTTTCTTTGCTTGTTGACATGTTTTATCATCAGTTGTTTGTGTGTAGATTTTATATATATATATATTTCATATTTTCTTTTTGGGGCTCCAATGGCATTGACCGGTTCACGCAGTCTTCAAAGTAACCAAGCAACCTAAATTAATTTGTAATTTGTCTGTCCAATGACCTTGCTCCCTTTCATGTCATGTGATACCCTGCGTGACGAAAACAATATTTGCACCGGGGCCAATCACAACCTTGTTACGCCACTGATACTAGGCTGTCAAGTTAACGCGTTAACGCAAAAATAAATGTACGCCACTAATTATTTTATCGTGCGACAAAAAGGGCCTAGATAAAAGGGGTATAAAACTAAGTAATAAGTACTAGGTAATAATATATTTATTACAGCTATATGTTGTCTTAGAAATAGTTTTCTAGTAGACTAAAAGTTAATATGCTCCTTCTCAAATGTCCAAGGCTCTTTTTTACAAGTATTTACGGTACCTTGAGTACTTCCCAAATGAGTCTGGTAGAGCTGCTCGTCCTGTAGGTGTTTTCCTGTGCGTTGCTCTAGGTGTTTTCCTGTGCGTTGCTCTAGGTGTTTTCCTGTGCGTTGCTCTAGGTGTTTTCCTGTGCGTTGCTCTAGGTGTTTTCCTGTGCGTTGCTCTAGGTGTTTTCCTGTGCGTTGCTCTAGGTGTTTTCCTGTGCGTTGCTATTGCGTCTCCTGGGAGCGGACACGCAGCGGATTATCTCCGCAGATTTCTGCTGAGCCAGCCGTTCTCTGGAGGTTTGATAGAAACCGCTCTTAGTATCTCAGTGATTTGTCCCAGCATGCCTCAGCTGCTATTGTTTACAGCCCGGTGCTGTCTCTCTGAAACTGAGTCTCTGTGACACATTCCTCCGCTGTCCGTCAGCCAGGTTTCTCTAGGTGCTACATTATCGGATTACATGGATTGTGTCGTTAAAGTGTCTGTTTCAGTGTATTGACCTGCAGATACACACCTTAAGTGCATTGAAATCCACTTTGGATACATCTTATGTTTTTCTATTTTTCTCTCTTTTTTTTCACTTCTTGATTATGACATATTGCCAGTTATCCTTTCTCACTAAAAGGTTTTCATAAACATCACAGGGATTAGAGCCTATCCATATCTGAGGCAAACACTGGTACTTTTAAGTTGATATACTTTCATTTAATATCTCATAAATAGGACATTCGTTACAAGATGTTGCGCAAATACAAAAAAATGCACAAATTGCTGAGAAATAAGCAACAACGTTAATATCCTTTCCTTTTTTAAATAAAAATGTTAATATTAAAAACACGTGTCAACACACGATGCTAAATATGATATATAGAAAACAGATGGTTTATTGACATATTATAAACATAATACATAAATAAATGCACATGTTATCTTGTCTTTTCTACCCAAAGGCCTACACTAACATAACTGATTTAATACATTAATTAAATGAATTATTTCCTTAATTTGTAAACGGAAAAAACTGAAAATGTTCCTTTACAATTTTAGATTAAAGCTGAAATTAGAGGAGACTTTTTGAGTGCTTCTCGGTGTCAAAATGCTGTAAAAGTGACAATTTTGCATTTATATACAGAACTGAGAATGATGTAACTTACTGATGTATAAATGGGTTTCTAAATATCTACAATAATCAGATTCTGGATTTACTGTTGTAGCTCCAAGGGAAAGGAAACACATGCAGATGAGTTTTCCTAAGATTCATTCACTGGAGGAACTATTTTACTGGAAATAATGAAATAAATATCCCAAATTAGGGTGTCTGCCGGGTCTTAAAAAGTATTAAAAGTTGATAAATCAATTTAGCGAAAATGATGGCTATTAAAAAGTATTAAACTGCATTTTCCAAGGTATTACATTCTGTAGCTTGTTTTCAATAAGTATATCAATTGTCCAAAGAGGTTGTATTCTACAGTCTGCCTGAATGTAATCATTGCGTAGGTGTGTAGTGTGATTCTGTGTAGTTTATTGATGGCATCCCGTTGGATTGGACGTCATCTGAACAGGACATCGCACGCTCACTGCTTGATAGCGCGAAGGTCCGTTTACGCCGGTTGTTAAACAACATCGTTATGGGGAAATGCAAGTCTGCGTCCAAATGGTTGGAAGATAAGGAGGAAGGACAATCAATACTGTATATAGTAAATGTGAGGTAAAGTGTGTCGCCAAGGTAACCGGTTAAAACTCAAAGTGGCGATTAGGTCTTAAAATGTATGGAAAGGGTCTTAAAAAAGGTCTTAAAGGGTCTTACATTTTACTTCAGGATTCCTGCATATACCCTGTAAATCAACCAAACTCATCTTGTGCTCGGAGTTATTCGTCCACAGCGGTTGGTTTTCTGGGTGGAGGCAATTCAAACAATTTAAACTGAGTGTTTCATTTCTATTCTGCAAGTTCATATAAACTGATACGAAATATATGCAATAATCTGACTTCAGATGATTTATAGGTTTAGCTCTAAGAGGGATTGACAAGATCAGACGAGTGCAGATGGGTTTCTCTGTGATTCATCCCCTGGAGGAACTATTTTACGAGAAACAAAGAAAGTGAAAAAACAGTTAAAACAAAACTATGAGCCAACGATAAATATCCCAAATCTCATACTTATAATACTTGTTACAATAAAGTAAAGACATACACGATATACAGTAAGTAGGTACCCGAAACCTTTTAAGAGGGTATTACAAAGCTGACAGCATCGTAGACCCCAAGTCTCATCTTGTGTTCAGAGTTATTCCTCCACAGCGGTTTGTTTTTAAACGGTGGATGTTCGCTCTGCTTCTGGACACTGTCAAACCCAGAAAATCGTTATCAGCCCCCCCTCCTCTTGTATCCCCCCCCCCCCCCCCCCCCCCCTCTCATACTGGAATGTAAACTGTCTCCCTGCCTCTCGCTGGTTGTGTGCAGCCTCGACCCTGAGCACAGTCTGCCAGGCTGATCCCTCCTGCAGATCCTGGAGCAGCCTCTACCTCTCGCTGCCCGTCTACCTGAGACACAGAGGGGCTCACACCTGCTCAGGTACCCAGCGGGGGGGCGCCCCTCCATGCATCCTAACAGAGTCTGCAGACTGGAGTCAACGCCTCATTGCACATGCAAATCCTCCCCTCATGTAATCGCCATTGCATGTGTTCTGCAGCTACAGGAGTTGTTTACAATAGAGATGTAATGGGGCCAATGTAGGGGAAGAGAATGAAAGATACAGAGCGGAGGGGAGGGGCATTATATTCTGAGAAAAGAATCAGGATTTCCAAGATTTAAAAACAGGCATTTATGAAAAAGTATACCCTTGTATTCTCTGAGTTTCAGTGGTGCATTTGAGGAGAATAGAAACACAAATCTCACACTTAAAACTCAAAATGTAGGAGAACAACATTTGATGAGATTTAAGTAAAACATACACACACACAAATGTTGAAATATTGTCTTTTTATTAATATTATAATAGAAATATTACATTTAAAAACAACACTGTATTTCCCTGTTTTTCCTTTTAAATGTTTTACTTCAAACCCTAACTTTTTTACATCAGAGAATATTTAACTTTCTTTAGTGAAATTGTGTGATTTCATATTTCTTTAATTTAAGGGTTTATTTCTTTTTTTCTTCACAGTTTTTTATCATTTCTCTGAAGTTGAATTTTGGAATCTCATATTTATTTCTCAGAATATTACCCCCCTCCGTCGCTTATGTTATTCCTTTCTTTACCCACATAACCCTTTCACACGGTTCACTTTCATCTTAACCAACTTAACTCTCCATGCAGACAAGAAACAATGCATGGACGTCTAGATGTGCTGCTGTGCGTTGAATGTGTTTCTTGATAACAATGGATGTTCAACCAATGGATGTTATCACCCTCCACTGACTCCAGATCACCAGTAACACTAACGTCATCTTTTCTACCCCTCTTAATCTATAGTTATTGACAATTTGCTTGTTTTTGTTCATGGCACTAACTTCATTTCAATCCAGACCGACGTGCATCCTCATGCTCTGCCTGCCTGTACATTATATTTAATGTGAATTATTCTTTCTCACTTGTATTAACTCCTGCTGTTTTTCTGTCTTCTACCAGCCGAGCACTCGCAGCCTGGTAGTGCTTTCATCACAGTGCCAGCCCCCGCTAAGCGCTCGCCCCCGACGCCGCCAAAGAGGATGACCCCCGTCACAAAGCGCCATTCTGTGGACCCCTCGGCCCCCGATAAGGACCCCTCTCCCCCCGTCGCTGACCCAGCCGCTGCACCGCCGCCCCCTGCTGTCCATAGAGGAGAACACACAGAGGAGGTCTCAAACACTCCCCTCAGCCCCTCTGAAACTCTGCCTGCCCCGCCCGCTCACATCCCTCCATCCCCCCCCAGGGTTCAGTCCCTTCAGCCCCCCACCTCCACCGTTCCCACGGTGCAGACTGACCCCCCCAGCCCTACCACGAAGCCCCCCAGCCAGCCTCCAGCCATCCCCCTGCACATCCTGATCCAGAGAGCGCTTAACAGCCCCGGCCTGTCTCAGCCCCACCCTGAGGGGTCCCAGAGGGCCCACTCCCTGCTGTTTGAGTCCCCGCCAGACTTCCTCTTGGAGGAGGGGCCCACCAGGAACTCCCTGCCCATCACCATCGAGCCCCTCAGGCTGTAAGTGTAACACAAACTGTAGATTTCACGATTATATAACAAATCAGAAACAGGTTTATTACCAGGTAGGTTTACATGTATGAGGAATTTGACTTGGTGTCGTGGTGCATAAAAACAAGAATTAAAAACACAGGTAGAGAACTAGAAAAATATAAAAAATTATAAAAAATATAGTAAGATATAGCAGTATTTACATTGCAGTGGAATGGAATAAGAAGGAATAAAATATGGAACAAAAATCGGCAGTAATACAAAATATTGTTGTACAATCCAATCCAACTTTATTTATATAGCACATTTAAAAACAACAGAGTTGACCAAAGTGCTGTACATCAATAAATATATATAAAAAAGCAGCATAAATACATTTAGACAAAACGGATAGGACAAAAAGAAACTAATGTAAAAGCACGAGACAATAAAACCATACTTATAGCCACAGACTGAACAAATAACAGCGTATTGTTGCTTTGAACGCTGAGGATGAGGATTGTTTAGTCATTAAAAAGGCCCTGTTGTGCTGCATGGGGTTTTCCCTTTCCTGTAGTGTGTTCTATAGGTTTGTCTGCATGTCAATGGTCTGCAAAGCTTAAAATCCCTGCCATACAATTAGCAGAATATGTCGTTTTTAAGAAGAAGTTTTGATTTGGTCGAAGGAGTACTTCTTCAACCCCACCACATTTCATATCAATGACATTTCTTGTGTGACCTTGAATTCCTAAAGAGAGTTTTTCTCCAATGCTTCCCAAAAAACAGAAACAAATCTTGATGAATTAGAAAAACGCCTTGCTTAAAAAGTGAATTGTGTACAGCCCAACAAATGTGACCATTAGCTATTTTTATTTGCCTTCCATAAAAGCTAATAAATGTATTTGGGTTCTCGTCATTTATTTGAGAAAAAGAAGACATTTGATGGCATTCCCTTGTGTTCTTGAAAATTGCCTTTTTTACAATTTTATGAGATTTTAGACGCCAAATAAAAATGTATCGATCAAAAGAAAACAAATGTATATGAATAATAAGTATTTAAAATAATTGTTAGTTGTAACCTTACAGCCAGTCATCTTTTAGCCTTGGTTCCTACATCGATAAATCTGGAATAAATCATATTTTTGGGAGTTTTTATACATTAAAGACTATTAATAAATCTGTGGTTGTTCACAGGCAAGAAGACGATGACTTCGACCTGGAGGAAGAGATGAGGAAGCTGCACCCCGCCCGCCCCCCCCGCCAGCCGGAGCTGGAGCCTCGCAGCCGGAGGGGCTTGGTGGACCTGAGGGTCAGTGTGATCCAGGAGGGGGTGGGGGGCGACAGCGAGGAGGAGAGCGACTCCGACGGCCCCATCCTGTACCGAGACGACGAAGAGGACGACGACGACGATGAGGAAGGGCCTCCAAGTACGTTTCACTTTCTTATACTAGTATAGGAGATCAACCCAAGTGTGAAAAATGCTTGGAAATGACTTTTTAAGAAGTTGAAAAAGCAGTTCTTTAAATATACTGCTTTTTTATGTTCTTTAAAACTGATCATAATAAGTATTTTCAGTCGCTTAATGTGCGACTGAAAAAGTTTGATGCAACCATTTAGTAGTTTTATAATACCGGATAGTTTTTATAAACCTTCAGCTTGTGGAATCTGAAGATCTCTCACTGCTTTGCTTTGTCTTACTAAGAGGAGATGAATCATCTTTGAGGGTTTGGCCCTAACAACATTTTGGAGGATAAGATTTTATACTAATCTTTTTGAAATAGTAATTGTTTTGGGTCCTTTTTCTGAAAGCATAACAAGGCTTAAAAGTGTGTTGAATCTCTTAGAAATTGATGGTAGATTCATGAGGGTCTCTTACCCTCTTGTTTGACATTAAAGGTCCCATGTCATGCTTTTCTGGTTATTACCCGTCCCCTTGTGTTATGAAGGTTTTTCTGCATGTAAACGGTCTGCAGAGTCAAATCCCTCAAAGTACACCCTGTAGCGAGTAAAACTCTTAACACAGAAAAGACCTGTCGATGCTGCCCCAAAACGCCTCGTTGGAGATTTCTCTTATCGTTTACTACTTGTATAGTGACGTATTTCGGGTATAGAGACGTAACTTAACTATAACGTCCGCGGAGCCGTTACGTCCGCGAAGGCCGTTACGTTTGGACCAATCCGCGGACTTCCTCACACACACACTCGGCGGGACGTTGCGAGGCTCGCTGCTGCGAGGAGCGGGACACTGTGAGCCGGCTCACTGGTGTGGGGTCGGCGAGACAGCGAGACACCGCGGAACTCAGCCTCGGCACACACACAAACTCCCAGCCAGGCTGCGGGTGTGTGTGTTCGGGCTGGGTTTCGCTGTGTCTCGCTGTCTCGCAGACGGCCACTGGGCTCACAGGGACGGGGGGGGGGGGGGCAGGAGCTCCAACAAGCCGTTTAGGACAGAGAGTGAATACACATACTATACAGAGATGCTGTATGAGAAACCAATGTGAGTTTGGAAAATTGCACAATGTAAATCTATTCTAGTAGACCTCAACAATGTAATTATGATCAGTAGAAATGGCCATGACATGGGACCTTTAAGAGCATCTTCATTTTTTAATTGTATTCAAATGTTTAAGTCTATACTTTTATCATGAACACTTCCGTTCTTTTTTTAAGAGATGCTTGATTTAAAATGTGTGACACTAGCAATGGAAGACATGTAAATTATTCTGGGCCTCATTTCCCAAAGCAGCTTTTTGTAGTTGTCTTTTTTATATATAATTGTAAATAATAATGCCAGATCATGGTCTCTTACACTCTTTTAAGAGCATTTAAGTTTTATACTTAGTTTGTTGTCTATACTCATGAACACTGACATTCTTTGTTAGGTGATGCAGGATTTTAACTTATCGTTTAATGTTTGGATTGTAAAATGTATAGTACTATGTAGTATACATAACTTGTAGTATATAAACTGTGATGTGATCCAGGTGGTCTGGCGAGTCGTGTGAAGAGGAAGGACACGTTGGCGCTGAGGCTGGAGCGGCAGGAGCGAGAGGAGAACCAGGAGAACCAGGAGAACCAGGACATAAGCTGGCAGAGCCGAGAACAGTGGATGGCCGTCAGGAACAAGATCGGAACCGCACTGACACGGTAAATAAATAATATATATAGAATATGTATATCAGAAACACTTTTTTTTATATTCCATGGAATGCTCTTAACATCCTGAAAGCAATGAATACATTAAATGCTTTGACAATAAATATATACAAATATTTCATCTGTGGAAGCCGTGGCGCTGTAAAAAGCAAGTCCAATTGTCTGCCTTGGCCCGCTGCAGATAATTGGATGGCCTACCTGCCTGTCAGCCTTCCATCTCGTGCACAAACTTATCTCGTGCCCTCATTGGTCATGTGTGCGTTCGTGTGTGTTGGAGGAGGGGCTCTGTGAGGAAGTCTGAAGGAAGGGGCAGATTTTTTTCGGCAGCGTACTTTCAATTTCTAGCGCACTCAAGCTGGTTTCTCCATTCTTACCTACCCTACCTTTAAGTGAAAACAAGTCATTATAATTAACTTAAGTATTACATTTAAGAGAAACGTATTATTACAAATATATATAAAAACATTACAAAAACTAAGTTAAATCAATATCATATTTTACCCTAAAAATATAAATTGTTCAAGTGAAACAGCTCTTTTTAATCAAACGTTTAAATTATTATAGTAACTAAAACTGTTCAATAAATTAACTAAAGTAGATTATTTCCATTTCAAATTGTAGTGGCATAACAAGTATAAAGTGGCATGAAAAGAAAATATTAAAGTGAAGTACAAGTACCTCGAATACACACTTACAGTACTTCAATAAATGTACCTTCCACCCCTGAGAGTGACAGATTCCATCCGCCCTTCATGCTGTAAATCATGTGTTTGAGAGGCTCTCCGCTCTCATACAGTTTGTTATGCAGCTCCAGATGAATGATGCTCCTCTAACAGGATCAATATGAGCCTTTTTAAAGCGCTGACTCAACTGTGTTTTCTTCATGCAGGCGGCTGAGTCAGAGGCCGTCAGTCGACGAGCTGGAGCAGAGGAACATCCTTCAAGGTAACACACTGCATCACACACTGCATCACACACTGCATCACACACTGCGTCACACACTGCGCCACACACTGCGTCACACACTGCGTCACACACTGCGCCACACACTGCGTCACACACTGCATCACACACTGCATCACACACTGCATCACACACTGCATCACACACTGCATCACACACTGCGTCACACACTGCATCACACACTGCGTCACACACTGCGTCACACACTGCGTCACACACTGCGTCACACACTGCATTACACACTGCATTACACACTGCATCACACACTGCGTCACACACTGCATCACACACTGCATCACACACTGCGTCACACACTGCGTCACACACTGCGTCACACACTGCGTCACACACTGCATCACACACTGCATCACACACTGCGTCACACACTGCGTCACACACTGCGTCACACACTGCATCACACACTGCATTACACACTGCATTACACACTGCATCACACACTGCGTCACACACTGCGTCACACACTGCGTCACACACTGCGTCACACACTGCGTCACACACTGCATCACACACTGCATCACACACTGCATCACACACTGCGTCACACACTGCGTCACACACTGCGTCACACACTGCATTACACACTGCATTACACACTGCATCACACACTGCGTCACACACTGCGTCACACACTGCGTCACACACTGCATTACACACTGCATTACACACTGCATCACACACTGCGTCACACACTGCATTACACACTGCATTACACACTGCGTCACACACTGCATTACACACTGCGTCACACACTGCATCACACACTGCATCACACACTGCATCACACACTGCATCACACACTGCGTCACACACTGCATCACACACTGCGTCACACACTGCATTACACACTGCGTCACACACTGCATCACACACTGCATCACACACTGCATCACACACTGCATCACACACTGCGTCATACACTCCATCACACACTCCTCCACTCACTCCATCACACTCTCCTCCATCACACACTCATCACTTACTCCATCACACACGGCGTCACACACTCCGCCACACACTCCTCCATCACACACTCCTCCATCACACACTCCTCCACTCACACACTCACTCCATCACACCCTGCGTCACACACTCCTCCATCACACACTCCTCCACTCACACACTCATCACTCACTCCATCACACACTCCTCCACTCACACACTCATCACTCACTCCATCACACACTCCTCCACTCACACACTCACCACTCACTCCATCACACACTCCTCCACTCACACACTCATCACTCACTCCATCACACACTCCTCCACACACTCTTCCATCACACACTGTGTCACACACTCCTCCACTCACAAACTCCTCCACTCACACACTCACCACTCACTCCATCACACACTCCTCCACTCACACACTCATCACTCACTCCATCACACACTCCTCCACTCACACACTCATCACTCACTCCATCACACACTCCTCCACTCACACACTCATCACTCACACACTCCACTCACCACTCACTCCATCACTCACTCCTCCATCACACACTGCATCACACACTCCATCAGGTGTGTGTGTGTTTTCACTCCGTACATCCACAAGGTCAACTCTCTCTCACTTAATTTTCCTCATAACGCTTCAAATCGATATTCTGAACACGCCGCTCGTCCAGCCGCTAATGTGTTTTCGTCCTCCTCTGAAAGCCTCAGGCATACGGGCACTAAACACAGCACTATGTAGAATATTGAAGGTGATTTAGAGGTTATTCTAGATGCTAACCCCCCCCCCACCCCCACCATGAACTGCTCCTTATAAAGAAAGCTGCAGTCACGTCTTGGTGACCTCATGCATATTTTCACGTTGTTCTTAATGTGATATGAGAATGAGGAAGATGGAAAACCAAGTGAGAGAATTATTAACTAATTAATTATACAAATCAATCAAGCATTCTTTCATTGATCATTGGTTACTTTCACTAAGTGTGTATGTGATTATGGTTATTTAAGAACCCTGTATGCCTGAATTTGGTTAGATATCAAGGAGGTGAGGTTTTTTGTCTTTTAAAATGCATATATATATATACATTTTGTGATTTTTATATGGTCTAATATTGCCTCGACTTATGTCAGGGTGCTATTTATTGGTCCATATTAACCTTAAAGCCTGTAACACTAATATAATTGTTCTCAGGTACCCTAAAGGTTACATTTGTATATCTTTTTGTGGTTTTAGTTTATCATTTTGAACTCAAGTGGTGTCTCTTGGGAGGCAAATTCAAGAGGAAATTAATCAAATAAGATAGAGTGCAGTATAGTTATTTTAAACATGACTTAATTGAGTCTACAGAACAATACTGTGTAGGGATATAAACTGTTTCCTTAATATGAGTATACGGTTTTACAAGATTTTGGCCATATTGACCACATACAAAAACACGTTTAGCACACATCCGTTTACTGGTACCATCGAGATCGTTAAAGGAATATTTCACCCAGAAAAATAACCATTTGTTGCCCCGTGTTCGTTCAAATTATTGAATATCTTCTCTCATGCCTCCTGGGTGAAAACAGAAACAGAGAACTGAGTAAAGTTTTGATAGATCGAAATATGTTTAAATCAGGGGTGTCCAAACTACGGCCTGGGGGCCAAATGCGGTCCGTGGGCCATTTTTTATCGGCCCTCGGCAAATTCAAAAGGTATAATGAAATATGGCCCACAAAAGAAACTTGTGCTTGTCTTAGATTGCACTTCTTAAATATAAATGTACAAATATATTACACACTAGTATTCATGTGTTAATGAGACCACTTTTCAAATGCATTCAGTCAATTCAAGTCAAACTATTTCTAACAAATCTTAGTTGATAAGAAAAAATCCCAATAACTTATTTCCTAAACAAGCTTGAAATATACCCTTCATATTTCCTCTTATCATGAGCAATCTGCATTTGATTGATTTTGCTAACTTACAGTATAACTGATCTTATGAGGCAAAATACCTCTAGTGAGTGGCCCAGCCCTTCGTATAGAGAGGCGAAGTCCCGCCCATCTACTTCCGACCCATGGGACTTTATTTCGGAAAAATTATGTATTGAAGTCAATGGGGAGAGAAAGATTATCTTTTTATCCCGTTTGAATTGTGCCACGAATTACACATATGATGTTTGTCAATTTTAAAAAATCATTTCCATGTCAAAAAAGTCACAGTTTGTCGTAAAACTGTTAAAATATAAGACTATGAAAAATACGTAACTAGAAAGACTACAAATCCCAGAATCCCGGTCCCGCATGCTGGCTCTTACGGAACCGACTAACTCCCCTTGTGTGTATGTACAGCTCTCAACATGCCCAGACTTGGAGTGATTTTCACCTCTTTTAATACTTTTCTCCTCATTCTGAAAGAAAGAAGTGAAATGTGCCAACGTGACGGCCGTCTTGGTGTGTGGTGCGAGACGGGAGATGTAGTTCATTGAGCGGTTTCACACAAAAAAAGTGTTACTTCACAGTTTTACGACACATTTTTATTTTTTTGACTTGCAAAATTATCTTTTAAATTGACAAACATCATATGTGTAATTCGTGGCACAATTCAAACGGGATCGAAAGATAATCTTTCTCTCTCCATTGACTTCAATACATACTTTTTCCGAAATAAGGTCCCATGGAGGTCCCCCGGAAAGGGAGGGACTTCGCCTCTCTATAGCTTTCTGTATGTGGCCCTCAGTTAAAAAAGTTTGAACACCCCTGGTTTAATTGGTTTAAAAACAGTGATTGCAGTAAACATGTGCTGTCGTGAAGCATCACTTCTCACAGTTGTCTCCAGAACGTGAAGTGTTATCGTGATTCTTCAGGATCTGTCGACACGTTTTGATCTCGTTTTCCTCCACGGCGCCGCTCTTCTGTCCTGAAACGACTCGGCGTGGCCACGCTTCGTACGGGCGCTCACACAAAGCAGCGTTTTGTCCGCAGCTCGCTGTGATTAAAGCTTCCCGTTACGGCGTCTCGGGTGAAGCAGCTGACTGCCTGCAGTGTTTCCTCCTCCTCATGGAATGTGTTTTTTCTTCCTGCAGCCAAGAACGAAGACGACCGGCGATTAGAGCGCTGTGAGATCAAACGGAGGCTCACCAGAAAGGTCAGGATGAACACGAGACCTGAATCACACACGTGGACCAGATAACCACACTTTAAACTGATCCTTTTATTCATGTTTTTAGATGTATATATACAACAGATGTAATTTAACACTTCTTCTCGGCCCTCAGCTCTCTCAGAGACCCACGGTGGCCGAGCTCGAGGCGAGGAAGATCCTCCGTTTCCATCAGAACGTGGAGAGCACGCACGCACACGAGTACGACCGGAGAGCCGATAAACCGTGGACCAAGCTCACTCCTGCCGACAAGGTGGGAACACACACACACACACACACACACACACACACACACACACACACACACACACACACTCCGTCCTCTCCACACACACACATACACACACACGCACGCACACACACACACACACTCTCCATCCTCTCCACACACTAACTGAGGCTTAGAGCTCCTGCAGAAAGAGAGGTTTTACCAGCGATGGAGGACTTGCATTCCAAGCAGATTCAGTATCGAGGAGGAATCCCAGGAATGCAATACAAACACACACACACACACACACACACACACACACACACACACACACACACACACACACACACACACACACACACACACACACACACTTGTTGTTCACACTGCTTAATGTCTGAGCTGAGTTTTACCCAGTGAATGACCTGGTTCTGTAAGGCTCAGGAAACATGAAGGAACTGGGATTATATATGAAGTTACTTCAAGCACATATTCTTTACCGTTTCATTTTGTTACCATTTTGGCTGTTTTTGCAAATGGCCTAAGCTTTTTGTGCTTTATTTTTTCATGTATTAAGTTCAAACTCTTCCCCTATATAATAAAGTAAGGACTAAAAAGAACTAAAATGTCCCGATTGAAAACCATAAAGCATATTTTTTTTTATCTTATTGCCATTATAGCAGCAACTCTTTTTATAATTTGAGGCTTTTTAATTTAACTTTTTACTATTTTCCACTAGATTAACGCATTTTCTCTATTTATCAATATACTAGTTAAAATAGTAAAATAATGTTTAAAATAAAAAAGAATAAAACAAAAAAGAATCCAAAAATATATATATTCAAATAATTAAACATAACAAAATAAAAATAATTACGTGACAGTCAGCAGTGATCTAAACATCTTCAGCTTTATTTTTTCATTGAATCGTTTATTTGAAGAGGGACAGTGCACATTGATGAACATTTTTAACAATTAAGGCTTCAAAATGTAAATATGCCGGATTTTTGCTTTGAGCTAATTTCCATCCGTATTCCCGTCACATACAACATTTAAGAACATGACATTTATATGCATAGCAAAAATAAATACATGATATGCAGAAAGAGCATGAGCAGCATAAGCATTTACCACATGGCAGCACAATGTAGCAGCTATGGTATATAAAGGGCAAGAGAAGATACAAGAGCTACCTAAAGTGCCCTATCATGCAAAATGCACTTTTGTACGTCTTTTCTACATGAATATGTGTCCCCGGTGTTCCAGGGAACTCACCAAGTGTCAGAAAACACAACCCTCTCTATTTTCCTCCATACCCAAATCTCTAAAAAAGGGGCTGCAACGGATCTGATAAAAACTGATCCAGATTTGAACACTGTCCTGACGTCAGGACGGTGGCGCTACGGCTATTGGGCCAACTCCACCAATCAGGAGGAGACAGCCACGGCCATTGCCGTTCGAAAGCGCTGGAGACGCTGTAGTACATATGCCAGGCCTGTAGGTGGTGCTGTTCTCACAGAATCTGCCCTTGCTAAAACAGAGCTAGAAATTGTCAAATTGAGCAAAATGAGGCATGGCTAAAATGCATGATCTGTTTGGTATTTTGAAAAGAAAAAAGTATAAATATGCCTTAAATAGGTATGGTCCTACACTATATTATTCAAATATAGCATGATAGGTCCACTTTAAGTTGTCCTTTAAAACTGTTCAAAGTGGGACAATCCCGTATCTCAGTTGGGAGAGGACATTTTGTCCAAAAGTGGTCCGTCTGCGGTGGACTTCAGTCTCCTCTGGTTTCTGACCTAGTGCAGCGTCCAGTGTGTTTTTTGTGGATGAGTTCCCCTCAGGGAGGGAGGGGGGGCCAGTCCATGTAAACATTTATAAAAAAAACACATACTTTTAAAAGACTTAACATTTTCCAAACTCAAGAAATTGTGTTTTTCAAGGATGGTACAGTGGTGGTATGAATGTGTCTTTCTGTCAAACACCTTGATAGCTCTCTTGTACAGTTATCCCCACGCTGCCTCTCTTCCTCTGTGCCTCGTTGTGAATGAATAAAAGCTGAATTGGCGTTTCTCTCTGTCTGCCCTCAGGCTGCCATCCGTAAAGAGCTCAACGAATTCAAGAGCTCCGAGATGGAGGTTCACGAAGAAAGCAGGATCTACACCCGGTCAGAATCCTACCTCCTATACATCCGTTATTCACCTGAACATCAGAAGATCATCCTCAGATCTCTTTGGAAGGTTATTAGAAAGACATTCGCAGCTACAATAACCTTTCCCCCTCTTTGTCTTCCAGGTTTCATCGGCCTTAGCTGCTAATGCTAGCCAGTAAAGCACTTAGATGGAGGAGTAAAAAGCCTGTGGTCCGTTAAATAACTGACTGCATGCTAACCTGCTAACAGCTGGAGACACTACTGTCGCTGATCTGAAGCTAAAGAAGCCTCAGATCGGTTCCCCTCCTCAGACGTTCTCCGTGGAGTTCAGGACTCGATGAGTTAGTTTGTAGGTGCGTCCATGATGGAGGTACCTGGTGCCAACACTAAATGAAAGAGTGGGAACACACCCCCCACACACACACCTCCCGAAACACACCCCAGAAAGACTGACCGCTGGAGGGTGATCACCTCCGGGGAAACGCCTCCCCACGCCTTCACCTGCCTTCTTCTACTTCCTTCTGAGGGAAGACTATGCACATAGAGATCTTTGTAGCTCCTATTTAAGGAATCATTCACCCACAAAATGATTATGAATTACTCACCTTTAAGTTATTGAAGAAATCACATGCTTTACGGTGAGCGAAGACATCAAGACAATGAAAAATGTACGGTTTCCCAACACTAAAATTATACCAAAACATCCAAACTCTCATTCATATTGTTTGCAGTACAAACCAAGTCTCGTTTATTTTTTTTGTATTGATGTTTTCGTACATTTAAGCTGTTGTTAAACCACTTTAATTTACTTCAATTTATCAAGAATTCTCCTTCGATTCAATATCCCATAATCGATATTGGTGCTTCTCTGAAATTGCCTCACTATAAGATTCTTGATGAACAAGAATAAATGATGTTGATAAAGGCAAACAATCCAGAGCTCGAACAGTGATACATTTATAATACAGCCAATTCAAAACCAATACAAATACATTTACAACATATTATAAAATACAAAATACAGATACAACATTGATATATTTCCCTGCGAATGAAAAGGAACAGTTTTCTACAAGAATTCAAGGTTTAAAGGGGAATTAATTGATATTATTTTCTGGGCGAATCACTCCTTTAACACCCTTAATGGTACCACTAAACGAATGTGTTTTAAACTGGCTATAAGTGCGTGTTGGTACTACAAACACCTGCCTTACTCCTCACAGGATCTCATGTAATGTGAACGACAGCAGTGTGTTTCTTATTTAAACTCTTTGAATCCACATGTGTGTGAGTAGACCCTCAGAGCGCTGATTCCTAACAATAATATGTGTGCATTTTTTACTGTATTTTTGTCATTTAAATGATTCTCATGGAGCACATGTCACTAGGTTTTTTTTTTCTTTTTCTAATAAGGCACTTTATGTTCCTTAAATTGGGTGTATAGGAAAAAAAAAGTCTATAAATCGATGTTTATATAATTGAATTATCCGAGCGGGAAAATGTACATATTTTTATTTTCCTGGCTGTTTTATTGGTACTTTATATATGCAAGTCCCCCTGTAGGCTGCAATTGTATAGATCACCTCTGTAGATGTGATTATATTGTACATCCTCAGTAATGCTGACATGTTTTAATTGTAAAGTATTTCTCTAATGTTATTTCCAAGTAGTAATGGTACAACATGTTTTTTGTTTTTTTGATACAGAGATCTTTAAAATGTTTTTTTTCTTTGCAAAGCACACTGTATAAATGAACAATCCACTCAGTCATTAAAATAACCTGTGATTTTCATTTCAATATGCTCTCATCATTCATTATGTTAGTGGACTCTGGAAATGACCAGATGAGGGCAGTGTTATATAATATGATCAGGATTCAGAATAAATCCAATAACGGGCTTCACAAAAAAGAACGCCCTATTATGGTTTTTCCCCTTTCCTGTAGTGTGTTATATAAGTTTTGGTGCATGTAAATGGTCTCTAGAGGGAGTTTCTCTCCTACACACTCCCCTGCCTGAAACGCATTCATTGGAGTCCTTTTGTTTACTTCCAGAACATATTGACATCACTATGTAACACTCTCGCTCCTATTGGCCAGTGCTCCAACACATTGTACGTGACATCTCTAAGCGGTTAACCAATCACAACAGAGCCGGACAGCTAACCAATCAGAGCAGACTGGGCTCTGGTTTCAGACAGAGGGTGAAAAGAGGTGCTGCAGCACAGGCAGTATGAGAAGAATACAGAGCTTTTTGAACATTAAAGCATGGAGACATGTTCCAGTAGAGACTCATACTGATATACACCTGAACATCAGCAGGAGAGGACTCTTTAAAGTAGAGACACTACATACTGATATACACCTGAACATCAGGAGGAGAGGACTCTTTAAAGTAGAGACACTACATACACCTGAACATCAGGAGGAGAGGACTCTTTAAAGTAGAGACACTACATACTGATATACACCTGAACACCAGCAGGAGAGGACTTTTTAAAGTAGAGACACTACATACTGATATACACCTGAACATCAGCAGGAGAGGACTCTTTAAAGTAGAGACACTACATACTGATATACACCTGAACATCAGCAGGAGAGGACTCTTTAATGTAGAGGCACTACATACTGATATACACCTGAACATCAGCAGGAGAGGACTCTTTAAAGTAGAGACACTAGTACATACTGATATACACCTGAACATCAGCAGGAGAGGACTCTTTAAAGTAGAGACACTACATACTGATATACACCTGAACATCAGCAGGAGAGGACTCTTTAAAGTAGAGACACTACATACTGATATACACCTGAACATCAGCAGGATATGTCCTCTTTAAATACTTTCTGATATCACCGGATACTGGACCTGTGTAACTGACGTACTGTAGTGTTTTTCTCTTTAACCTTCCCCATGACACTTATTAGCAGATAGTAGCTCCTTTAAATGTCAAATGATTATTACAATGAGCTGATATAGAGGAACCTTTTAACCTGATATGTTGAACTTCCTGTGTTTTATGTCTACTGATAATACCACATTTCCAGGTTCAGAAAGTCCATTATTGCTTTTTATTTCCCATAAAGAAATAAATGTGCTCTTTCATCACATGTTCAAGGGCGAGTCTAAAGACATCATTAGTCATGCAGCCCAGAAAGAGCAAACTAATTCAGATAGAGATGATAGTATGAACAATTATAGATTAAACCAAGCACTTTGACTATTTTCTTTGTTATTTTACAGTTATTTAAATTGTTCATCATAGATTTTTTTTTTGGTCACTGAATTTTCAAATTAATTAATTGGCACGATGCTCTATATGTGTTGCCAAATCACAACTGTGAAAAGAAAATGAATGAACGTTAGTTAGAAACATTTAAATTAAAACAAGCTATATGTTTTCTTTTTTTATATACTAAGTATTAAGAAAGCGTTCTGCAAAACAGCAAAAAAAACAATGTGCTTATGAACTGATAATACTTTAGAGACATGTAAGCAATTGTAGTAATAGATTTTGTAATACAATTAAGAGATAGTATTGTAAGGATAATAAAAGCAGCCCTTAATCTATACATGCCCATATATCAAGGATGCTGATGGTAGGTATCATTTGGTACCTGTCACACACACCATCGTTTGTACACAATTTACACATTGATTGATTATTCAGCCCACTGACCAACGTAACAATTACTGTCTTGTTATCATTGTAACAAGGAAGGAATGAACCACTGTCACACGGGACTGCTTCTGAGTGATCTGATGGAGCAAAACCATCAAAATGTTCCTTCATTATCTAAACATGACATGACTCTGAGACAGCAGACATAATATATATCATCTTCATCCTTGTCTCGGGTAATTCACAGTCAAATGAAATAGCTTTAATGGCATGACCATAATAAAATACAGTTCTGCCAAAAGCACTGTGTTGACAATTACAATACCCTCCCTTATCTTCCCTCATCACATAAACAGCTTATTGTGCGTGTCCATGCATACTGATTCCGCATTATTGAGTTTTTGATAACCATGCATGTGCAGGATAATCAATTATTTATACATACAATAGATTGAAACATGGACATGCAGTCCAACAGTCCATTTTGCAAAGAAGTGGTTCATGATGAACAGGTTTACATTGTTGGCAGTGTGTGGAAAATGTTGCTATCTTTACTGCGGTTCCTCCTCACTTTTGGCACTTCCATGACATCCATGTCAATAAGTGTCAAACAGGAGAAGACCTCACCTGCTATGTGCACGTCATTCACAGTTCTGAATGATGACACTTTCTCCTTAAAGATTACTATCAGAGTTGTATCTTGACTTTGTAAACAGAATTTGATTACAGTTTTAAGTTCTCTAATATGTAAAAAACGTTTTACTGACAGCAAAGGGTTAATTTTTTAGTAGTATTGTGCATCGCCCAGGTAAAAACTGAATTCATATGAGCTTGCTAGCTTATGTTAACAAAAGCTGCAATTAAACTAAACCTACTAACCAGCATTAGCTAATGTTTTCAGAGAATAAACTGGCTAGTAACGCTTCACCCACAAAGGGAGAAATCCTGCCATCTTGTAGCACATATTAAATATCATCAGTCAGTCAGTTATTATTAGTAATCATGTCAAAATATAAAATATCCATCCATAAAGCCGCATTTGCTTAATTTCTTACACGTCTGAGTTTAAGATGTTTTTTTATTTTACTTTTGATGGTATAGTGCAGTGCCCAGGTAAACATTGATTTAATATGACGTTACGTTAGCTACCTAGCTTATGTTAGCCAAAGATGCAATGAAAAACATCCTGCTAGCTAGTGTTAGCTAATGTTTTCAGAGAATAATTCTGCCTGAAGCCACACTATCCACAACAAATGTTATCATGTTTTAAACACCAGAAAAGAGGTCTATTAAAGCTACAAAGTCTAAGCCAAAAATCATATGATATGTTAAATGTTATAAATGTTAAAAGAAAAAATACAAATTCATAAGCTTCCCATTTTCTTCCTCGTCTGAGTTGTGGATGTTGTCATTTCTTTTAATCTTTTGAGGACTCAGTAGTTGATAAAAAGGTTTAATGTTCATGTATGTTAGGGTCTTATGTAACTTTGGGTGGTAGGCTATAGTACAGTGCCCAGTTAAAAACGGAATAGATTAATATGACGTTACATTAGCTTGCTTACTTTAGCCATAGTACGAAAACATGCTAGCCTGTGTAACGTTGAGTTATTGAGCTTCTAGCCGAACTCCACCTACAACAAATGTAATCATGTTTTACTAACAATAAGCGATTCAAAATACAATGTCTCTCTTTACATGCTTTCAGCAACTCAACTCTAAAAATAGGAATCGGTAGCAGAGTGATAAATCTTGTCATCTTGGATCACGTAGTTAATCTCACTGTCAGTTATCATTTGTAATGTAAAATAGACTGCAAATCCATGGGGCGTCATTTGCTTCATTCTTTTCCTCGTCTGCTGCTGATATAGCACTTCATGACAGAATCATTTTTAAAAGCTGCTGCTGAAATGATGGAATCTAAGAGATGGAGATGGTGTCATCGCTGCTTTAAATTGAAGATGTCTCCGTGTGCCTGATAAACTCCAACCTAAGGTAAGATAAGGTGTCTCAGCTCCTTCACAGCTTGGCTTTAATTACTCCTATAATCACATTAACTCTGAGCATGTGGATCCTCATCATCAGGTTGTCAGACACTTCTAAATTGGTTCGCCTGTTATCACTCTGTCAGACTGTTTGCACATGTAAACACAATTAAGTCAAACTAATTATAATCGCTGAATCCTCGGCTACAAGCCAAAGACACTAGGGGATGAAGAATAGCCAGAGCCGTCTTTATTATGTTTTCAGCCACGGTAGCAAAATGGCATTAGTGAGTACTATTCATGGTCCAAGAAGATGAAGCCTAATGACTTTCGTGACCAATCTTTAGCAGGTTTAGTATTTATTTGTCGTGATATCTATGCATTTTAAAGTGGATTTATATTGTGTTGACATGACTGAATAACTTTAAGGTGCGCCACCATCTAGTCAAAGTGTCACCTTCCCTGATACACATTGTAAAATCTACTAGATTAAGACATTCATACATCATAACAGATATCTATATATGAATGCAGATTCAGGACAACATTTTGGTTTCAGTTGTTAGTTTGTATTCGGCAAATGGCTTTGGTTTTATACAGGTTAGCTTTGTGACTAGCAAGAGTCGGAAGGCATCAGCCTCAATGTAAGATAATTTAGCTTCTAATTTAATCCATTCTTGCGTTTTAGGTTGCTGATCGAATTTTAAACACTACGTGGCGCAAGAAGAAGGAGGTCTTGGCCTGGATATCTCCTGGCTGCACTTAAACCCCCTGAAATAGTGGCATCACAGGCTGGATCTTTGTCAGATATCCAATGGGTTTCGAGAAAGCCCAAATTGTGTCTCCCAATGTCTTTGGATTTTTCCTCTAGCTCCACCATGTGGCTGATTTTTAAATGTCCTCACAACTATTGAGGAAATTCAATTAAAGGTCCCCGATCATACTGTTTTTCATCAATATATTATAGGTCTCAGATATATACAAAACATGTCTCTGAAGTGTTTGGCTGAAATACCAAACAGATCATTGCAGCATCCCATAATCCCCTCTGTTTCAGCCCTGTTTCAAAAGTGCTGATTCTCTGTCTGTTACTTTAGATGAAAATAAGGAGCCACTCCCCACGCCCCTCTGAGAGATATTTGGTTAAAAAGAACACAATGGTGCTCTAGGAGGAGATTCAGGTGATGAGCTGGGGGGGGGGGGGTTACCTTGGTTGGTGATTGGCTAATGGTTACCACAAGCCAAACAATCGTTATGACATCACAAAGTGGCCAAAATCTGATCAGCTCATTTTCAGACAGGTTTTTATAGAAATGGATCAGGACAAAAAGAGAGAGAATCTTTTTTCCTGAAACTGTCAGAGTCTCTTAACACAGAGGGGACACATGTTGATGTAGAAGAGACATGAACAAGGGGATTTTGCATAATAAGTCCCCTTTAAGTTTTAGATGTCATCATGTCCCCTTCAGAATAAGTAGTTATAACTTTGATGATCCCTAAACGTTCCTCTGCTGCCATCATCAGGTCAACATTTGAGTGTCTCCAGTGCTTTGGATTAAACCAAAAACCTGCAAATCTTTAGTCGCCGTCCCCAACTCCAACCGAGTGCTGTGATGCAATGACATTTATCATGTTTTTTTTTAAGAAAGCACTGTTAGTTGTGTTTAACAGGTATATTTTTAGAGTCAGTCGCTGTCCGTAAAACTAAAACTGAGCGGAGGAAATCGATAGAAAACTGGAAGCTTCAAAAAGCTGTTTCTCTGTTCCACTGCCTGTTCATTTTTGACAATCATTCATAAACTCATAATATATTTACTGCTTTGATAAATATATTAATTATTAGATTATTTTCAAACAGTAGTATCTCGCTCATCAATCAATACTCAAACATCATTAATAAAAATAATTCAATTTTAATGCCTTCAAATACTGCCCCCCTTCTTTAGCTGTACTGCATATCCTGCAAGCATCTATAAAGGTCCTTTCTGTTGTAAAACCACAGCAATTAATTCATAAATAAGTAACATTTCCTCTGACAGTGGATATGATTTATATCCTTAATTTAGATCAGGAAGGCAAGTCAAGGACACAACTTAATACATTATCATGCAATATTATTAAGGCATTGATCTATCACCAAATACAAGCTGAATAATGTCACTTAAATGTGCATTAGTAAAACTCCCTGCAAGAAAAACCAAAGAAAGCATGTGTCGTCTTGCAAAAAAAAGAGCCCTTCATGAATGAATTATGAACTATAAATCCAAATGCTGATAGCAACTGTTCATTGGTGAGTTATCATGTTCTAGCAGGAAAATAAGAAATAATGAGCTGTACTTCATCTCGTATGAGCATTGAATATTTATGACTGCATCGGGGCGATGAAAATTCTATGTTCAATTTGTCTTTATGGGGACTAATCGATGCATCGAGCGCTGGTGGCAGCTGGATACATTTAGATAACATCCTTTGGGGGAATTCATTATCCAACAACATCACTATCAAATACCCATGATGCAATGCAAGGTTTGGGAACTAAGAGAGATTAATTATCTTTCATGTTATATTAACATAGGGTTATAATAATTGAATTCCAGGTTATTAGAGTAAAACCAAATGCTTTAACCTGACCGCCTTCTGCTGATGAAGTCTACAAAATGCTGCCACTAACAGAAGCCCAGAGGAAATGAGCCTGAGATGGATTGTAAAGAGGCTGGGGGCCTCTGTGTAGGCGGGGGTCATCACTGCATCATTAGGGACCCCTGGGAGTCTCCCCAACCCCTCAGGGAAATAGTAAAGGGAAGCAGGGCGATGTAATTACATTTTCTGAACCAAAGCCTGACGCCAAGGTGGTGAGACGGGGAATTCCTCGAGCTGTGATGCTCATGTGGAAGCTTCCACAGCGCTTTGTAGATCACCACCGCTAAGCTAAAGGTGGCTAATGTTGGGCTATAAAGGAATTACAGCATGGTCACATGACTTCACATCACCACCGCTAAGCTAAAGGCGGCTAATGTTGGGCTATAAAGGAACTACAGCACGGTCACATGACTTCACGTCAACACCGCTAAGCTAAAGGTGGCTAATATTGGGCTATAAAGGAACTACAGCACGATCACATGACTTCTCGTCATTACCGCTAAGCTAAAGGTGGCTAATGTTGGGCTATAAAGGAACTACAGCACGGTCACATGACTTCACGTCACCACCGCTAAGCTAAAGGTGGCTAATGTTGGGCTATAAAGGAACTACAGCACGGTCACATGACTTCACGTCACCACCGCTAAGCTAAAGGCGGCTAATGTTGGGCTATAAAGGAACTACAGCACGGTCACATGACTTCACGTCACCACCGCTAAGCTAAATGTGGCTAATGTTGGGCTATAAAGGAACTACAGCACGGTCACATGACTTCTCGTCACCACCGCTAAGCTAAAGGTGGCTAATGTTGGGCTATAAAGGAACTACAGCACGGTCACATGACTTCTCGTCACTACCGCTAAGCTAAAGGTGGCTAATGTTGGGCTATAAAGGAACTACAGCACGCTCACATGACTTCTCGTCACTACCGCTAAGCTAAAGGTGGCTAATGTTGGGCTATAAAGGAACTACAGCACGGTCACATGACTTCACGTCACCACCGCTAACCTAAAGGTGGCTAATGTTGGGCTATAAAGGAACTACAGCACGGTCACATGACTTCACGTCACCACCGCTAAGCTAAAGGCGGCTAATGTTGGGCTATAAAGGAACTACAGCATGGTCACATGACTTCACGTCATCACCGCTAAGCTAAATGTGGCTAATGTTGGGCTATAAAGGAACTACAGCACGGTCACATGACTTCACGTCACCACCGCTAAGCTAAAGGCGGCTATTGTTGGGCTATAAAGGAACTACAGCATGGTCACATGACTTCACGTCACCACCGCTAAGCTAAAGGCGGCTATTGTTGGGCTATAAAGGAACTACAGCATGGTCACATGACTTCACGTCACCACCGCTAAGCTAAAGGCGGCTAATGTTGGGCTATAAAGGAACTACAGCATGGTCACATGACTTCACGTCACCACCGCTAAGCTAAAGGCGGCTAATGTTGGGCTATAAAGGAACTACAGCATGGTCACATGACTTCACGTCACCACCGCTAAGCTAAAGGTGGCTTATGTTGGGCTATAAAGGAACTACAGTACGGTCACATGACTTCACATTACCACCTATAAGCGTTACATTAAAAGTACTCACTCTGATCAATCGGAGACTTCTCATACGATTTTTTTGGAATATTTTAATGAGGGAAATTGAAGAGATCTTCGAGTTAAACGTATTATATGAACCACACAGGTTGATTTTAGGGAATGTACCTTCAAGAAGAATTGGAAAAGACAAAATGTATATGCTCAGAGTTCTGGGATTAATAGCCCATAAAATGATTATTGTAAACTGGCTTGAACCTCACCCCCCTACTTTGGACCAATGGACACAAAGACTTGTGTAACAAATGTAACAGCGAAACTACAACTCTAGATGGAAGTGTATTATAGAAATGGTCACCTGTTGTAAGGTATTTGACAAAGTGAATATATTGTACACCTCTAACTGGATTGTCTATATTTTTTATATTGCTTATGCTTTGTTGATAAATACTATTGTATGTACTTTTTGATTATATTATATATATATTTTTTTGTATATAACAGTATGATATTGTATCTGTACCATGTTGTGTGAGACTCACTGTCAAGGAGCTTGTTCTAATAAATGTAAAAAATGTCCTCTTCGGTTGCTGTAATAAAGCTGCAATAAAGCTTATTTTAATATTTTTAAACTTTCCTGTGTTTTAATTTACTGTATATGAATGGTTTATATATCAGATACTAATAATATATTTTTAAATATCAATCTGCAAGTACCCTATAATGGTACCTAAGCACATTACTTGAGTAAATGTACTTAGTTACTTTCCACCACCACTGGACCTTAGTAAGCTAGAATTAGCTTCTAAGGTTACTCGATGTTTGTCTTTTAAATGAATCACAGGAGGAAACCTGATAGCTGATGTTGTTGTTGTTTTCTGTTCTTAAAAGGTCAAATTACTTCATTACCCAGAAAAAGAGAAACACAACACCAGCAGAGCGTCACTCTTTGCCCTAAATGTCCTCTTTGGACGGGTAATTGCTCGTTTTTCTTTGGGCTTCAATGTTCTCTGGTCTTTCAGTGCATTAAGTGCATCCATACATCTGTACTTATACTTCAAAAGTCATTAAAATGGTGGAGGATATCCTGCTGAACAAACAGTGTAAGTATCCTAACACATGTGTTGATCACAGAGCTTTTTTTCTTCAATATTCCAAAAACCAATGAATAAATCCCATCATCTTTTTGTCGGAGGAACCATTGCAATGCTAACTTCTGGGTTTCCCTACAAAAATACTTCCTCACTGCCCCACTGTATTGCATCCTACATGAGATGAAGCCAATTTCTACGAAAACCTTAAATACGTTAGATACGTCCCCTCCTGACCCAGAAAGCGACGCAACTTCTGGTCCAGGCTCTCGTCATCTCACGCCTAGACTACTGCAACTCCCTCCTGGCTGGTCTACCTGCATGTGCCATCCGACCTCTGCAGCTCATCCAGAATGCAGCGGCTCGTCTGGTCTTCAACCTTCCTAAATGTTCCCACACCACACCGCTCCTCCGCTCGCTTCACTGGCTTCCAGTAACTGCTAGAATCCACTTCAAGACACTGGTACTAGCGTACCATGCTGCGAATGGATCTGGCCCTTCCTACATCCAGGACATGGTTAAACCATACACCCCAGCACGTGAACTCCGCTCTGCATCAGCCAAACGGCTCGCTGCACCCGCACTGCGAGGGGGGCCCAAGTTCCCATCAGCAAAAACACGTGGGTTTGCTATCCTGGCTCCAAAATGGTGGAATGAGCTCCCCATTGACATCAGGACAGCAGAAAGCTTACACATCTTCCGGCGCAGACTGAAAACTCATCTCTTTCGACTCCACTTCGAGCAATACAATTACTAACAAAGCACTTATATACTAATAAAGGACTGGCTTATCTAAAGCCAGTTGAGTAGCACTTGAAATGTTTTGGCTCTATGAAACGTAATGTACTTATATGATTCTGTTTTCTTCAAGTTTGTATCTTCTTGGTCGAATGCACTTATTGTAAGTCGCTTTGGATAAAAGCGTCAGCTAAATGCAATGTAATGTAAATGTAATGTAAAATATGAAATCATGTGAGGCTTAAAATTAGCTAAACTAACCTGCAAACCTATCTCCTCCATTTTCTAGAAAATCCATCCTGCATCCTTTGCACTGAGAGCCCTTGTAATAAAATGACCATGTTATAAAAGAAAATAGGAGAACGGCAAAAGCAATGGGGGTCAGGAAGAGGGAACACAGCACAGGGAAGCCAGAAATGAAGTAGTCCTGAAATGTTTCTACAGAGGCTGTGCTGCTTCCAAACCAAATGGATCTCCAATGGCAACCTATCAGCTCTGTTATTAGGTGGGGAACACTCTGTCCCCCACAGCACAAATTGAAAATATTGAAAAACGATTCATTCCTTCTGCTTCGGAGGAAATCAGACAAAATACGAGGCTAAAATGTATAACGCACCCTATAATTTAAGCCTCGTATTTTCTTGATTACCTTTCTGTTAGAGAATGTTGTGTGTGTTAGTATGTGTTGACGCTTTAAATCACGGTGGGATCTGCAGGGAGAAGCTGAGCCAACAAGCGTGATGCTAACTGAGGAGCAATTAGAGGAATGCCATCACCGCACGCCTGGCAATCTGCGCTAATTAGCAAAGCTTAGCTGGGTTTTCAATCCACAAGGACGCCGAGTGGAGCTAACAAAATATGCCACTCTCACCGAGGGCTGAACAGATGAATACATATTGTTGATTCACTTTCTCTCTCGTGACCACGTCTTGAGGTTTTTCTCCTGAGAGAGGAAGATGAAATAACATTTTAGGCAGGTTCATTTTTGCATTTGCAAACACATGCTGCAACAATATGTGACATAAGTGAAGCAGCAAACTTATTATTGTGCAACAGTGCAATGTGACATGGTGTAGTTACAGTATATTATTAATAAACTATATTTATAAAGCCACTTTCAGAACCTCGTTTCAAAGTGCTTTACATGATAAAAATGGCTATGATACGAGCAATTTCAAACGTTTTAAAGGTATGGACCAAAGGAGCTGATCTTTGCTTTTTTTTTTTTTCTGACATGATTATGTGTTTCCCAGTCTACAGAAGATAGGGATTCATTTCTCCAGCTCTTATCATTGGCCGCCACTGAGATTTATGTTGGGTGAAACAGACCACACAGTTTCTTTAAAGCAGAGGTGTTCTCATATTCATAACGCAACCCAACAGAGACCTTTACGGATGAAGTTCAGTCAGACAACTCACGTGTTTCTTTAACATGTTTATTAGAAGCAGCATATAGTTGAGTTTGGCGTCTAGGCTCGGGCCTCATCACTCCACAGATATACATAGCACGATGAGCGATGATTAAATAACTAACCCCCCGAGCCTACAGGTGGAAGCTGGGGTGGTGGTGGGGCAGGCAAGCAGCAGCAACGTGGAAGTAGCTGCAGCAATAGCAGCAGCAAGCAAAGCATAAAGAGATATCTGGCAGGTTCAATAGAGCGGCATATTAAGGAGACTCTGTTTGGTTGGTTGTAGAGTGGCAAGGGGCGTTATGTATGAATGCAGCATAAGTGCTCGAGTTGACTGCCTGAACTAGCTCGCAGGCTTCGTCCCATTTATGGAAAAATAAAAACCGGCTGTTGTGGAACGGTGTATAAGAAAGCTGTGTCTGTCTGCCTCAGGAAATTGACTTTTTTGTATCTATTGTTGTTTTTATCAACCTGTATGTGTCTCTAATATCACAGCTGTTCCTGAAAGACAGTCTGAAAGACAGCTCCTCACTGATAACAAAGTCTGTCAGAACAGCTAAATGAGCTGCAGAGGTTCATATCAGGAGACTCAGCTCCGAAATCACTGCAAAGCTATTTATCAGAGAAGTTGACTCTGCATTGCTAAAGATTAAAAGTGTTTTTGAATACAGGCTAGATTTTCATCTGACTTAAAGGAAATGTCTCTAAGATTACATGTCTGATATATTGATGAAAGAGGTAATAACATGTCAATTTAGCGTATGGCACACCTGCAATTAGTGCTTATCTGCAAAGATGCCCAAAATAAAGTCAAAATATATATGTTTGAGATTAAGGAACATGTATGTATGGGAAACAAAAACAAAGTTGAAACCGTAACAAGGGTTAATGTAATTGTTCCAACACCGCCCCCTGCCTATTGCTTTATTTACTTTTTGACAAACACCTGTCGTTTCACTTACTTTTGCTGGTGACATCATGCATATATTTTTATATAAATATATATATACATAAAGGTGTTGGTGCATGTAAATGGTCTGCAAAGGCTAAGATACCAAAGTTCCCTCCAGAGGGAGTAACTGCAGCACAGGCAGGAAAATAAAGAGCTTTTTGAACACTAAAGCATGGAGACATGTCCCAGTAGAGACACTAAACACTAATATCAACCTGAAAATGAGCAGAATAGGGCCCCTTTAATACAAAAAAGGATAAAAAACACTGTCTCCCATTGAAGATTGTAAATTGTCTGTAAAAAGCATTAAAACTGAAATGAGAACATTGCCTCCTCCCACCCAGAGTGCAGGGGGCAGCACACTTTTCCCTTGGTATCTCATATTATAAACCATTAACTGTTTTATTACTTTTGCCCTGTAACCCACATCTTTAAAAATATTCGAACCATCGATGAAGTAATCTACAAAGTGCCCATTAACATTCAGCAGCCTCGTACACTTCACCTGAAATCGTTACAATCTTAAAGCCACTGAGAGCACGGAGTGAAAGTGAAGTGGAATGTCATTTAAAGCCATTTCTACCAGAGAGAAAAGTGCCCTTTTATCTGGTATAGGAATATATATTATATATATATTTGTTCTGTTTTCTGGAAAATGGAAATCACTATCTTTTATAGTTCAATTCCACACTGTACTGTATTTCAAAAGGTCAGAACACCTTTATTATACCTTTGCTCTTCCCCAATGTTGGTTTGTGAACCAGGAACATGAAAAGTTCTGAATAAAAGAGATAGATATACAAGTATGCAAGTATTCTGATTAAACAAACAAATCACACAAAAATGATTGGTACATTTTTTGTGTCTTATAAACAACTAAATCCGTATAAAAGTTGTTGATGCATTAAATGTAATTTAACGCGTCTTTCCCCCTTGTTCATCGTCTATGCCTGCTTTGCTTTAATTCCCAGCTAAAATTGTGTCTTTTTTGTGTTAAATGATGGCAAGTAAGAAAAGAAAAATCCCTATTTTTCAGGAGCACTGAGGCATTAAGAGGAAGAGGCTTTGGATTTACCCAATTAGCTTTCAGAAAATGAGCTTCCAAGTAAAAATGTCCATGCCTTGGTGCACAGTGATTCAAGACATTTACTGAACTCCTGTATTTAACCCTTACGTTGTGTTCGGGTCTCCCATGACCCGTTTCAAGTTCAAATTATATAATAACTACGCTCTCTAAGCATGTTTCCCATCTGTCATGTGTACATTTAAAGTAAATTACCTAGAAAACCACACATATAGTCCGGTTTCGCTCACTTTCCATTTCCCAGCCTCCAACCTGCTGGATCTTAACGCCTGTCTGTGGTCATGTGACCTACTGTACTTAATTTCTTCTCAGGATTACCCATCAGCCCTCTTCAATATGCTGAGGTAAGTATGTTTTTTCTATCGGAACAAGGCTTCATGATATCCCCCACAACAGATATATAAACACTACAAAACAGATTTTGACAATTTTTGCCAAGTCTGAAGGTCTCTAAAAAAAAGTGTATAATTTGGTGTTCGGGTCTGGGGAGACCCAGCAGAATTGTTTTGGGCTACTCGAGGTCAAATTTGGCCCAATCAAGATTCATCTTTGACTTTAGACTTTTTTGTGTGTGTTTTGGACTGAGATAAATCATGGGTCAAAATTGACCCGCGAACACCATGAATTGTATTGCTCTTGCTCTTATTGTTATTATGTTATGTTATTATGTTGCATTGTTGGAGAAGCCTGTGACATAAGATTTTCAACTGCATAATTACTCTGTAGCTATGTCAGATTGACAATAAAGAACCTTGAACCTTGAACGGTAACAGCTTTTGAACACAACACAAGGGTTAAAAGCCCCCAAAGCACCACATGTTGGTGTGGAGGCTCAGAAGCTGCGTCTGTAATGCTTTGAGGTCTATTTTCATTTATTTTCCTAAATGATAAAGATAAATTCACAGTGAAGAGTCTGATTATGTGTGAAATCTGAAGCTGGTTTTACATTGTTCTTACGATCTCTAATTTACAGCATTATCATTTAAATGTAAACTCACCAGTGGTTGATAATGGCTTTCAATCATGTAAAATACATATAACAATATATTATTATCCAAGTGATTTTAGCCTTTGCCGACCATTTACATGCACAAAAACCTGTGTAACAAAAAGAGTAAATATGCTTGGGAAGGTTCTGATGAAAGAAAGTTGCATAATGTAGGATGCAGCTTTCTTTTGGAGCTTTAAAGGGGCCTTCACATCAGGATATCTCGGCCTCTCCTGCTTTTATTTTATTATTCTACTCCCACAACGTTATGGCAGTGCAATACTAAATTGCATTTCCTTGGAGAATAGGAGGAAAAGACAGAACGCCTGGATGAAAAATAAACTCAAACAGTATACAACAGTGCAGCTGATGGAGGTGTCTCAGCAGTGTCTCCTCATAGCGAGGGGTAAGGAAGAAAAAAACCTACAAACAGGGATAACTTCTTCAACCTGAATTACATAGTGCAGTGAGCATACAAAGCTTAATGTCAGGCTGCTCTGCCCGAAACATCTTACATTATTCGCTATGAAAGAACTGAAGATGAAGAAATACAACCCAGGAAGAAACTAGCAAAATGCAATCATGAGAAATTACTTTCTGTCCAATTACTCATTAAGGTAGTGTTTATTTCCACGGGGGATTCCTCCTCGTCTGAAGCGGCAGGAGGATCCAGAAAGACCTAATGAAGCAGTGTGAGATTAGTTTGAGCAGAGACTGGTATTACTCCTCGAGTGCCATCATGTCTGATGATCAATCTCCGCCGTGCTCTCATAAACTCTCAGGCTTTACAAAAAAATCAGTCTCAAGTCCCCCTGGTGCTCTTTATATCTGCTTGCATCATTGTTCCCTGCAGAATTGGATTTTAGAAGTGTAATATATAACTTTTTTGCTATCATAAATGTTCCCAGCAATTTTCAAACCTAGAGAAGTCAGTTATTTTATTTAAGTTAACGCTGTGTTTCATTCATGTCATGTAATGCATCGCATCTCCTTTTAGCATGCGTCCGTGCACTTCTTAGATCCTGATTGTATTTTCCTCTATATCAAAAAATGTAGTCCGCAGACGTCCAGATCTAAAGCTGTCAGAGAAACAAGCTAAGCAAACGTTAGCGGTAGCGCTGATTGTAGCCCTCTTTGTTAGCCAAAAAGTATGAGAAAAAACAATATTTTTTACATGAAACCGCTGAATTCAGAGCTGGATATGTTTGTTTTTGATACGATAAAACTGTATTTAGTCGTCTTTAAGTCTCCATGATGCAATGTGCTAGCATGCTATCTTGAGCATTACAGTAAGCTAGCAAGTACAGCCTCAGTCCTACAGAGATACGAGCATGGCTGAAGACTTTTGGAATTTCTCTTCTCTAAAACTATGCACATTTTTCAAAGAACAAGACAGAACACTTTATAAGCATGTTTCCCATCTGTCAAGTGTACATTTAAAGTAAATTATCTAGAAAACTACACATATAGTCCGGTTTCGCTCACTTTCCATTTCCCAGCCTCCAACCTGCTGCATCTTAACGCCTGTCTGTGGTCATGTGACCTACTGTACTTAATTTCTTCTCAGGATTACCCATCAGCCCTCTTCAATATGCTGAGGTAAGTATGTTTTAACCCGGCTTGTGGCGATGCATTGATCTGTTTGTCATTTGCATCCATCAGCTGTTTAAAGTCCACATCTGGAGGGAAATCTCACTTTGCAAAGGTAATAACACCTTTAGCCTAACAGGTTAATGAGAGGTTTAATGGAATACCTTGGAGGAAACTAAAAGGTATACCAGGCTGGAAATTAGGACGTTTCTAGTTTGTTCATGTCTATATTATATTCTCTTCTTATTGTGTAGGTTGTGGGTCATGAATAAATCAAGACGCAGGTAAATCCAGAGTCTCTGGACAATCCTGTCTGCACACAAAACCTTCAAATGTCACAATATATCTGTTGACCTTCTTTTTTACTCAAAGATCTTTAATATACTGGAGTATTTCCATTTTATGCTATCAATACTTAATCTCCACTACACCTCAGAGGAAAATGTTGAACTGTTCACTCTCCTATATGTATTGAACACTAATTTAAAAGTATTTATCTTACAAATAAAGACTAATGATGTGCTGGATTGATATAATGCAATACCAATCTACCCAGTATTTTGCAAAGTATCTTAAATTGGCTCTACATTGACGAGCTACAACATTAAAATGCCTTTACATGTTGTTGATGAAACCAGTATATTATAGTATACATAACAATCAGTCTGTGAAAATTGCTCTCTTGCATGAGGTCATTTACATAATACTTCTACTTAAAGGGGACCTATCATGCAAAATGCACTTTTGTACGTCTTTTATACATGAATATGTGTCCCCGGTGTTCCAGGGAACTCACCAAGTGTCAGAAAACACAACCCTCTCTATTTTCCTCCATACCCAAATCTCTAAAAAAGGGGCTGCAACGGATCTGATAAAAACTGATCCAGATTTGAACACTGTCCTGACGTCAGGACAGCGGCGCTACGGCTATTGGGCCAACTCCACCAATCAGGAGGAGACAGCCACGGCCATTGCCGTTCGAAAGCGCTGGAGACGCTGTAGTACATATGCCAGGCCTCTAGATGGTGCTGTTCTCACAGAATCAGCCCTTGCTAAAACAGAGCTAGCATTTTTCAAATTGAGCGAAATGAGGCATGGCTAAAATGCATGATCTGTTTGGTATTTTGAAAAAACAAAAGTATAAATATGCCTTATATAGGTATGGTCCTACACTATATTATTCAAATATAGCATGATAGGTCCACTTTAAGTAACATTTTGGATTTAGGACTTAATTAAAGTGTGTGTCGTGTGCAGTGTGTGCAGTGTGTGCAGTGTGTGCAGTGTGTGCCGTGTGTGTCGTGTGTGTCGGGTGTGTCGGGTGTGTCGGGTGTGTTGTGTGCAGTGTGTGCCGTGTGTGCCGTGTGTGCAGTGTGTGCAGTGTGTGCAGTGTGTGTCGTGTGCAGTGTGTGCAGTGTTTGCAATGTGTGCAGTGTGTGCCGTGTGTGTCGTGTGCAGTGTGTGTGCAGTGTGTGCAGTGTGTGCCGTGTGTGTGACTCGTGGTAACTAGTTGTGCTGTTTGTTGGAGTTTGGAGATGTGCTCCATTTCGTCTCTCTACATTGTTTACTTTTATGACTTTCTTTTATAAGAAAGTTGTTCTTAGTTTGTCTTGGCAAACACACATGTAATAAAATCAATTAAGGACACAACCGGTGACTCCTCAGAAACAACATCTAATTCTACAAATAAGAGTGTCTATGTAATATAATTGTTACTATACTTCATACCTTGTAAGAGACTTTGCTCTCCTTTTGGAGGAACTGCTCGTATGATTTTCGTGTTTTGATTGATTACTTATTCAATAAAATGGATGTTTTTCTCCTCACATGTAGTTTAAAAGTGTAAATCATTTATTTCCTTAGATGCTGTGACTTTGAATATCTTCCTTTCTCATGTGCGAGCGACATAAAGGAGTGAGATCCACTTGGTGATCGTTATTAATCGCAATGGAGAAACTAGCTAAAAAAGGAACATTTGCAAAAGATAGATATTAAAATGCAAATGGGGCTACGCATTTAATTAACTGGTCCTTTTGTGAGTCCTTAAAGGGATCCATTAAGTTGTCTTTTTTGGGAATATAAAAGAATAATCAGGATAGCCAAAGTCTAAAATGATGTTGGGAAAATGAAAAGCTTTCAGGCAAGACAGCTTTGAAGTTAACTTGCATCTATTAATCTTTAATGAAGTGCAGGATTCATATTAGCTGTTCATTTGGGAACACAAAAGAGAAAAGTGTCACTGAATGAATTATCTTTGATCATCATCTTCAGCTTTTCATCACTTGTTAATTGTGAAAGGCTGAATTTAAAAGTGATTCAGATTAAAATATTAGATTTCGCTCTGATTCATGCTCACACATTATTTAGTCGAAGTTTGTCCGCTATATTTTGTCCTGTTTAAAATGTCCTTTTAATTATTTTAGAGTAGACATCATTGTGTTCATTTTCGTCAAGATGACTGTGTATTTTAGTGTTATCTTAAACAATGAAAAACTTATTTTTTTTGTATTGTTTGAGTAGAAAACTGTTGACATTTTTGTATTTTTTAGTCATCAGGTCATATTGAACATTTCAGTCAATGTAGTTCGGCCAAAATAAGGTGATATTTTGGATTATTTTGTTTTTTTTCTCCTTGAGACCAAAACCTAACCCGTGACAGTGCCGTAAAAGTATGGGTAAGGATATACATGTACATACAACCAATGAGGTAATAATAAAAACTCTAGCCAAGTTAAAATTCTGATGCAATACGTCCACCATTTCACCCCGTCTTTCATTTATTTTTTGCCAGTTTAGTTTTGTATAGCTGTATGGGAGACAATTTCTGCCGCAAAAGGATCTCTTGATTTAAGAAATAAGTAAGTCAGTACTTAGTAAGTCAAAATTATTGAGATACTTGTTAAAACATTTAGATAGTAAGTAAAAAATAATGAGAACTTAATGAAAAAGTGTCTCATCATGAGATACTGTATATATAGGAGGTACTAAATCAAATTGGACTGACTCAAAGGATGTTTTTTTTCATCTCAATGGCGTAAATGGGTTTACTAAGTATTCTGGTCTGGTGATCTGTTTCCTCAAGGATCACAGGTGCATTGGGGCGTGGCCTATAAGGACCAATGAGGAAGAGACTTGTTTGTGGAGGGAAACTCTGGATTAATGCAGGATCCTGAGCAGCCTTCAGTGGAGATGGAAAACATTTCAACATTTAGTTGAATTCACAGTTAAGTGGGATTTGGGGAGTTTAACTTTTGGGAAGAGGACTGGAAATCAAGCCGTAAAGCCGGATTACTGAATTCCCATCTCTACATCTGGTGAGTTTGTTAGCTTTATTGTAAATCCACTCAGCTCCAGTTTCTTACAGGCTTACAGGTAGTGATGGCAAAATGAAGCTTTGAATGAAGCATCGAACCACTTGGACAATTGTGTCGGAAATAGGTTCATTTCTCGAAGCTTCAGTTACAGCGACCTCTCCTGGCGAAGTGCAAGGCTGCAGTGGGTTTAACGTATCTTTGCCTTGAAAAATATTCGATGCACACACACACACTAAGACTGAATATCATGTTCTATTTGCAATTAAAGATTGATAATTGTGTGTATTGGGTTATTGAGAAGAGACTAGAGAGTGCTGGAATTTCTTTTGGGCGGAGAGGGCCTTTTATCAGTTAATAAAGTATTGAAGTTGAAAAGGAATGATTGAACGTTCATCCGTTCTGGGCTTCGAACCAGCTGCGCAGAGGTCATCGCCACTTCGGGCCGCCGGCTCTAACCACTGGGCTATCTATACGTTAAGCTATACACATGTTTTTTATATTCGTGTTAATTGTCTTTTTGTTCACAACTTCTCCACATTTCGAAGTGTTTCCCGAGCCAGAACGACCTATCTTTCTTCCTGGCTTGCTCTATAATGATCCAATTAAAATGCAATACCAACAACAACTCAACAGCAACAACGCAAACTACCCACACATTGCGCATTGTTTAGAGCGGTTATAAGTGTTGAAGCGCTCAAATTCGAAACTGTTTCAACCTGTCACCTGTCAGAATAGAGACGAGGCAGTGCATTGAATCGCGTGATTGAATCGCGTGATTGGACCGCGAACCAGTCAAGTGATTCATTCAGGAAATGAAGCAGTTGCTGCTTCGGACGTCATATGTCACGTGATTTGAAGCAGTTGCTGGTTCGGACGTCACATGTCACGTGATTTGAAGCAAGCTTCGAATCACTGCTTCTATGGAATAAGAAGTCCAGGGTTGAAGCTCCGTTCAAAGCTTCAGTGTCAAACTGCCATCACTACTTACAGGCCTTTCCCTCCAAAATATCTTTAAAATCTGAGGAGTTTTTGTCCTTTTTAGGCATGAAATGTCACTGTATGTAATCAGTGCAAACAATGGCTGCTGTTCCTGGTTGTTTTGGTACAAGAACATAAGGAAATGGGTTTCTTTGCTTGACTTTAAGGGCTGTTAAATGTGTCTTATAAGTGTAGGGAGGCTGTGGCTCAGTGGCTAGTGTGCTGTACTTCGAATCAGGGGATAGCAAGTTAAAGTCCCACTGCAGTCAGCATGTCGTTGTGTCCCTGGGCAAGACACTTGCTCCTGTGGGGATTGTCCACAGTACTGAATGTATGTAAGACGCTTTGGATAAAAGCATCTAACAAATGAGATGTAATGTAATTCTAATATCAAATGTTGTTATGGGTGGTTTGTCAAGTCTTCAGCTTTCTGCTTGTCTTAAAGGTTGGAACCGAGCTTCAGTTGTTGAGAAAAAAATGTCACTTGCTTTGCCCAAAAGCTTTTGACCACATCCCACAGTCTTCTTCAGCGCTGTTATTGAGGGCTCCAGGTCAAATTGTACGACATGCAGAAAGAAAAGCTACTCTAATGTACAACATGCAACATACTGGGCAATTATTCACATTGAAACATGTTTGAGGGACTTTCTTATGACATAACATTTTCAGTTTTAATTAAGTGTGCATTTTCACATAATATTTTTGCCGGAAACTTTTGAAATCCTCCTGGATCCTTCAAACATCCTCCCCTCGGTCATGAACCTTGGAGTGACCTTCACTAGCACTTTTAAATTCGACAAGCAGGTCAGCACCGTAGTCAAATCCTGCTTTTTTTAAATAAGACTATTGGCCAAAACCAAGTCGTATTTATCTTTTAATGACTTAGAAAGGGTTATTAACGCCTTTGTAACCTCGAGACTGGACTATTGTAACGCTCTGTATGTGGGTATGGACCAGGCCTCAATTAAACGCCTGCAGCTAGTCCAAAATGCAGCTGCACGTTTGCTGACTGGCCACAAAAAGCGTGACCACATCACCCCTATTCTGGCCTCACTGCACTGGCTTCCAATTTGGTTCCGAATTGATTTTAAAATCCTTTTATTTGTTTTTAAAGCCCTAAATGGGCTGGCTCCGGCCTATATAACTGAACTGCTCCAGCGCTACACCCCAACAAGAGCTTTAAGATCTGCTGACCAGCTGCTGCTGGTAGTGCCCAAGACCAGGCTAAAAACCAGAGGGCACCGAGCCTTCGCAGCAGCTGGCCCTAGGCTCTGGAACACTCTGCCCCTCCATGTGAGGTCGGCCCAGACCGTAGGGGTTTTTAAATCAAAACTAAAAACACACTTCTTCTCTCTGGCTTTCTAGTTAGAGCGGAGCACGACTCCTGACTTTTGTGTGTTTTATTTAATTTAATTTTTTATATATATCTGTTGTAATTTATTGTCTTTTATTGTGATTGCAGTAATGTGTTTTTATTACATGTACAGCACTTTGGCTCGACCAAAAATCGCTTTTAAATGTGCTATATAAATAAAACTTGATTTGATTTGATTTGATTTTAAATACGTTCATATTTTCATTTTTGTAATTTTCATTATCTATGTTGTAATTTGTAATGTTTCATCTATTGCACGCCTGTCCGCCTTATAGATTGATCCTTCCATTTCCAATTTCTTTTGTCTTTGATAAGGTTTTTTTAGGGTACATTTTTCCTTTTGTGCTGCAAGAGCCTAAGGACAGATGGTATTCCCCCTGAGACAAATGTGTAATTTGTGATACTGGACCTTTTTAAATATAATAGTATTATTGATTGATAACAGGAGTCTGTCTTCTGCATAAAACCCATCGTTAATATAACAGGCAATTGGCAGCTTTTGTGTGGCGGCTAACTGGATAACACAGAATAAAATGTGAACTTGAAAAGGAACACCGGTAGATGATAAAGCAAAAACATTAAGCAAACATCTTTGTAAGTGTGGATTGATTAAATACTTTGAGGTTTTACTGTTGAGACTTTGCTCAAATGTGTTGGAAAATCAATGTGTATCCATCTTTTTTATATCAAGGTTTTAAAAATGTAAGATAGCTGTGTCTTCCAATTAGTCGTCTTTTGGGCAGCATGAGAGATGAAGTCTGTCGCTCTCTTCTTCTCTGAGAATAAAAAGTCTCCTCTGAGGAGGCGTCACTAATTCTACCTCTGAGGGGATTCACTGCAGCGAAGAGTAAAAGCCCTCCTTTGGAGAAATGAGAAAAAAAGTGTCATTATCCCTGAGTACCTGTAATTGGCAGTTGCTGGTAATGCTTACACTGCAACAATCAGGCTGACTGAATACTTTTAGAGGAAATCAATGATATATTCACCAACTGGAATTACATAATGCACTGTGGAAAAGAGATTGGAAAAGCAGGGTGAGCAGAGAACATAAACTTCAAATTGACCATATGGCTGTAAATTATCACAATTATGTCAATCTGTGTGTGTGTGTGTGTGTGTGTGTGTGTGTGTGTGTGTGTGTGTGTGTGTGTGTGTGTGTGTGGCTTTTTTTGCTATCTGACGTGTAACGCTGACTGCTGCAAAAATGTTCATGTTTTTTTTATAGCGTCTGTGTGTGAGACAGCTTTACTGACTCGTATAAATGAAATATGTTTATGTGTATGAACTTTGGGCGGATGAGTTTGATGGCATTTTTGTCCGTCGTAGGCAACTTTTAAAGCTAATCTGATTTAGTTATTTGGTGAAAAACACCCTGGAGGGAACACAGGGATTTTAGTCTTTGCAGACCATTTACATGCACACAAACCTATAGAACAGGAAAGGAAAAACACAAAAGGAAAAATAGAGCCCCAACTATCCATGTACCCATGTTTTTCTTTCAAGGGATAATGATATTTCTGTAGCAAAGGGCAACTGAAACATATGTGCAGTCAGATGAATGGGCTTTAGTCCAATAGGACATTTTTGGGGTTATTGGGGTTGACCTATTTGATATTGTAGAACAAAACGATAACATCTCTTTAGCTTCTGTTAACTACAGACATTATTTCAGGCTAACATCCAAAAAGACGTAAAAAGAAAAAAAAGTATATTTGAGACGACGGAACCAGAGGTGGTAAAATAAGTCTATACGTTTTTCTCTCTGTTTTAGGACTGATTCCTGCACCACTATTGGCGTGTCTTGTTTGATTTCAGGGTCAAGAGATAAGATAAGATAAGATAGTACTTTATTGATCCCAATTTGGGAAATGTTTGGGTTGCAACAGCATAAAAAGACACGGCATTGTACAATAACAAATTTAAGACAAGAAATAAACAAGAAAGTAGAAAATATACATGTTGAATTTAGAAATTAACAATAACAAGATATATAGCAAGGTATTATACATATACATAAGTATGTGACTAGGGGTGCATTTTTTATTTATTTTTTTATAAAATTGAGGCGTAATACCCTTAAACTCGCGCCCAAACCGTCAGAATTACGATGTCAATTTCGCCGTGAAACTCCGCAAACGAGTCACTTTAGATTTGCATATGACTGCCAGTCTGAATGGTGGGGTCTGTAACCACTGCAAGAAGTTTATTTCTGGGAATCACATCTAACCTCAAACCAATGCTGTCTCGCATGCCAACCAAGTACCTTTGTGTTCAGGGAAGCAGCGTGCCAAGCGAGAGAGTGTTCAGTTTAGCAGGTGATATCCTACGCTGTGAAAGGGCCCGTTTGGATCCAGAGAGCAGATATGCTCATCTTCTTGAAGATGAATGCACAAAACTGAACTGTGATGGGATTTGTTTTCTTTCATCAGGCAAATTTTAATGATGCTATTTGTTTTATGTGCAATGCCGAGATCTCATGATCCTTTATGTGTTCTCTGGTCGGTCGAATCTCAGGTTGAATATTGATTATACTGGTGCTATTTTATTTTTCCATTGACAAGATGTGCTATTCACGCCTGATGGTTGATATAAATGATATTGCAGAATCTGTTTTCTTCATAGATAACGTGTTTTTTGTTGTTTGTTCTGTACTAAAAGGTCAAAATTGAATTTAATATTCATTTGACATGTTAACTATATCATAAGTTATAAGTTAAGGAGGCGTGTGGCGCAGTTGGTTAGTGCGTTGGTGGTCGGATCAGGGGGATCAGTGGATCACAGGTTCAAACCCCACTGCAGTCAGCATGTCGTTGTGTCCCTGGGCAAGACACTTCACCCCAAAGTGCTCCTGTGGGGATTGCCCACAGTATTGAGTATGTAAGTCGCTTTGGATAAAAGCGTCTAACAAGTGAAATGTAATGTAATGTAATGTAATCATAAAGCGCTTCATGGGAGTAATTGCAGGATGATTACATGTTTCCCTTATGCAACATGAAAGTATCACGTTATGTATCGGTTGAGTATCGGTATCGTTCCGTGGTATCGGTATCGTAAAAAAGTCAACGATATGCAACCCTATATGTGACAGATGAACTATTAAATATTAAACTGAATATATAAATGTAAAATATGCAGTGAGATTTGAAGTCCAAGAGAAGGAGGAGAGAGGAGGGATTTTGGGATGAAACTAAAGTGTTGAGGTTTGCACTAACAATGCAGAGATGGACAGGCAATAGATGGTTAAAACTGGCAGGCGTTCCTCTGCTGAGCTTCTCTTTGTCTCAGCGTCCTCACAGCCTCTCATGCAGAGTGTGTGTGTGTGTGTGTGTGTGTGTGTGTGTGAGCCTCCTCTATCAGCATCAGCAGCCACACACACTCCGCAGAATCACCCTGTGTGAGGCTGATAAGGCGGCGCCTGAATGTAAGCTGCAGGGTAAGCCCCGTCATGATGTCCACCGGCAGTCTGCTGTAAACGATCAGGCCCTTTTTTTTAAATTTCAATCCCTCACAGATGCTAGCTCCGTGGATTAAAGTGCCCGGTAGTCAAGGCATTTCTGGCCATGATGAAGACTCGAGCAGTAAATCTGAAGTTTAGATACGGTTTTGTTGCAGCACTTGGCGGCAATTTGCCTCAGCCTGCATGGGATCTGAATCCAGTTTAGATTTACATACATTCAGTCTCTTTAGTCAGATATATTTGCATAATCCACGTGTGTTAATGTCCAACACACATGGCATTGCATGGGTTCTTTTCTGCAATTCTGGATTGTTTTTGCACCTTTTTGGCCTAACACTGTAATAACTTTGAAGATATTTTATTCTCGAAATTGGCATCAATTGAGCAGAATTTAAACTAAAATAACTGCATTTTATACTTGATTTCTTCTAAACAAATTACCTATAACCAAGGGTGTGTCCAATATGTTTGAATGGAGAAATATGCTTTTAGTCGAACCTTACACAACAACACCTTAAATCAGCATCTTAGCAAATACCTTCTTAGAATATATCTTGTGGCAAAACCATACATTCACTGCTCACATCAGTTTACAAGCTACATAGCGTATGCACTCCTTAAAACACCCCTAAATTGTCAATGTTGTAATACTTTTTTTGCTAAAGGCAACAGGTAGAAAAACACCTCTGTCAGCGTGTTAGCTACAGTTAGCAGTTACGATATTTAGTAGCACAACAGACTTTAGGGCAGGTGTTGTCATAGTGTTGATGACTGTGTGCTAACTAAGCAAAGCAGCTAGCATTTAAGGGGCCTCACAGGAAAAATGCTAACATTTCACGTATTCACTAAACTGTTGAGTTGAGCACCAAAATGGCTAACAGCACTAGCATTGATAAGCATTCCTGCCACACTTATGCAACTGGTAGCTTTCTACATGTTTATTCTCACCCGAAATATGCCTGTTCATAAAGCAGTTTGACACAGTAGTGCACTTAATCTAGGCTATTGAAAATAAAAGTATTCAACCCATGATTCAAATATACTGCAGTCATGTCATACAGGGCCACCAAATAGCCAAAGCTATGCTAAAGGCTTGAGGAGCATTCCTGACGCTTTTCTATCAACCCTTAAGTTAAAAGCTTTAACCTTTCCTTTGTATACTCTGTATTTCCTTCTTTTCTTTCTGCTTTATTAGTTATTGAGACACATGTCATCAGTAAACTTCATACCCCTAGCTATAATCACTTTCTAATCAAAACAGAGGAAACAATGGAGCACATGTACCGTTTACATCTTCTATTATTTTCCTCTGGCACAAATTCCTCCCTACTCCACAAAACCCGGACGTGTACACAACAAATGTTCCAGGATTAATAACTATAGATTTATTTGGTTGCAATTACACAGTGTTGACAAGAACTGATTGTGCTTGTGGCTCACTGGAGGTTTCAAGTGTTTAATTAACTCTGTGCACTCGGTTGCCTTAAATGGAGGTTACATGGAATACAAGTTAGATAACAGTGTATTTATCATAAAGTTAGATAGCTAGATCAGATGCAGGAAGATTTGTAATGAAATGTGTTTGTACATTTGGATGATGTTGAGATATGGATGTATTTAAAGGTCCCCTATTATACTGTTTTTCATCAATATATTATAGGTCTCAGATATATACAAAACATGTCTCTGAAGTGTTTGGCTCCAAACACCAAACAGATCATTGCAGCATCCCATAATCCCCTCTGTTTCAGCCCTGTTTCAAAAGTGCTGATTCTCTGTCTGTTACTTTAGATGAAAATAAGGAGCCCCTCCCCACGCCCCTCTGAGAGATATTTGGTTAAAAAGAACACAATGGTGCTCTAGGAGGAGATTCAGGTGATAAGGTGGGGGGGGGGTTACCTTAGTTGCTGATTGGCTAATGGTTACACAAGCTGAAACATCGTTATGACATCATAAAGTGGCCAAAATCTGATCAGCTCATTTTCAGACAGGTTTTTATATAAATGGATCAGGACAAAAAGAGAGAGAATCTTTTTTCCTGAAACGTTCAGAGTCTCTTTACACAGAGGGGACTGTTGATTTCTGTTTGTTGTTCTCGCGTCCAGGAGAGAAGCTTTAAATAAGGAGACTAATGGAGTCTCTCAAAAGGTTCAAATGGGTTACTTTAATTAAGTAGTGCGGTAATGGAACAAACAGAAGGTGGTGGGACAAAACAGCTGTGTGTCCTGTCGGTGCAGGGGTCAAGAGAGAGCGAACACATCGCTCGCTCGCTCTCTATATCTCCTCCATTGGCTCCTCCTCTCATGGCTCCCGCTGGTGCAGGGGTCCTCCCTCCGCTATCTTCTATGTCCGATATCGCGTGAAACAGAGGATTTAGACGTAGTGTCTTCATTGTATAACTCCACACGCCTCTTCTCCTCATACTCTCTTTCATGACTTTTTATTTAATGCATTTTAACGGCTGCAATCGTTGTTAACACAAAACCGGAAGTTAAGCTCACTGTTGATATCCGGAGACTTCTTCCGGTAAAGCTTTTCAAAATAAACTTTAGCATCAACGTTAGCCACAGACGAATGCTAACCGGAAATGTTTTCACAATAAAACAGTTTTAAGCTCCTGAGCACACACAAACTCACAGCCAAAGTAAAAACAATAAGTGTGGCTTGATATTGAGTAATAAAAAGGTTGATAAACGCTGTGAGAATGGGTCTGCAGAGAGAATTTTGCCGCGATCCCAACTGTCTGTTATCAGCCTGCAGCCAGGGAGGAGAAATCAGCAGAGCTGCCTGTGTGTGAGGAAGTCCGTGGATTGGTCAATTTGGACCAATCAGCGGGGGCTTAACGTAACGGCTCCGCAGACGTAACGTAATGGCTCCACGGATTGGTCCATTTGGTTCCGGGTACCGCATGATCGTATCGCGTCATAGCTCTGGGCGTGGCTACTGGGTAGCCCTACGTAGCGATACCCAGAAAGTAAACAATGGACAATGACGTATCTCCAACGAGGCGTTTTGGGGAGGTATTTTCTGTGTTAGAGTTTTACTCGCTACAGGGTGTACTTTGAGGGTTTTGACTCTGCAGACCGTTTACATGCATAAAAACCTTCATAACACACAAGGGGACGGGTAATAACCGGAAAAGCATGACACCTGTCCTTTAAACTAAATTACGTCATTAAACATTGATTTTAATTTCTTACAGGACACATGTTGATGTATAAAAGACGTGAACAAGTGGATTTTGCATAATAGGTGACCTTTATGGTCGATGATGATTCAAACACTGCTACACGACAGTTCATTAATGCTACATGCAAAGAAATTGAGTGTACCACCTTCTCAGCAAAGGCTTTCAGATTATGCCTCAGAAATAACGGGCAATAAGAAGATGTGGCCACAAATTACCTCAATATAATTAACATATCATTTCATAATAAGGTACACAATTGTAAATACAACACCTATGCTTCAGATAATGTGTATAGACACGGGTTTGGTTTGCTTTTTGCTTTATGTTAGACAATTTCAATGATTTGTAAATATAAAATCCTTTTGCACGTGCCTGCTGCGAATGTCTTTTACTACTTTGTATGTTTGATTATTATCTTTTGTAGAACTGTAAATAACTAACTAATTTCAAACAGGGATAATAATGTATATCCTTTTTTTTACATATCGTTCTTTTCTGTCTGTTCATGTTTCCCTGAATCATCATTAAATCATCATTAAAATGCAAACACTGCAAGATAATCTGTTTTTACAGTTTTTAGGCATGTCTTATTTAGGATTAGACTATGACTCAATATTTGCCACTTTTTGTAAATAATATCTCTAAATAAAAATATTTTCTTTTCAAATTTGGGAGAAATATAGTCAAATGAAGATGTCTAACAAAACCAAAAAGATGCAGTGGTTCAAGACCTCAAATAATGCACAAAGGCGCTTTATATATATATATTCATTTTTAAACGATTTAACGTACTGTAGGATGAGATGAGGAATACATATTGGCCATTTTCTGCAAATAAAATCTTTAAATGACAATATTTGTATTTAAAATGTAGGAGAAATGTAGTCAAAAGTGAACAGACTAATATCAAAATGTTAGTTTTACTAAATAAACCGATATGAATAGTAACACCACAAGCACTGAAATGTTTCGTATGTCTATTTCCAGGCCTGTAAGTAGCTGTTACATATAGTAAAGTACCATATAGAGAACTCTTTGTGTGTGATCAGTGTATTCCTTTTCTCCACATACATTATTCATCACCTCTACTTCTATTATCATTATAACACAATTACTTTTTCCTCATTCTGCTCCTTCATCTACAACACTATTCTTTACAATCTCTTCAGTGAATAGAGTAATGTCATCCATACTGAACGTTATCGATCGCTTGTTTACACAAGTGTGTACTGTTGCTAATGAACGTCTCTGAAAGGCATTTAGACTCAAAGACCCTCGCTGCATCCTATTTCCCATCAGCCTGATTTCAGAAAAACAATGTCTGTGTGATGTGGGAGGCTGTGGCTCAGTGGATAGTGTGCTGGACTTCGAATCAGGGGGTAGCAAGTTCGAGTGTCGTCGTTGTGTCCCTGGGCAAGTCACTTCACCCCAAATTGCTCCTGTGGGGATTGTCCACAGTACCGAATGTATGTAAGTCGCTTTGGATAAAAGCGTCTAACAAATGACATGTAATGATGTTTTACAAAAATATGTCTCAGCTCGAGGTCCTTACAGGTGAAAAACACTCAATACCCAATTATTATTTGGAGAATTGGTTATTTCAAATGCTGCATTGAGTTGAACGAGCCTTGTGTGTTTTGTTGTTTAGTGCGGCCTGCCTGGAGATCAGCCCAGTTAACCCAAGAGAATATTTATTTACAGAAAACATCAAATCACGTTGGTGTGCTGTTTTACAAGTATGGAGGTCCTTACAGGCGAAAAACACTCAATATCTAATAATTATTTGGTGAATTTGTTATTTCACATTCAACATTGAATTTTGTCAGAGCCAAAGACAGACTTGTGTTTAGGAAAGTCTGCCTGGAGAGTAGCATCATTAACCCACGGGTAAGTTAAAATATTTCATTAATCAAGAGAAAACACATTAAATGACTCATTTGGAAATCATGGAAATGATACTTGCTGCATTGTTTGGTTTGCCAAATTAGTTTTTAAAGGAGCACGTCTGTGTGCTGTCTCAGAGTGATTGGACTCAGCTAGAGGTCCATACGGGTGGAAAACATTCAATACCCAATTGTAATTGGAGAATTTCTTATTTAAAATTCAACAATGAGTTGAAAAATGGAAGACTTTTGTGTTTTTTAATGGAGTTGGCCTGGAGAAAGCCCAATTAACTCAAGAGAACAAATGTTTATGAAAACATAACACGTCTGTGTGCTCTTGTATTTTTCTCAGCTCGAAGTCTTTATAGTTTAAAGACACTCAATAACCAATGAACTTTTGTAGAATGTCTTATTTATTGTTTAAAATGTATTTTTACAAGACTTGTGTGTTTTGTTCTTTGGTAGAGTCTGCCTGGAGAAAATCCCAATTTACCCAAGAGAAAAAAAAGATATTTGCAAATAAAAACACATTTGTAGCCAAAATGAGGATTTAATGGAAAATACACGAAATGCTTCTAATAAACATCACAGAACAGTTGTCTGACTGAAATACTGTATATTGATTTGTTTTCCAAATATATCTTAGGGAAAACATTATAACCCTGTGTGCTTTCTCTCCACTTGCTTTAGTATTCAACTCCAAAAGTTTGATGGATTGTTTTCTTTAACGTTTATCAAATCAAAGGAAAGGAAAGGAAAGGAACGGAACGGAAAGGAAAGGAAAGGAAAGGAAAGGAAAGGAAAGGAAAGGAAAGGAAAGGAAAGGAAAGGAAAGGAAAGGAAAGGAAAGGAAAGGAAAGGAAAGATAAAGTAAGGAAAGGAAAGGAAAGGAGGCGTGTGGCACAGTGGATAGAGCGTTGGTGTTTGGATCAAGGAAGCACAGGTTCAAACCCCGCTGCAGTCAGCATGTCATTGTGTCCCTGGGCAAGACACTGGCCTATAATTCTGCATGATTGAGTTGTCTAGGTTTTTTTTAAAAGAGGCTTGATTGCTGCTGTTTTTAGTGCTTTTGGGAACTGTCCTGAGCTGAGGGAGGTGTTGACTATCTGGAAATGGAATAGATACTGTGAGAATATATGATTTGCTCATCACTGACTAGTAATGCTGCAGACCTTAACCATAGAACACTTTAATGATGGCATGAATGCACGGGTGGATTTCTCTTAGATATGTATTTTCTCATATTGCTGTTGTCAATTATACATCATTTCTAAAAGGCATGATTTTCGATAGGATTTCAGGAGTTGCAACAGCAGCAGGAAAAGCATTTGCATTTACTAAACTGCTTTTTATTTAATCATATCACAGATACAAGCCTTTGCCCCATGGTTCTCCAAGTGGCCGGCTCTTGGTTAATCTGCAGGGAGGATTCTCTTGTTGTTGTGCAGAGAGCAATCAGGATAATTGATAAGTGGCCGCCATTGAAGGAACGCTCTGTAATTAAATTGAAACTTGCCGTCTCTTTCACTGTGCGGCTGCTGCAGGTTTCCATGGAGACTGCGAGATGCAGTTCTAAATTCACAATGCAGTCGGGTGTTTAATTTTCTGATAGCGGTGGATATCACACTCTGAGACTCGCTGCAGACTCATCTCTCGTTTGTTTATCTGAGAGCCGTTAGGGAAATGCACTTTGCAGTCCGGTGTCACGAAGGATGATTTTTTGAAGCACTCTCCACAATTCAAATTGAATCATGGTCATGCAAGATGGATTATTCCATTAAGTGCCCAATAATTATAAATATTATGCCATCCAATTTCCCTCGTTTCCAGTAAACAAAATCAGATCCTACTCGAGCATTTTTCTCCCAGCTTCATTTTATTTTGATCATTTGGAGTTAGTCTGAAACACAGCTGCTGCATTGGAAATATTCAACAGATCCACCAGAACATATGAAAACTGCAAAAGAAAACATTTTAGAGTGAAAATACTGTAAAGACTGTACTGCAATTGGCATCTTACACACATGTTCAGTTATTTATATTTACACAGGCACCTCAGTAATCCTTTTACACTGTTAAGTTGACTTGTGTCATATAGCAGGGGTCGGCAAACCCTGGCACGCGTGCCACCATTGGCACGCGGCACCGTAACCAGTGGCACACTAGGAATAAGTGGAATAAGTGTGCAAAATATTACAATTTTATTTTTGGATCCTGAACGAGACCGCCGCCAGAGCGCATCTCCCCGTTACCTGCAGAAGGAAGCCATGCACGCAACGCAGCCCCGCTCTCTTTAACTCCAGTCGACTTTCTGCTGCTTTCCTCCATGGTGAAACGATCAGGGGTGAAGTGCTGCCGGAGCGCGCCCGCACTTCACAAATTGCAGTACCCATAAGGAGTGTGACTGTGTCTTTAGTTGAAAGCCCAGTGGCGATCTGCTCATCTCTCATCGAAAATAATATGCTACACAGGGGCGGACTGGCCATCTGTGTGTTCTGGAGAATCACAGAACGGACGGTCGTCATTATTATTATGCCGTTTAAACCAATTATTTAAATGTGATTTAAATTGACAGTACACGAGCGCCCCAAAATGTACTCGTGACCAACATTTACAGTAAATATTGAAACTTGGGTCGTCTAGAAAACTGAAATCTCCATTTAAGTGTTTTCTTTTTGTTTTTTACAAGACACTTTTAGGTGTAAATTCACATTAAAAGCCGTAAAATATCTCTAGTAGGAGTGCCCTGGCAACTGCAGTGCAATTCATTTGTTTGGTTTTAGTGTCTTGGTGACATTTTGGGTTAAATGTGCCAACTAGTAAGCTAACCGCTCACAAGCTAGCACATTCACTCACATTCACCTGAAGCATCTCTGTTGTCTTTTTCTGTTTTGTTGACTTCTACCTTGGCATTTTGGAACATCCTTATACTTAAACATTACAATAGGAGGTGTTCCAATGACTCCCAAAAACAACATTATATGTTTATATTATTAACAATGCTAAACTAGCGCCCTGTGGCAGTATTAAATACCTGACTTTTTCTAGAGTTGTGTAAAGGAAATACTTGGTAATGTTAAGGCAACAACGTACTTGGTTAAGTTTAGAAATAAGGGCATGTTTCGGGTTAAAATAAGTATGTTTATTGAACAGCTTGGACATTCCAGAGGTTGTTAATTTTCGCTAACAGACCGTTGCTAAGGAGAACAGACCGTTGCTAAGGAGAACAGACTGTTGCTCAGGAGGTTTATAGAGAAAGCAGAAATAAATCTGGTGGATTTAACATCCGCTGTAGACAACAAACATTTGTTTTCATCCATCAGAAAACACAACACTGAATACTTTTTGATAATCCCAAGTGAAGAAAAGAAAAAGAGAAGGAAAGAAGATCAGAGACAGATACATCAACAGAGTAAGACAGACAGTTTTTCCTCACCTGTGAATATTCCTTAATATAGTTCAAGCTTCAGTTATACCCTGCTAACAGAACATCTCTGACGAGGGTTTCTGTGTCTTGGGCGATTTTGCTGAAGGAACAAAACGCAATTTTGAGAGGGGGTTTGCAATCCCTCTTGTTTACACGTTGACCAAAATGATGCTTTTCCCTTGTTAACCTGCTCTCTCCACATTCCCCAACAGCAGAGGGATTGTTTTGCTCAATTTGTAAGTCTACTCTGCCCGTCACATCGATCCTTTATCTGACCCAGGTTTGTACAAATCTGTGGCACTATTGATCTGAAATATAGCCTTACTGAGACGTGTATAGATGAATGGTGAAAACACATTTGTAATGGCGACTTTTTCCAACCCATTTTTCACTCGTGTCTTGTATCTATAATTGAACAGAAAAACCTGCCTTAACAGTTAATGATTGCAATTTGCCTCTGCTAGAAATCCCATTGATAGTTGAAAAAATAAATAGACTATACAAATGGAAATTAACTTGTAACAAAAAATGTAAAAGCCTGTGACTCATAACATTGGGTGATGTTTATAACTTCTGTTTTAGGGCTAGATTGGAGTTTTTACAAGAAAAATGTTGGTGTATATTTTCTCCAATCTATCTCTGTTAGGAGCGAACACTGGCAAGTACCGACAGATCTGTAGTTTCGACTTTTTCTTAGCCTTCTTTCAGTATTGTTTTGTCTCTAATATTTTCTATAGATGGGCTAAACCCTTGGTGGCGTAATGTTGAAAAAATACATAAGCAAAAGAGTTGTCTACAGTGTAAAAATAAACTGAATTAAGGCTCATTACGTTGGTGAAAAGCTGCCACCAAGACCATGAGTTTTCTTTTTTTTATGGATTTTTAGATTTGTTTTGGTCTACCAGTGCCTTTAGTGAACTGACAGTGTTGAAAGGGGCAGACGGAGGCGATGACACACAGCAAGTGTTCCTGGTTGGATTCAAAACGGGTTCCTCCGCATGGGGACCAATCTAACCAAGAACATGTGTTTGGGGTGTCATGGGATAATTTGGTAAATTGGCTAAGCTTGTTACTGTTTGTCCTTTCGTTTTTACAGTAAACCAGGGGTGTCCAAACTACGGCCCGGGGGCCAAATGCGGCCCGTGGTCCATTTCTAATTGGCCCGCAGCGAATTCTAAAAGTATAATTGAATATGGCCCACACGTGAAACTTGTGCTTGTCTTATATTGTACTTCTTAAATATATCTAGAAATATTTTACACAGTATCATGTGAAACCCAATTTTCAAATACATTCAGTTAATTCAAGTTGAAAACATTTTCCAACGAGTCTTAGTTGATACAAAAAAAGCCCAATAACTTATTTGCATAACAAGCTTGATATATACCCTTCATATTTCCACTTATTATAAGCAATCTGAGGCTTTTGTTTTAAGGAATGAGCTGCCAACACTTTCTGTAACACAATAAATGAAACCCTATGGAGAGCTTAACCGAACTTATGAGTCAAAATACGGCCCAGCCCTTTGTATATATTTTTCTGTGTGTGGCCCTCAGTGAAAAAAGTTTGGACACCCCTGCCGTAAGCAGATGTAAAAAGGCAAGTGGTGTTCGGGGGTCATGGTTAAGTATTCTCGGTTACCATGAATGCAAAATGTATTGACCTGTATTGGTTAGTAACGCCTCGATGCCTCTGCTACCTTAATGTGTTTCAATGCTACGAGGTGGTGAAATATTACTGATTGTTTATTTTCGACACAACTACAGAGAGAAAAATACAATTAAAAACATGTTTAATTCAACTGTGACTTAGAATTGTAATCTCAGAGAATGACAAGGTATATTTAACGAGGATAATTCTGCACATACATTACATTGAGATGAAAACATGACACCAGGAAACATTTAGTAAATTGGCAATTCTCATGGGATGATAAAAGAAAAAATGCACTCACTCTTCTAAATGTGATCATACCCTGAATGCACATCCCTTTCCTTCCATAAATGTACTCAAAGTAATTTGCTTGTGTTTATTTGATTACATATAGTAGCCTGTACACCGTCATTATTCTTTATTGTAATTATTTACATTTCTTGTGTCCTTGTGCCCTTGAATTTGCAAAACAATGTAAGCTGAGAGATATACTGCAGCATTGGTACAAAGCAAAGCAATACTATACATTTCACTTTAAATCACCACTGTAATTGTTAGAAAATATGCATCCTGCACAACAAATGCAATCTTCTACTTCCCACAGAATATATTTCTCTCCGTCTCTGCGGATCAACTCACAGATAAATTGCTGAATTTGGTAGCAATGGAACAGAAAGCCATTTCAAAGCATTTTCTCAAGATTGAAAAAGTGTAGAGAATCACAGACGCACCTCATTTTAACTGGGACTGAAGCCAAAAAGCTTATATTATCTACAAATTCACAATTATTTACTTTTTTCCCCTTCGATCCGTCAGTCCATTTTATTTATATATAAGTGGGCTTCTTTCCCCCTCATCATCTTCTATTCATGTTCAATTTGGTGTTTTATCTCTTCCACATTAATCATAATTCTGTCATATTTTTTTGACATGTTTACTCGTCATTACAGATTCAGCTTTTGAAATATATCCACATGAGAGAACATTTGAATGATCTCTGCATTATCACATCTGACACACATCATCTGGTATGTGCAACGCTGAAATCATCATCAACGGCATCCATTGATCGATGCCTGCAGTTTGATTGGTGTCAGGATCTATCGGAGTACATAAATCACAGAGAACAAATCCCCCTTCAACAAGTCCTTAACGCGCCACATATATTCCATGTGACACATAGTCTTATGCTAATTAAAAACACGATCAATAATCTCCTTGAAGCTTTGAGATTAGGCCTCTTCGTGTACACTGTGATGAAGAGGCTCTCCGTATGTGTTTCGAACTGTCCATCGGCTTCACATTTCAAACAGTGAATCAAGGAGGTGAAGGAAATACTGCAAACAAGGTTTTTCAGAGGCAGCATCTCTATTCTTTTACTGATCCACTGAGACGCTGTCGGCAGGCTTGACAACGCTCATGAAAGTAAAGTAGGGGTGAGCAGAAGAAATCCAAGCTTCACTGGTTTTGGCCGTTGTGGATTTTTCCCATTTGACCCCAAGAAACCCACAAGTTCCTGTCATTTTACCATACGTTGTTGGAAAACTAACTATATACAGTTCTGTCATTGCGCCCTTAGCAAAAATAACGACAGGGGAGAGATATCCTGGAGCAATTGGTTAAAGCAAAGCGAGTATATACAGTACACTTTAACGATCACTGGCGTTGTAAGAAAATATTCAGGAATGTATCACGGCACAGAGTAGTGAATATTTATCGTCTGTCTTCCATCTGTAAGCGGAGCAGAAAGCCATTTCCAAGCATTGGATCGTTGTCTTTCCTTTTTCTTTGATATTTTCTTGTCAAAAGCATTGTGGTGTAACATTAAGATTGAATTAGATCCATTTCAAGTCCATGGAACATTGTGCCCCGCATGTATCTTTAAACACAGCTGATGGTGGCATAGTCTAACGGGAAACACACATGTCTTGCTGTAAAACATAAATAAATAAAAAGAAAGAAACAGAATACCAAATAAGACTCCCCTACTTCTACCATGTACAGATTGGTCGGCATCGTTGTGCACAAACTGTGCTGCAATTCATCATCCAGCTGTCGGTGGGTGTCAGTGGAGTCGTGTTGCTCTGTAAGGCTCATTTGCTTCGGGTTTATGTCGAAGAAACAAACGGAAAAACGTCAAAACTCCTTTATCACCAACCTGTCTTTTGTTCGGTGAACGTGAAGGTAAGTGTTCCTTCGGGAGAAATGATGAAGTTTGAACTGAACAGCCAAGTTTTCACACACCTTTCTTTTGTCGCGCTCTATTTACCCTGACAGTCCGTCTGGTTTATAACAATGCAATTTAACAAATGCATTCTCTGCTCGCCGAGATAGAAACCAGCGTTCTTTGTCATATTTCCATCATCAAAAAAGTCATTTCTCCGGTCCATTGGGCAGACAAATCGTGAGCTGGGGATGTTCTGTTTCAAAATCTTCCCTTTTTACATTTGGATATTCTCTTAGAACTTTAATGGAACAGTAACATCAGAGCGAATTGTTTTTTCTTTCTCTTGAGCTGAATTTCCAAATTGGGGAGAACAAGCGTCACGACTCAGTTCTTTGAGACTTCTTCCTCTTTAAGATCTTTTCAAAACTCTGTTGTGGAGATCTGGGTGACTTCTGATTGCAGATCTTGCTGGATCCTCCTGGAGCGAGAGCTGTGAGGGACCCACTCCATGCCTAGTCATGCCGGCTTCTTCCCAGTGTTCGACGGAGCGCACACGGACACCGGCTCCCTGGCAGTGTTGCGTCCTCGGGTCTGACTGTGCTGCTCCACGTGGGTTCGACAAGGGAGGCAGAAATCCCTGAAACACCGCTTGAAATTCTCATCCAGAAAGGCGTAGAGGACCGGGTTGAGGCTGCTGTTGGTGTATCCCAAGGCGATGCAAAGGTGCCAGGTGGCAATCACGAAGGGGTTCCTGTTGTCGATCTTCACCATAGTCTTCACGATGATGAAGATGTGGATGGGCGTCCAGCAGATGATGAAGGCGGCAACCACCACCAGGACCATTCGGGTGATTCGCCGCATGTTCCGGTCCTTTTCCTTGGAGCCGGAGAGCAGCCGGACGCTCTTCAGACGCAGGATCATGAGGCCGTAACAGATGGTGATGACCAGCACGGGAACAACGAAGGCGAAGATGAAGACGCAGATCTTTGTCACCGTGTCCCAGTACCAGGTGGGGTCAGGAAACTTCAGCGTGCACACGGTTTTACCTGGGAAAAGTGCAGGTATAATTATAAATGTGTTGACGTAAGGTTATGGTATCTCACAGGTTTTGATAGATACTGGTTTGTGCATTTAAAAAGATAACAAAGAAACGTCGCTTCATATGCTGTATATATGCCACACCTCCAAAATACTGTGTTTGTGGCTGCTGAAAGAAATCAGGAATATATTTCTGCGGGTGTTTCTGCAATTGCTTCGGACAACCATTAAAACGGAAAATAACTATAATATCATATTTGGACAAACCTCTTAAATCACGATGGGCAGCGGCATAATGTTATTTAGTTGTACCTTTCACAAGAATGAAACCTTGTGCACTTCTAGTGTTTCAATCCAGTGTAGATTGGGGCTCCTTTTGTGTTTAACAGATAAAGGGCAAACATTTCTGCATTGGTACTTAACATTGACAGTTGATTGAAATTATTCATTTGGGGATTTGCTGTAAATGAAAAATGTTTAATATGCTATTTTTGAGTCAGTCTGATAATCAGACCATTGTTTGCCCTACCAAGAGGACTTACAATTACATTTTCCCAATTCAAGGACTACTTTTTGAAGGAAAGGGGACTTTATTTCAAAGACAACAGTTGGAATACTTTTGGATTATCTTTCAACATTATTTACTGGGGATGTTGTCAAATGAAGCCAAACAATATCCTACTATCCTTGGGAGATTTCAATAGTTAAGACATTTAAATATTATCCTTGGTTTTAAATTATGTTTTTTGGATTCAGCTGACTTAACGTTTTGAAGGTTTTTCCACTCACTCCGGACTGGATACATAATCAGTCTTGCTTCTCCTTTGTTTGACATGCACACTCCAATAAAGTTCCCAAGGACTAGAATAAATAATAAATATCCAAATACATTTTAATCCTGCAGGTCAAAACATGTTGAAGGTCTTTTCATAGGTGATTTGCAGCTGTCCTCAAGCACTAAGGTGAAGTTTCAGTTAGGGGTTACCTAATCCTGGAGGACGGTTAAAATGTATATGAAAACTTTAAAAGGTCACCTATTATGCAAAATCCACTTGTTCATGTCTCTTCTACATCAACATGTGTCCCCTCTGTGTAAAGAGACTCTGAAAGTTTCAGGAAAAAAGATTCTCTCTCTTTTTGTCCTGATCCATTTATATAAAAACCTGTCTGAAAATGAGCTGATCAGATTTTGGCCACTTTATGATGTCATAACGATTGTTTGGCTTGTGTAACCATTAGCCAATCACCAACCAAGGTAACCCCCCCCCCCCACCTTATCACCTGAATCTCCTCCTAGAGCACCATTGTGTTCTTTTTAACCAAATATCTCTCAGAGGGGCGTGGGGAGTGGCTCCTTATTTTCATCTAAAGTAACAGACAGAGAATCAGCACTTTTGAAACAGGGCTGAAACAGAGGGGATTATGGGTAATGCTGCAATGATCTGTTTGGTGTTTGGAGCCAAACACTTCAGAGACATGTTTTGTATATATCTGAGACTTATAATATATTGATGAAAAACAGTATAATAGGGGACCTTTAAGATACTTTGCAAAATACTGGGTAAATTGGTATTGCATTATATCATTCCAGCACATCATGTGTCTTTATTTGTAAGATAATTACTTGTAAATTAGTGTTTAATACATGTAGGACAGTGAAAAGTACAACATTTTCCTCTGAGGTGTAGTGGAGATTAAGTATTAATAGCATACAATGGAAATACTCCAGTATATAAAAGATCTTTAGGTAGAACAAGAGGATGAGAACTATAATATATTGATGAGTAACAGTATAATAGGGGACCTTTAAAGAATAATAATGGGAATGTAACACTATCTCACCATTATCGTTCACTTTAGTCACAGCCATGACCATAATGGGCACCCCAATCGCCGAGGACAAACCCCAGATTAGCACGTTTATCATCTTCGCTTTGACCGGCGTTCGAAACCCGAGCGCCCGGATGGGGTGACACACGGCGACGTATCGGTCCACGCTCATCATGGTGAGGGTGAAGATGCTCGTGAACATGTTGTAGTAGTCGATGGCGATGATGAGCTTGCACAAGACTTCCCCAAAAGGCCAGTTGTTCATGAGGTAGTTGGCGCTCTGGAACGGCAGCGTGCTCGTCGCCAAGGCGTCTGCGAGGGCCAGGTTGAAGATATAGATGTTTGTGGGTGTCTTCATCTTGGTGTATCTGGTTGTGATGAGAGAGGAGAACAAGTGTTTGCAATCAGCAGCGGTGAAAATGAGAGCAGCTGAGTGTTAAAGCTGTGGGATTTGAAAGTGTTATTCAAAGTGCAGCGTATTTTAATGGATTAGTTTGTTCCCTCGTGCAATAGATCTGAACTAGATTGTCCTTTTTCTAAATTAGTGATTTGAGATAATTGCTATAACTGGCTTGTTGGCCGTAGAGATTTGTGTATATTGTATGTCCTGGACCCTGCTTTAATCATGGGACTGTGCTTTTCTATCAGTGTGTGAGTCGAAGATATGTTTTATCTTCTACTGGAAGAAATAATAATGGCTTTCAGCACAGAATTCATTTGGTGCAGCTTTTGCTTATTGAGGTCAGAAATGTTCCTCTGAGGCATAAGGATATTTCACTGAAGCTTCTCTCAACAGAAACTCCTCCTAGATGTGTTCATGAACTTTAAAACCTTAGCTGATTTTCCTAGAACATTGCATTTTGTTTCATTAGAATAAACCCAAAGCCCAATATCTCAAAGGATACGTGAATAGATTTTTCTTCTGGTCATTTTTCACAAAGCCAGTATAGGCACACAAGCATATACAGTTTATATTCTTATAATCACTATAATCGTTTTTCAGCATTAACGCTGAATTTACATCCCTTCCTATAGTTATCGGTTTTAACGGAGCCAAGTCATCTAATGAGAGGCCGACTTTTATGTTAATACATGCATCTCATTGGTGGAATGGATTCAATGCGTATGACTTGGCAGTGTTGTAGCACTGGAGAGATTAGAGTTAATACCAAAGGGTAGTCTGAGTCTTTTTGAAGGTCTCCTTTTGCAAATGACTGAATTTCTACTGGATCTTGCATCAGCCTCAGTAAGATGAGGAGTATTTTGTAATTGTATTGCCCGGTCAAGACTGCAATTCCAGGGAAGTGACTAAAACCATTTACGTTTGCACGTATGTATATTATATTGTGATTGAATGTAAAATGTCCTGCTTCAAATCAAAACACTAAACAAAGGTCGTTAAGTGGATTTCATCTTGTTTTGTCTGTATTTGTTTCCTCGTAAGAAACAATGACAATTCCCATATAGTAAACAAATCACCTCTGCATTCGCTTTTAAATATTTTAGCAAGACATTGGTAAATGGGCTGCAAAAGTGGTCAATTAAGGGCAATCTTCTTTTGTTTTCTGTTGGTGTTTTGAATTATGGGGGTTTCCGATCAATTTGTGACATCCCAATGCTTACCATGATTCATTTTGAAGTGCGTAATGCAGTGTGGGACTCGCACTGCTGTGGTTTTGGTCTTGACTTGCTCTCAACCTCTCAAAGTCTTGCTATTGTCTCGGTCTAGATACCCTTGCTCATAACTTTGTGTAAAATTAGTAGCATGTCTTGAATTGAGAACATCTGATCCAATCAGGACAGCGTTTAAGCAGATTCGCCGACAAGGCACTATATGGAAGACCTACAATATAAATAGCAGGAGGTATCTTCAGAAATAGAGCAAGAACATTTAAATAAAAGCTTGTACATATATGAATAAGAGGTATCTACCTTGTTCTCATGTGACCCTGTTGTGCCAAGTTGTTGTATTTGTGAAAAACTGACTCAACTCATGCCACACTTCGGTAAAAATGTCTATCATTTGACAATTAAGTATTTATGGCTATTTTACTTGCATCATTTGTGTTGTGCGTAGACGGCTCTGCTAGGATTGTTCCCTAGTTAAGGTTTCATGTTATGTGTTTTATTTTGATAGTCTTGTCTACCCTCATGTGTCTAAAGTACATTTCCTGCCTTGTCTGTTTTCCCGCTGTTGTGATTATCTTATTGTCTTCACCAGAGGCCTGTACTACGAAGCTGGATTTTCGCTTAGCCGGCTAACTTCAGGGAAATCTCGGGCTTTCCGGTCCTACGACGCTGGTTCTCTTTTTAGCAGGCTAGATTTCCATGGTAACTTATGCTGAGCGGCAAACCTGCTCCGGAGCAGGTTAGGTGGCAGGCTAAGAGATCAACTCAGTGAAAGCACTGCCTGCTGACCAATCAGAGCTCCGTGTGCGGAGTTTAAAGCGATCAATTCATATTACAGGATAGAGGAAATACAGAAAAACTGCCGTTGCAGGAAAGACGGCCGGCAAAAATCAACTGACTGTGTGAACGTGAAAATTAATAGAATATCCCCTCCCATCTTCAGAGCAATCTGACTATTATAATATTAGCGTTAAGAAAGCTTACTTAAATATCTGCCACGACATAAGTAACCGGATCAGAGTAACATTAAGTACAGTCCGCGGCACTGTGAGTGCAGACGTCGATGTGTCCCATTATCATTCATATCATATCACATCATAATGTATCATATATTTCCTTATTTGAGTCAGCTTCTTGAGCCGTATCTGGCCGTGCAACACTCACAGTGTCACATACTGTATGCAGAAGTATTATTTTAAGCAACACATTAAGTTGATGAAACACTCGAGTACAGTTTAGCCAGAGCGCGTATGTTTTCGATTGGGCCAACCGGCTAACTCAAACATATCCAGGTTAGGTTGAACCAGCTTCGTAGTACAGGCCTCTGGTGATGTCTGTCTAGTATTTATAGTTCTCGTCTTCCCCTGTCTCGTTGCCAGATTGTCTTGTGCATTTCCAAGCATTCCAGCGTTATAGTCATTGTCATTGTCATCGTCCATAGCTACAGTAATCGTTCATAGATAGCTAGATTAAGTAAGGTAAGATTAGTATGTATTTTTGTATTAGTATTTTGTAGTTTTTTGATAGTTTAGGTAAGACAGTTTATTGAGTGTTTGTTTTGTTGTTTTATGTATTCAGTGTATTGCTACCTGTTTACATTAAAAACACTTTATTTTTGATACTTTGTCCGTGTCTGCATCGTGCATTTGATTCCACGCCTTTGTACAGAACAATTTGGTTACTATAACCCTTTATGAACACACAGTTAGCAATATACTATATGTAGACAGTTTTGTATATTTAACGTTTTTAGACTAAGTTAAATAAGCACATTGACATTTAATTTTATCTCGTTGCACTGTCATCGCTACTACCTCTGCTTTTACCACTCAAAGATATATTCTATTCTATTATGAGAGTTGATGCATTGATGATATATTAGCGACTAAACTCTGTGGGTTGACATTTTGTATGATATAATAAATTAGTGTGATGAGAACGCAGGCTTCAGCCGAATCAGAAAATATAATCACAGTGATTGCTGATGAAGACTCTCATCCCTTGCACCATAATTCATTGTCACTGTCACTTAAAAGCACAGGAGTAGTTAAATACACCGTTTATGGGCTGTATACCTAGGGAGCTGCAGAATCCATAATATGACTTGTGTTATTGGGACACTAAATGGACCTAAAGCACCGTTCGGACGTGATTTATTTCTCTACGGAAGGTAAGGGGGTTTTAACATAATCCCACGAGGAGCAACGTGCTTGTATTTTAAATTGGATCTCTGGGGGTTTTTATGCATGAAAAGCTGCTTGTCCTTCTACTGTTTTTACTAAGCTGATAGACGCATGCTAACACCGGCATGAAATCAAATTTGAGCCGTCAGGAGAGCAAGAGCCCTTGTAAGCAAATCAAATGTAGTGCTGTGCTGTCGGCTACAATAAGATACTGCCTTTGTCTGTTTAGCCCTTTTCTTTTAGCCAACATTTGTTCACTTTTTGATAAATTGGCATCATTAAAAGTAGGATGTATTAGCCATTAGCAGTGTAAATGGATCACTGAATTACTTTGATGCTAAAGAAAACTTAAAAAGATGCAGACTCTTAAGGAACCTCTGAAGCCTCTTTTTCTATGATTACTCATGGGTGATGGATATTGCATATAATAAAATCCTCCTGAAGTGTTAGTCACACAGAATATCAACATGTGTTTCAGGTATTTTGATGTAAATATGACTCAGAAGTTGAAGGATTTTTTTGACTAAATGCTTTGTCCTGCTGAATATCTACCTCTGTAATTTCCAGATGGTAATAATGCCATATTGAATGATGAGTTCAATCCCTAAAGCATCACTGTGAATGTTTAATTCCTCACCTCCTGTAATGTTAACCCCGTCCAAATGGTGCTTGATAATAAATGTCATCAGATACACCTGCGCTTTTTCTGCAAAGTAAAAATCTCTACCCCTACATATTGTATGTCTAAGGTCTAGTAAAGTCAATCTGCAACACACGTTCATGTGGCCTTGATTATATTGCACACATTCAGCCTCATTTTTCTATTCATTTTTATTAAATCCAGCAGAAATGCCGAAGTCAGCAGCAGATTGCTTTGGTTTTCATTTTACCTCGTATTCATAATCCGCTTCATGTATTAAATTAGCTGTTTGTGCAAGAAAGCATAATATTACTGTAAGGATTTGTGTTGCGGTAAAATTGCGCGAGTCATAGATAGGAAAATGAAAAGCCTTAGCTCGAGTTTCGTCTTGTGAGACAAAATGAATTATGTTGTGATTAAGTTACCAAACAGTTAAACTCTCTCAGTTTACTTTTGCATCTCAATCTGTTCTAAGCCTTTGATTAAGCACCAAAAGCCTGGCTTTCGATATGGGCGGAGGATTATGTGCAAACGTGTGTTTATCGCCAGAGTCACTTTGATAATTGAAGTGTGATTCAAACAGAAATCTCGTTACCCTCTGCGTGATCCGAACTGACAAGATAGGCTCGCACACAATGATCCCTGCAACTTCATCCCTCCCTTTAGTAAAAGCACTGCAGCCTACAATTTACACCATCCATTTTTGTAACAGTCTTGGGACTAGAAATAAAATGGTTTAAAGGGGAGTACAAATAATTCAAGTCTGCAGTCTTTTACTCTAGGGGTTTGTTTGTGTATAGGAGTACTGTAAATCATCAAAAAGGTAGGTGTAGCTTTTATGGCCCCAAGATATTATATCAAGATTGTTGGATTATGAGCATGTCAAATAACCAGTGAGCCCTAAAGAAGGCAAACGTTGCTATAGGTGGAGGCTCTTTGGTGCCGGTCAGGGACCAAGCAGTAAGGCAACAGGACACAGGAGTGGTTTAAATAAACTGGGTTTTTTATTTACCCAAAAGTCCAAAGAAAACATCATAAATCAATAATTTCTAATAACTACAGTAGGCCTATAAAAGAGGTCAACAGAAAAAGAATACCTCAACAAACTGACCTGCTACAATGACAAACCAAGGAACCTATATAGTGGCTTGGCCAAACCAAGTTGAAACCAAGGTATAATTACAGAATACACAAAGGACACTGACAAAACCCAAATCCCCCCTTTGACATGGAAGCAGGTGGTTTGTCCCAATCTGTCCCAATTGGCTCCTTGCAGTATTTAGCCACGCCCTTTGCTGAACCAGGAAGTAACCTCCCCCAACAGCCACGGTAACTCAAGAGACAAAGAAAGTAATTAATGCAAACAAATACTTTTGTTAGCTGTGCTAAAATGTTTGAAGTAATGTCAGATTACAATCAAATAAATAGTTTACCATTTAAATCAAATGTGTGGTGTTAATTGGCATGTTTTATTGCAGCTGCACTGAAGCAAAACTACTGAAGGTGAGGGTGCAGTGTAGTTGTTTTACCCTGTGTAGCTGTGGCCATCACAGTGCCAATCATGCAGGTACCTGTGCTGTGTAGCTCTTTTCAGGATGTGACCATCGCATTACAAGACTTTAATTTAACACCAAGCAGTGACAGTTGCAAAAACACAGAAACTGTTACAAGAAAACTTGTTTTGCCCCTCCAATCACATCGCTCGTCCTGAGGTTATGTTATGGTTAATTGCTTCGTGTACAATTCCGATAAAGCAGGAAATGCACATCTTCCCTTTTTGCTAGGCTAGGAGAAGCAATTATCTGTCAAGAATGTCCTTCTTCTTGTTGCTGTGAAAAACGGTTTTCACACTTGTCTACTTTCTTCTTTTATGTTTGTATCATGGCAGTGGACCCCCCGCTACGAGGCTGTTATGGCTGTCGAATGAGAAGAAAATGATGGCCCAATTCCAAACCACACCCTACCCACTCCCGCTCCGTGATGGAGTGAACTCCGTCTGCAGTCTCACTAGCAGCTTAACGAGGCTCCCTCCTGTCAGATGGAGGGTGTAAATACAGCAGGAGGCTTTGGGACCAACTCCCCTCTCTCTGGCAGAAACAGGAAATGCCATCATTTTTCGTAACAACGGTTTGAAATCAGCATCTCTTGGATTAAAAATAACAAAAATAAAACTCAAAAAATCTTTAATGGTGTTTATTTTTTGTTTTAAAATCTGATGTTTATAAGCTTCTTAGTTTTTGAGACAGTCCCTGTAAATATACACAACTTTATAATTAAATGCACACTTTTACCGTTTTCTAGACTAAACACAGGTATATGATCCTGAGTTAAAACAATACGAGGTAACCATGAAGTTATTAACATCTGTATGACGATATTAAATGTGTATCTTGTGCAGTTTATCAGTAAATGTTTGCACGGAACTATTTGTCAGGTGTGATGCACTCGCTCTTGGAGGGCTTGATAACCCACTCCCCCTCAACACTCGTTGGTTTGGAACAGCACTTGTGGCGGACCCTCCGCGAACGTGCAAACGGAGGGGTGGTGCGTAGTGTGTAGGGGTAGTGGTGCGTAGGGTAGTGGTGTGTAGGGGTAGTGTGTAGTGTGTAGGGGTAGGGGTTGTGTGGAGGGGTAGTGTGTAGGGGTAGTGGTGTGTATGGGTAGTGGTGTGTATGGGTAGTGGTGTGTAGGGGTAGTAGTGTGTAGGGGTAGGGGTAGTAGTGTGTAGGGGTAGTGCATAGGGGTAGTGTGTAGGGGTAGTGGTGCGTATGGGTAGTGGTGCGTAGGGGTAGTGGTGCGTATGGGTAGTGGTGCATAGGGGTAGTAGTGTGTAGGGGTAGTGCGTAGGGGGTGGTTTGGAATTGGGCCAAAGTCTCAAAGCAGCACAACCTCAAACTAGCTGTGATGTTTAGCGTCTACTGATGGCAGCAAGTATTGACCATTGTGACCTCTTGGGTTTTGTAGACCGTGTCAATGATTTTCTTTTTACCTGTAAACCTAGACAGATTGCCAATGATTACCGGTTTGTCATGTAGCTTGTCGTTGATGATGCTAGCTCGGCACATATAAAATCCCATATAACTAGCAAAGGTATAGGAGATGCTTTACTAATGGATGCCCAGATCGATAGAGCTGTGAAGGCAGTTAACGTAAGAAGAAAACTCAGCAAAAAATACCTGATACATCAGTTGCAATGTGTGTAAAGACGTAAATGTATTCCTTTCCTAACGAGCTGTTTTTAAAAATGCATTGTAGCCGAGCCATTTCTCTGAGTAAGGTTGTTCATCTGTTCAGGCAATGGCTAACAATGAAATGAATACATTCAATAAAACTGATTCTTGTATTCAAGTCTTGACAAGATAACTAGCTAGCTAACACAAGTAAAAAATGAAAGGGGAAATAAGGGTGCTGAACAGAAATCTCTGTTAGCTACCTGCTAAATGTTACCATAAAGGTACATCAACCCACTGTAAAGTATATATTTGATCTATTGTACACTTCTGTGCATTCACTGTATTCAACTCTTACACCATTTGCTAGCCAACGAAGATAGCTGGCTGAAGATAATTAAAAGTAAACAGAAAGTTGAACAATTCAAGAGATGTAAACACTTTGATTGGTGGCCCTAATAACGAATAATGGTGTGCTTTTCAGAGCACAATGGACTTGTGTTGTCCATTACATTTTCTAGATGGCCTGTGTAGGATGTATTGTATGTTTTGCAAGAACGAACCAAACACAAATCACCTAATTAGCGCAAGCAAGCTAATCTACACCACTCGGTGTTACACCTCCATGTGTAACAACATCAGTCCTTTCTTTGCCGTGCTTGACTCTGCTGTGTTTTCAGGGCTGAAGGCTAATCACACACACACACACACACACACACACACACACACACACACACACACACACACACACACACACACACACACACACACACACACACACACACACTCCCCAAGTCCCATTTTCATCCTCACATGCAGCCTCTCCATTGTCCACAACGCTTCACCTCCCTTTTCAGAGCATTATGCACGCGCACACACACACACACACACATATATACACATACACATACACACACATACATTCTGCTCCCAGTCTTTTCACTTTTTTTTTTTAACCAATTCAATACACAAAAAACAATACACACTATAATAATTCTGTCTTAGATCTGCTCTTTTGGTAGAAATCACAAATGAATCCAGTCATCTTTATACTTGCTGCACATGGAGCAGAAATGGAGGCCACCTGATAATAAATTACAGAGCACTGAGCCAGGTCTTATCTGACAAGGTGAGGCATCAGGACCTGAGGAAGAGGAAGATAAGAAGATGCCCTGTCCTCTCTGGACCGAGGTATCCGACTCTCCATCACTCAGGCCACAGCGGTGATATGATCCGACTGTACATCCCGTTTGTGTGCATAGTGTCTCTATCCAGGGATCTAAGTGGAGGGTATATCTGCTTCTGCTCTATCTATAGGCTGAGCAATGTTGAAGGAATACATAAATCATAGAAGAATGATTTGAAATGGACTTTTGGGTTTAATAACTGTGGAATAGTGGTCAAGTAAGGTGTTTCAAGCGTCTGAGACGTCTTCATAAATTGAATATCTTCGAATGATTTGATATACGCCTTTGGTTTATAATCAATGCTGAAATGATTGGGCAATTGACTGAAGAAACATCAACAAAAAATGCAGGTTACTCAGTAATCATTTAAGGGTTTTTTGGAGAATACGATGGCAAATTTTTGCTTTTCCAAAAGTGTAAAGATTTGCTGATTTTATCTGATATCATCATATATTGAATATCTCTGGATGCTTTAAAATGGGCTTTTGGTTTTGTCAATGCTAAAATGATTGGGCAATCAACAAACACAACAACATGGCCTGTTGCAACCCAGTAATCACTTAAAGTTATATATTGAGAACAAATATATCAAACCTTTTCTGTTGCCAGTTTAAAAAATGTAAAGGTTTGAAGGTCAGAAATGAAATATATGTTTTGTGTGAAATGTTCCATTAGTTCAGACATTGCCATGGTTATTTACTGCAAACATAGTTTCCTTATTATTATTATTATTGTTATTTGCATCTCTGAAAATGGATTGGGATCTTTGAATGTATACAAGGTTATCTGAGTTATAATTATGATGTATAAATCCGGCCCTGTGGAAACCCAGGCCTGCTAAGTCATTGTTGACATTGGAAAGGGTTGCTGGAAAAAACCTATCTAGACTCAAGGTTCTCCAGCAATATCAACCACATCTCAGTCTACCTTGACAAATGGAGTCTGCTCAGTTGCCATGCAGATAACTCAGTTGCCTTGTGGAAATGTAGCCATGTTTCAACAACTAAATTCATTTCTCACCTCTTTTTTAGGGAGGGGGTTCTATTAGGAAACCCCCACACACTCCCCCTGAAACGCCTCCCTTGAACTTCTTTGTTTACTTCCAGAACATTGTGACATCACTATGTAACACTCATGCTGCTATTGGCTAGAGCTCCAACACATTGTACGTGATAGGCTAAGGGGCGGGACATCTCTAAGCGGTTGAGCAATCACAACAGAGCCGGCCAGCTAACCAATCAGAGCAGACTGGGCTCTGCTTTCAGACAGAGGGTGAAAAGAGGTGCAGCACAGGCAGTATGAGAAAAATACAGAGCTTTTATAATTTGCTTAATGCATGCTTCTTAGGTAATATTACGCTTTCTTTGGCTCTTTTCTTGCTGTAACAAACACATTTCCCCTCTGTGGGACGAATACAGGGATTCTGATTCTGATTCTGAACATTAAAGAATGGAAATAGTAACCTGAAAATAAGCAGAATAGGGCCCGTGGTAAAGATAACAAGCCTCCTTTATGTAGATTATTGTTCCATGCATCACAGAAAGTTTGAAAAAGCTACAGAAAAATGAACGAGGACTACATGAAGTCAAGTGTTTACCCAGCTTCCTTTCTAAATTCCAGCACTGGATCTTTGTTTCTTTAAGTTTGCTCCCGTCAGAGTTTGCAGATGTTCCACAGGAGATTATATATTCTGTCTTGGATAGTTAATGTGCTCAGTCTTTTCTCTCCGGAGCCTTGCATCAGTGATGAGTCCTCACTCACAAAAACACTCGCTGGACGAAGAATGGCTGTTTGATTCACTGCCTTCGCCCCGAGCTCCCATCCATCTCCTCTCTGCGTCCTCAGTCCCCTCAGTGCCTTCTTTTACTTGTCTTTCGCCTTGTTTGGCCAATTATTTTAACTCCTAACTCCTGTATGCAAATGATAGGCAGTGTTGTAAATATTTATGACTTTTTTCTTGGTTTAATAGCCAAAACTTCCAGCTTGCTTGTGGCTTTTTCAATATTCAGCTCCATCTTGTGTGTCTTCTCTCTCTGTTTCTCCATGTCATTGCATATATTGAAGGAACACAACTATTTAGATAGCTTTTTATATCTTATATCGTGTACATTATAGCCTGTAGTGCCATGCTGTTTTATACTGTTTTATATATAACTCTGCAAGAAGCTCAAAACACAACAGAAACCAGGGGACACTAAAAAGTGACGCACACAGCTGGGACCGGAGCACTTGGTGACGTTCTGGGATTATAAAGCTGGCCAACTGTCACCTTTTAGTGTCCCCTGGTTTCTGTTGTGTTTTGAGCTTCTTGCAGCGTTATATATAAAACAGTATAAAACAGCATGACACTACAGGCTGAAATCTCTTTTATTAAACGCTGCATGTGTGGTCAAGTTGGTGAAGATTTTTCTTCATCTGCATGTGTTTAGGCACATTTGAGTTTTGGAACGTTGTAGCAGTTTGTGCACCTCTCGGCCACTGCAGATTTATCCTGTAGTGTCACGCTCGTGGGCTGTTTATCCCCCTCTGCTTTTCCTTCTGAAATTACCTGCTTGTTTAATTTGCCAGCCCAGCTGCAGCAATTAATGCTTCAGGTGATACTGGGGTTGGAAACACGTATAGAGTGTTTGAGATTAGTATAATTAACACGATGAGAGCCTCTGCCGGCAATTTAGCTTTTTTTCCTGATAAGCATACAAGTTAGGGCTGGATGGCTTCTGAGGAAATGACAGGGTGGGTTTTATCTGGTGTCAATGTGAGTGTCAGCTTTATTATGATGCTTTTAGAGCTGAAGGGGAAACTGTGACCTCAGACTGACTATTATACTGAAAACATGCACTAGTGCACAACATCCGTTCAGTCTTTTGGCCTTAAATACCTTAGTTTACATATTTAAACACCAAAAGATGTCGTTTTAAGCAAACACACTCTAATCCCAGCTGATTCTGGGACTGCCACCAACCCTTTTAGCAAAAATCTTGCACATGTTGTTCCTCCATGTAGAAATAATGAAAGAACAATCTCATGCTTTATGCAGGTACCTTGTTTGGGATGCAGGCAGTTCACACACAATGCAGACAGGTTTGCATGCAAGCAGAGCTCCACCTTCTCCATCACCCTCATAGAGACTGATGTGCATGCAACCAGCTGTATATGGGGAAACTAATGCTATTGCAACATTTAAGAAAGACCCCATACCTATCCTAGGGCTTTACATAATGCATATTCTTGTTATTCTTGTTTATAGACTAATTTCTTTGAGCAAAAGGTGGTTAAAAAAGTCACTTCTTCATGGCGTCAAGCCAGAGCTGCAATGATTGGTCGACTGATTACTGGATAGACCTCAAAATAAAAGATAAATTGCTCAGGAATTTCAATTTTAATGCAACACATTGCTTACATTTACATAACATGGAAATCTGTCTTCGGCACTCTTCTCATATGCAGCACACAAACAAATGTGCATCTTAAACTCCCAAAAGTGACTAAGTGGCAGTTAATAGACTATTATGACACTGAGTGCTTTGGGGTGAATCTCCCATATAATATTGCTCTCATCATATTCATACTGGTGCTTTAAATTCAACGCTTTCAATGCCTGTAAACAAATACCTGACCACCCTGTACATGACCAGAACGATTCAAATTATTTTAATGTCCTTAACATTTACATAAAATGAAAATGTGGCTTTGGCTGCAAAAAAACACTATGCTTCACACACAATAAACAAACAATGTTCATCCTAAAGTCTAAAAGTGACTAAGTTGCAATCAGTACATCATAAGGACACCAAAATGAGTTATTGTGGATTACATTTCCAATTAAATCTTGCTTTATCAGAGTCATACTGGTGCTTTTAAATAAGCAGTGCCTGTATTAACATACAGTGTGTATTACCTGACTACCCCGTACATCACCAGCACGTTTCCCAGCAGCCCCACCACGCAGATCACGGAGTACAGAGCCGTGATGGAGATGGCGATGATCAGCCCCGCGGCGCTGTGGGCCCCGGGAACCGGAGCATCGGTGTCGTTGTTCGGCAGAAAGCCCTCGTCCGGGAAGGTGACATTGTAGGGGATGACGGAGTAAAGGTCGGCCAGGGAGAGCTGCGCCCCGGGGACCGTGTACGGCTCCATGCTGATGCAAACTTACTTTCACAATCAAAAAGAAAGAGGGAAGGTCCGAAAAAAGCAAGAAAGAGTGGAGGAGTTACCCCAAAAAATGTGTAGAAGAGAGGCTGTGCGTAAAAAGGGTTGAGATGGTTTCCAGTGTTTCTATCCAGATAGAGAGGCAGGTCAGTTCAGAGTGTGTGTGAGTGTGTGTGTGTGTTCACTTCTTATACTACCCGAGACCCCCACCGCATTTTATACCTGCGCATCAACGTCAAAGCTGCGCGTTTATGTGCGTCAAATTGGGAATGGCGAGCGAGGCTGAGAGTCATCGGGTGGGGTTTATCTGGCGAGAGACTTCATTCAAGAATATCGGGTTTAATTTTGTATGCAATGTTGAGAGTATTCTGCTTCCATTACATCTCGTCAAAAACTTTGTTGCTTTAGATGAGTCCTAAATCCCCTCCCAAAGAAAATGTCTTAAATAATGCCGCATTTGTTAGTAACATTGTTTACCCTATTCACCTGTAGTGTGTACAAAATTAATTCAGATTTGTTTCAGACATTTCAAAAAATATTTGTTTTATGAAACATTATCTGAATTTTGACTTTTGACTCAGAATTGAGACTAAAAAAAATTTGCTCTGAGAATTATTTTGATAGCCTATGTCCGAATTTTGAAAAAAAACCAACTCTGAAATTCACCCAGTTCTGACTTTCCTCCGAATTTTGAAAATAATATTTATTTATGTTCTGAAAAATTATCCCAAATATATATATGTAAATGTATATGTTTTTTCAGAAACTCTCAGAATTCTGACTTACGTATACAGAGTTTCAGTAGCACTTACACACACCATGCATAGCTTCATTCCTCTCCATATTCTGAAGCTTTCACAGAGGGCTTTGTTCATATATAATTCAGAAAGGATTTAATATAAGGGATAGTGTCGCAGAGCTACTTCCTTTCACCCTCTTCAATGCAAGGCTCTAATTATGATATTTTTTAGGGACACATACATTCCCCTGCTGAATAAAACAACACGACTAGCGCCCCTCCCCCCAATGTATTGATAACATTGGGTTGGGGAAACAAGCCTTGTATTTGGTAGCCTGTTCAAGTGAAACAGATCTTTGGAAACCAGCCAAGAAGAAGACACTTTGAACTCCAAAAACATAAACTTTCCAAAGGTTTTTGAACCTGCACGGAGCAATTACACGGATGATATATGTTGTGCATTCGGTCTGGTGCCATTAGATATCTGCATCAGAAGCAAATCTCCCAGAAAGTCTATACTGTAGTGATGCGTTTGCAGGTTTCTACCTTTATCTCTGTTATCCATCGCGTCCCATTTAGTGTGAGGCTGTGATGAGAACACTGCTTCATTTCCTTCATGTTCATCAGTGCGGGCATGTTGAAGAAGATCTGCATGATGTGCACGTTCTTCTTCCCCCATTGGAGGTTGAAAGTCTTTTTATCTACCCTCTGTGTCTTTGTTGTATTTCTTCCTTAATTCACACTTTGTCAGCACCATTGTTAGCGAAGTAGCTGAAGAAGCTCCATTAATCATGCAGTTTTGATTTGTCACATGTGTGAGAAGAGCGCAAAGGGAACAGGGTTTTGTGATTCTGCAAAAAGACTTAGTGGAAAGACACAGCAGGAGACAAATAGGGAACAAGCCCATATTAGCAAATGCACATTTTATTTTCTTAACTCCCCATGCGTTATACCATCTAAATGACATATGTATAGTTTTAACATGAATTAAGAAAAAATTCCAACGGATGCTTTTGCTACATTTCCATTTCTGACTGTGTGTCACGTTCACATTAGGAAGTTTTGTCCATGAGCAAATGTTTTGGGGTTGTCATAGACTTTGAGGAGACTACACTTGAGATGTTGTTTTCATGCCATAATGTCAACAAAGCAGCAGCCTCCGGTAAAGTGAAGAAGAGCAGAGGCCTGTAGCTACGACGAAGCCGGTTCAACCTAACCTGGATATGTTTCAGTTACCCGGTTTACCTAATCCAAAACCAACGCGCTCGCTACGACGCTGATTATCAACTCGTTAACTCAAGCCAGCTTTGCCCTATCTAGTTAGGTGCGCGTTCACATGAAAGGGGTGGTATTTGGAGCATTCAACCAATCACAAACATGGACAAGCATACTGACAGCGCCATACTTCCTGAATGAAAAGTCAACTATAATTAGACAAATATGAAGAAGTTAAACTTTAAACATCCATGACTTAAACACTTTATCCAGGATAAAAGCTATAGCTGCACCTGCAAGGTGAATACAGCTGGTATAAGAAAAAGCGTTTGAATGCGTACATTAACAGGTTTATGATATCACTGCCCCGTCCAAGACACGAGTGGATCTGACTTTAATTACATTTGACTCGAGTGTTTCCTCAACTTAATGTGTTGCTTAAAATAATACTTCTGCATACAGTATGTGACACTGTGAGTGTTGCACGGCCAGATACGGCTCAAGAAGCTGATTCAAATAAGGAAATATATGATACAGATGTGATATGAAGTGATATGAATGATAATGGGACACATCGACGTCTGCACTCACAGTGCCGCGGACTGTACGTAATGTTACTTTGATCCGGTTACTTATGTTGTGGCAGATATTTAAGTAAGCTTTCTTAACGCTAATGTTATAATAGTCAGATTGCTCTGAAGATGGGAGGTGATATTCTATTAATTTCACGTTCACACAGTCTGTGATTTTTGCCGGCCGTCTTTCCTGCAACGGCAGTTTAAACTGTATTTCCTTTCTCTTGTAATATGACTTGATCGCTTTAAACTCCGCACACTGAGCTCTGATTGGTCAGCAGGCGGTGCTTTCACTGAGTTGATCTCTTATCCTGGAACCTAACCTGCTCCGGACCAGGATAGCCATTCAGCATAAGTTACCATGGAGATCTAGCCCGCTAAGAAGTGAACCAGCGTCGTAGGACCGGAAACCCAGAGTTTTCCCTGAAGTTAGCTCGCTAAGCGAGAATCCGGCTTCGTAGTACAGGCCTCTGGTTGGTTACCTCAAATGAAAAAACACAAATAGTGAAAGTAATTTTTTATTTTTTCAAAGGGTTGTAATATATGAAAAAGATTACATTAGAAGAAACATCTTCACTAACCTGTCAACACGTGCAGAGCGTTTACTAAAATATTCCGGACTCCAATGTATTGGGAATAATAGAATAGCATATAAGGTTTTTTTTGTTCATTTTAAAGTCATTATTGGTTATATACTATTTAACATGTTTTCCTTGTGATGATTTACACACAAAACAAACAGAAACATCTTTCATTTTTAAAGACGACCAACAGAAATAGAGAGTTATACAACAACACTAATTCTCTTTTACTTGACATTCATCTTATTTCTTTACATTTTATTCTCATCAGTGCACATCCAATTAAAAACAGCCTTTGTCAGCCGTCTCTCATTAGCTGCTAACACCCAGAGTGTCTCAACACATCACAACTCCTTCACTCTCTGTCTTGAGGGTTGATCAAGGTGAGCGTGGAGTTCAGTCGGAGCAGTGATTTGAGGATTGTCCTGAGGGCGGACAAAAGCTAAATCGATCCTGAACGTTCCCCACCGGCTCATCCACACGTATCCAAAGTGCCTCCTGGGAAATGAAATGCTTAGCAGACATTTACTTCCTCCGCTTGAAACCACAGGTCTCATTAGGAGCCTCAGATCAATCACCTTAACCCCTCCACACACACACACACACACACACACACACACACACACACGCACACGCACACGCACACACACACCCCCCAAGTCCCCTTTTCATCGTCACATGCAGCCTCTCCATTGTCCACAGCGCTTCACCTCCCTTCTCAGAGCATTATGCACGTGTGATAACTTTCTACTCGCCTCATTGTGTAATTGAACTAGCTGTTTCTCCAGAAAGCCTCTTTGACATTTAATTAGTTTCTCTCTGAAGTACATTTTGCATTTGCTTTATTCTTTATGCAGCCCACCTGAAGATATACCACCTCAGTTCTTAATTACTTCTACGAGGAAAAATGTCTTCCAAACTCTGATTAATTATGCTCTGTATTTTACTTTGGCTTGACAATCCATACGTTATTTTAGTCAATATGTATTTTCTGTAAAAGCTGCACAACAATAGGACTCAAGCAATAATCGGAGAACAAGTCAGAGTTAGTTTGTATTCAAAGAGGCTCTATTCTGCTCTTTTTCAGGTTCATATTAGTATTTAGTGTCTCTACTGCGACATGTCTCCATGCTTTAATGTTCTTTAATGTGTACTTTCACTTAAATAACTTCTTAAAATCAGGACTTGTACTTGTAATGGAGTATTTTTATGATCAATGTATAATTGTCTAGCTTGATTAAAGGACAACCTGACTTTGCTCATGTCATCTGCTTTGCATGGAGGGACGTTTTGACAGAAAGAATATTTTAAAGTTACTCAGTGGCTGAAATTACACGTTTTTCTTTTTACTGGGAAACTTCGATTTCTGCTCCAATATGTGCAGCATGGAGTCGCTGAAAAGAGGCATACATAATTTGAAAAGAAAGCACTCCAACACGCAAAAGTTAAAGTTCATCGCCCACATTTTCTCGGTTGCCCCTGCAGGAAAAAAACAACCCAAATGCGCTGTGTCCTGCAGAAAACTTGAACTGTTGAATGCCATGGGTTATCTCGTCCCTCATGGCATTTAGTTTGTCTTTACCCACAAATCCCTGTCTCTGTCAAAGTGAGAGAGCTGCCAACCTGAGGCCAAACATGCAGCTTGTAGACTTCAAACCTCTATGAAAAATACAAGCTCCTTTGTGTAAAAGTATTCTTTTAATTAAGATTAGGCAAAACATTTTAACAATTCAAGTTTTTTGTAAGAAGTTATCCTATCTGCACAAAAAGTGTCTGCATAAAAAATGTAATCCTGTTATTATAGAGGCAGTAACATTACATTACATTACATGTTACTTATTATACGCTTTTATCCAAAGCGACTTACATACTCAATACTGTGGGTAATCCCCACAGGAGCCATTTGGGGTGAAGTGTCTCAGGGACACAACGACATGCTGACTGCAGCGGGGTTTGAACCTTTTCTCAGAATTTGACTTTTTTTCTCAAAATGTTACTTTTTTTTGAAAATTTCACCTATTTTCAAATTTGACTTCTTTTTTTGATTTTGACTTTTTTTTCTTTCAGAATTTTGCTTTTCTTTTAAAATCATTTTGTGACATTCTCACTGAAGAGACTTGCAATTATTTGCCCTAGACTTCTGCTTTCAGACGCAGTTAATTATGAAGTTACTACCCTATCCCATAATAATCCAATGCAGAGGCAATGATGTAATATAATACATTATTTTATATATATTAAATATTTATATATGTATTTTTATATAGTCTTATATATAAAACTGGCCCTTTGACTGCAACCATGATGCTAATGTGGCCCGAGAGGAAATTGAGTTTGACACCCCTGAAGTAGAGGAATCATTTTGTCCTAAGCTTTTTGGGGCAACATTAACACAGAAAAGCCAGAGTCCTCCATCCAGAAACAAATTCATTGGTTTGGAAGAACTCTGATCACAGCTGCGGAAAAAGAGTTTTGCTTTCCATGAGTAGATGCTTCCTTCTGTTATAAAGTTTTTAAACATTATCCATGATCACCTTCGGCCCTGGAAGTTTTGAACTGCTGAAAAGTTTTTATTTCTGTGAGTTGTGATGCAATGTTTACTGTCTTGTCGCGCTGCCAGGTACTCAGCACTTCATTTAAAATCAATTTAGTATAGCTGCAGTAAAGCTGAGCTGTTGTTCTAACTGTGACTGCTGATGTGTGTTGACTGTATACATCATGTTGATTTATAAAGCAGAAACACTGCAGGCAACTCACTGGAGCCTCTCACTGCGTTTAACACTCTCTAGGTGTTTACCTCCAATAATAAGAGTGGATTCTAGTTGGCTGTTTTTCTGTATTACACCTTATTATAATCCAGAGTAATTAGTTTTCATACTGAATAATCATGTGACAAGTACAATTAGGTTTTATTAAATGTCACTGATTGTGTTTTTTGGCAGACAATTTAAATACAAACACTGTGAAAACCATCAATGTGATGAGGCACGGCTTGTTACTCTACGGTTCAACAATTGTGACGTAATGTTACCTGGTGTAAAATCAAATGAGATAATACAGAATGTATTTCATTTAATATTCTGTTTTATCTTTTTACCACTCACATTTGACCTGCTCCATTATTTCCGTTTTTCATTGTAGTGTTATTCTTTATTCTTATTAAATTAAATTAGTATTATTATTTTCTATTTAAATTTTTCTCATATATTTAATTTCTTAATTATGTCTTAAGTTTGACCAATTTTTTTTAGAAGCCCTATTGTTATCCAAATCTATTACAATATTATATAAGGTATATTCTATGTTGCACTAAGATAAGATAAGATGGACCTTTATTAATCCTATTGGAGGAGGCTGGGACTAAAGGCACTTAATAATAATAATAATAACTTAGATTTATATAGCGCCTTTCAGGGGACCCAAGGTCGCTTTACACAAGAAACAGGCGTAAAACAAACAAACAAAACAGTCAGACAGACAAAACAACAAAATAAATTAGGTTAATTAACATACTTAATCTGTATTGCATCTGACACTAAAGCCTTTGGATGCATGTCTCCCTATGGGATGCACGTCTCTGAGCACATCTCCTCTAGGTGTTACTCCTATCTCCATGAAATACTCTCGATATAAACCCTGATCTCTGCGCCCTCCCTCCATGTTGCAGCAGGTGTTCTCCTTCCTCTCAGCTGCAGATGGAGAGCTTCTTTCTGGAAGCCTCTTCGTCAGCAAGCGGCAGATGGAGGGTGAGGAGCGAAACGTCCAGACACATTAGCTGCTGCCTGGTTTCCCCTCACACCCCTGTCAGAGCAGTTGGATCTGGTTAGTGCCGTAACATATGGTCGATGCTGCAGGACTCACGTTTCACACCGTCCAGTTGAGCGGATATGCTTCCAAACAATCGTTTTATCTGCCTTGTTTATGCAAATTAGCAAAATGAGATCTCAAAACTGGAGGAAGACGTACTTAGACCAAGACTAAAATATAAAAATAATCTGTAATAAGTACAATTTGTGCATTAAAAATGATATTATCAACAAATCATGACTGTTTTACATACTGCTGCTGCTATCTTGAGCTATTGAGCATGCTTTGAAACAAAAGCAGCTTAATCATTTTATCTGCGTTTTCTTTTTGCAATTATCAACAGAGGTGGAAGAAGTAAATATTCAAATATTCAAAGGCTTAACTGTTAAATGCAGAGTAGTATATGTCAAAAAAGGTCTGTGCCATACATGCACATAAAAACAATGCAAGATTGACCCTTTAGTTAAGTAAAAGAAGCAATACTAAAATGGCATTGCGATACACTGAACGTACCTAAAATAAAAGTACTCATTAAAAGTAATGGTCCATTTCAGAATCATATGAAATGACTGCATCATGATTTTTAGTGCATTAATGTGTTCATCACAGCTGGTGCTAACTTTAATTACATGATATACGGCTGCTGGATATATTTACTTGTAACTATATATCATCCGGCAGTGGCTCATTCAGTAGGGGCTTGGACTGTGAGCCGTAGGGTCGCCGGTTCAAGTCCCCGACCAGACCTAAATATGGAGTGTGGACTGCTACTTGGAGAGGTCCCAGTTCACCTCCTGCCCTGCCGTGGTGCCCTTGAGCAAGGCACCGGACAACCCCCTTCCCCCCCCCCCACTCTCATTGCTCCCCGGGCGCTGTACAATAGCTGCCCACTGCTCCTAGTACTAGACTCCTGGCACTAGGATGGGTTAAATGCAGAGAACACATTTCACTGTGTTTGCTGTGTGCTCGGCATGTGTGACCATTACAGAGGGTTTCATCCCTCCCACTTCTTCTTCTTATTCTTCTTCTTCTCATTTATTAGTTGATTTATATTCCGTTTGAGCTAATTAACTGAATCTGTAAAGTAACTGAAGCTTTCAGATACATTAATTGTAATGGAGTGAAAAGTACAATACTGGCTTTCAAAATGTAGTGGAGTACAAGTGTAAACCATTATAAGATGGAAAAAGTCCAAACTCTTAATAACAGGTTTTATTAAACACGTCAAGCTGACGAAACAAAAACTTTGTATAGAGAGAGAGAGAGACTTTTTTTTTAGCATATTCAGTCTCCTCAGGGTTTAATAAGTCAACATATATTTATATTGTTGTTGCTTGTCCTCTGTCAGAGCCCATCAATCTCTGCAGCGCCTCCACATTTCACTCACTGCGAGCTATTTCTGTGACACACATTTCATTTCCTGTAAATGGCTGATCGGAGAGTTGCCGGCCATTAGAATAACAGGCAGGGTTTTTTAGGTGAGGCGGAGGAAATCATAACCGTCTCTCTGCAGGAACATTAGGCAGCGTTCAGCTCCGTGTCCTGCTGTTCCCTTTGCTCGGCTTTTGCCCTCTTTCCGTTTGATGGTCACACAGATTGTTGGCGTTGTCACTTCATTGATTGTGTTCCCAAACTCACATCTGCTCTCAAAACTGTTTGGCATAAAATATGACGCTGGAGCACCGAAAAACATCAGAGGAGGTCTGGTGTGATTTTTCAGTTTGTGCTCCACGCGGTGCACAGGGTTTAAATAACGGTCACAGAGGAAGTGCTGGTCGTTTAGAAATCATATTGTTGATATAGGAATATAATGTACTGTAGGTGGTTGCTATAAGTGCAGTTTGAACAGGAAATGCTCTTAGCCAAAAAGTTAACACCACTCAATATCTTTAAATCATTAAGGTGGATAAGTAGAAATTGTTAAAGTCAACAAGGGTCATACAGTAGTCTTTACATTTTCACAATTGTATCCATATTTGTAGCACAGGGCAGTAAAGGATGGACAGTCATTATTCAGTTTGTTTTTTTACGACTTTGTTTTTGTTATTACGATTGCATTTGGTTGTAATTAGCTCCATCTTCTTGGTTCCTAAGAACAAAGATAGGAAGGGCCAAAAAAACAAGATGGCAGCGTCTTAAATGTCATTTTCGAGGCTTCAAAACGGTAGTCCATAATCCAACGGGTGACGTCTCACCCATTGGATTGTGGACGGGTTCGGCTCGTTTTTCCCCTCCCGAATGATACTGCCGCACAACGGGGTCTAATCGAAAAACACCATTACATTCATCAGTGTATTCTTGGAAATAAATATATATTGTTTAATCCAAATGCAGGGGTATTATTATCCAGTGGAATGCCCTTACCTACTGGCCTAGTTAAATCAAAGTGGTTACTTATTTTTGTCTGGGCAGTGTAGTTTTACACACCATCTTATTTGACTTTCTCAGGGCAGAGCCCCACAAAGAAAAAAATATATGTACACACGTAAGGTCATCATCTTAACAGTTTTTAATGCTCGAGTCATCCGTGCCTATTACAGCTGAATGCGGCGATTACCATCTTGTTCAGCAAAACGCCTCACAAACGTATTAACATCCAAAGCTTTAGTGCGTTTTGATTCAATGCTGAGCACAGCCAAACTTGACAGTCTCTTCTCTGTCATTGTAGACCGCAAATACCTTATTCCTTCCGTGTACTTGGGTCCGAATGCTTCTCGTTTTCTGCCGCCCGTTCAAATGAAATCGCCGCCAATCACATTTCCTCGCTCGCGCCAGGGTTACAAGGCTCGCGTCTTGTGCTGCATTCACTTGCACTCGGACATCAGACCAGTCTCTCCTGATTGAAGAGTGTTAGTATTAGCAGAAGTAGGGGTAGTAGCAGTAAAAGTGATGGTAGTGGTAGCAGTAGTTTCTCAGATTGAAAGTAATACAAGGCATTATGGCTCAATGCAATTCTGAAACCTCTTGTTATTTTCCCACTATTCACCTCGCCCAGACCTGAACAGTTACACAGCTTGGAATTACTGTTTAATATTAAGATACTCATAAGACAACAGATCTCTTTGTCACATAAACACATGAAGACTAGCTCAGCATTGCATCGCTACTGTGCCGAAGTATGTGAGTCTAAAGAAGCCATGCGATGGAGCAGGTTGCAAACAGAAGTAGAAAAACAACTACTTTTCAATCATAGTCCTCTCATGCAGCCTCTCCACTGCTGAAGCTGTCTGTGAGAGAGATAAGAGGCCGGGAACAAAGCAAGATAAATGTGAAACACAGAGACATGTTGTTCCTGTTGACGTTTTCTTTCTTTCCAACAGTTGAGAGTAACACAGAGAGTTGTGATTGATGGTGTAAAGAGGCTGCAGTGGATACAGAGATGCTGAGGATTTACAGCTCCAAAAAACACCTCATCTATCTGTCAGCCTTTCATTCCTTTCAAGGGCTTTTCTCACCATGAAAACAAAGAGATTATTACCAGCTTGAGAAAAATGCAATGCTGAGAAGAATTTGGAAAGTTGGTGAAACAATGTTTTTCAGCACTTCAAAGCTCCATTCATCTTTGTTTTAAAAAAGAGAGACAGGCTTTGGTTTAAAAAGACATTGGAGGGCTCTCAGTCTGCTCCCTGTATGAGTGGAGAGGCGCATTATTGCTTATCATGCTACATTATGTTATATTGCAGCATGCCTAAAAACTTAAAGGGGCCCTACTCTGCTCATTCTCAGGTGTATATCAGTATGTAGTGTCTCTACTTTAAAGAGTCCTCTCTTGCTGATGTTCAGGTGTATATCAGTATGTAGTGTCTCTACTTTAAAGAGTCCTCTCCTGCTGATGTTCAGGTGTATATCAGTATGTAGTGTCTCTACTGGGACATGTCTCCATGCTTTAATGTTCAAAAAGCTCTTTATTTTTCTCATACTGCCTGTGCTGCAGCACCTCTTTTCACCCTCTGTCTGAAACCAGAGCCCAGTCTGCTCTGATTGGTTAGCTGGCCGGCTCTGTTGTGATTGGTCAATCACTTAGACAGCTTTTCTTTTCACACTTGGGAAGTGCTAGCAAGCTAGACGATATTTGTTTAGCTTCCAGTATAAGTCCCTATCCTCCTCAAGTAAATCTGAATACAGATACAACTACAGACCTTTGAGTAAATGTGAAATACTTGAGTATGTGCACTAATGGCGCATTTCCACTGCAGGGCCTCGCACGGCTTAGTACGGTATAGTTAGGCCTTGGTAGGCCAGACTCACTTTATGCTGCGTTTCCATTACAGTTTAGGAACTGGGGCAGTAACTATAGTAACGCAGTGTAGGCAGAGCGGTGACGTCATCTTCAATGTGAACCACAAAACCAACATCAGCCGTTAGCTGTTAGCACTCAGAGCTCACAGCTCCTCATATCTGTTCAGAAACTAGACAAAAGTTAAACAAGTACAAACCACAGACTGCCTGTGTCATGGCGAATACAGTCGCTGGTTTATTTATGTCTGTAGGCCGTTGTTGTGAGTGTGGAGCATATACAACGTTAGCTTAGTCGATCTCCATTCAGAAAACACGCATTTTAAAAGGTTTTTCGCCTGCCGTCTGTCTGCAGACTTGTCAAAGCATTAATTCATGGTTTTTACTAACCGGTATCAGTATGTTGTTACTTCGGCATCATTTTGAAACGTGTGTTACAATTAAATAACGGTAAAATATGTTCATTTTGTTGTAGTTGCCATCGATTCTCTCACTAGTTTAGCATATTCAGCCCGGTTGTTGGCCCGAAAAGAACCTGGATTTTGTAGAGCCAGAAAAACTGTGAAAAAGTACCCGCAAGCCGGAACTACCCCTAGTGGAAACGCAACAAAAAACGTGCCGGGTTTTTTGCACGACACGCTTAAACCGTGCTACGCGCTGCAGTGGAAATGCGCCATAAGTTAGTATCCACCCCCGAGTGTCCTCTTACAGGCAACAGTGTGCTCCTAAGAGCAATGTAGTTGTGGGTTTTGAGGTGTGTTTGCCGTTCTGAAACACAGAAACTGAACAAAAGCTCACATTTCTGTCGCTTGTTTCGCCCCTGAAGACAACATAAAGCTTTGATTTATGTTGTGGCATTATATCACTGAGCTGCTGCTAGAGGGAAGCACCCAGAGAGAGGAGGGTGTGTGTGTGTGTGTGTGTGTGAGTGAGTGAGTGTGTGTGTGTGTGTGTGTGTGTGTGTGTGTGTGTGTGTGTGTGTGTGTGTGTGTGTGTGTGTGTGTGTGTGTGTGTGTGTGTGTGTGTGTGTGTGTGTGTGTGTGTGTGTGTGTGTGTGTGTGTGTGTGTGTGTGTGTGTGTGTGTGTGTGTGTGTGTGTGTGTGTGTGTGTGTGTGTGTGTGTGTGTGTGTGTGTGTTCACTAATGGAGCCAATTAGCCCGATGCCTTGGTTCAGTTAAAACATTATCAACACTAAAACCTTTTCTTAAAAAGTCCTTTCCAAGAGCCTTTCATATTCTTGATTTGCCCTTTTTTAGAGTTTTAATCAAAAGAGTCGATTTAGAGGAAGAAAAAGATGGCGGTCGCATCGATAGTCATCGACTCATTTAACTCCCTGGAGAACATTCTAATGCTGTTTCAAACAGATGCTAGCTGGAGAAATGTGCACTGTTGAATTCTCACATTAGATTACAGTTTGTTTTAAAAAGCTATACCTTTCTTCTTTGGTCTTTTTACACATGTTGTTTTGAGCGTTGCAATACAGGGTCGATTTGGGTAGTAACGTATTACGTAATTAGGATACAGAAAAATAACCATTCCTTTACAGATACATAAGAATAGACGTAATCAAAGACTATATGGGACTTTTATTTCCACTCTGTCCCGTGTTTCTCCTCCGAAGCGCCATATTTTCTGCTCTATCCTCTTGTGAGAGTTGCTGCAGACTGAAAGGAAGAAATCCGGCACCCACCACCTCCTTTTCTACATTATTCTGGGTTATAAAAATAGAAAAAGTATATTTATACGCCATTACTACAGTCAAGCTTCTGGCTTTTGGGTTTGGAGGGAAATAAGTACTTTTCTTAAAGGTTTCTACTTGATTTAATAGGCTCTTAAACATAAAGTAATTCATACTTGAAGCAAAACCTGATGATGTTAAGACTCTGCTCCATTTCTTTCTGGCTCTGTTTAAAGGTCAAAGAGGGATGTGTCTAATTCTTGGCAGTGTTTGTCCAGCCCTTTTGGTCCCTAACTTGGCACTCCTGACTTCAGTCTGTCCCCCCCCACCTCCGCTCAGCAGAAGTCATGGAAACCTTTTTGGACCAGACTTCAGTCGCTGTAAGTGGGGGGGATAACCCGGGGGCAAATCCTTCCTTTCTGTCAGACATCTGTCTCAAACATTATTTATCTGATCCAGGACATCTTATGCCCCTTTCACACCAACGCGGTTCCAGGGCCGGTTCCGAGCTTGAGCCTGATAAGCACCGTTTTTTCCTGTTCACACCGCAGCGGAGCCGGCTCTTTTCCCCGAAAACCGGTTCTTACCAAGCTCGAAAATAAATTCCGTCTGGAAACAAGAACCGCATACGTCGTGCTTACGTCGGAGGCGGGGGGCGGGATTAATCTGATCAACAACAACAAAGTGCCGCAAGTTCTGTTCAGCAACACACACAACTAAGAACCAGGATGGATGCAAGTAAATGTAAGCAGCAGTGGACCGCTGAAGAGGCAAATGACGTCCTCGGGCTTTGTTCAACGCAAGAGGTACAGAGGAAGTTAGACGGCACAACGCGGTCTAAAGCTATTTTCCAGCAGCTGCAGCGGGAGTTGGCCACTGCTGGATACCACCGGACTCTGGAACAAATAAACAACAGGCTAAAAAAACTCAAGAAAGACTACCGGGATAATGTTTGTTGTTGTTGATATAAGGGATTTCCGCGCGGTTTGGCTTTATGAAGCAGGCACGTAAACGGTTACGTCATGACGCAGCACCACTCGGGCTCTGGGCGGTGTGAACAAAACGGGGGCTGAAAAGAAAAACCGGTTCCGAACCAGAAGAGGGCAAGCACGGAGCTCGAACGGAAGCTGCGTTGGTGTGAAAGGGGCATTATAGGGACCGGGCGTGTTTCTCAATGTCGAGGAAGGCTGCTCCAGAGCCACTATTTCAAGGATGCTATACGTCATCGAGTCCCGCCGAAGGACTGTTCCAATGTCCAGGATACTTGGAATTCTACCGAGGCCGGCGTCCTTCGTTGCGGGAAATTTCGAGGCTGCACATGTGTAGACTCCGCGGTCTTAAAATCCCCACAATGCTTTGCGCACGGACCAATTTCCAAAATCTTTGGCGGAAAATGGTAAACGGGGCCTCTCATATGACGCACACCTGCACACTAGCTAGCCTGTTCCATTCTTCGTTTTCCGAGGCTAGGAGGTATTCTTGACCCGCTTCTTAAGTGCTTTATGTGCTACCAAGCAAGCCTTTCCTCGACATTGAGAAACATCCCGTATGGTGCTTTTTGGGGTGTTCCCTTTCCTGTAGTGTTATATAGGTGTTTGTGCATGCAAATGGTCTGCAAAAGCTTTACAATTGACACTACTTGAGTAAATGTACCCTATAATATCCCACCAAAGCAAACAAATCACAAACTGCTGCAACAGTAATAAGATTCTCCTCACCTCTCCTGATGCACCACTCAATCATACACTGATAAATAAACTTGTAATGAAGTGTGATGAGAGATTATTCCAGTAATTAATCTGCAATATAATCAGAACTCTGTATGCAAAGAGAACTTCTCCTCTCCTGTCAGGTTTCTTTTTTGCAATTACACTGTCTGGATCCGGAGTAAAGACAGGTAATTGGTCTTTTGGTTCAAACCATTTTACATTTCCAATCCTTCTTCCAGCTATGTGTTGCTTAATTGGACTTTTCCTTTAAAAATCCACCTGATCTAAAAGTCTCAAGGGTTGCTGCACCTTCTTCTTAGCAATACTCCTCATTGGTCAAAATGTTCCATGTTGTGGACCCTGTGGTATTGACTGAGGCTTTGGTGTGTATTTATAAAAACATTTATACAGCAGAACACACACCAGACTGTGCATTTATAGCCATCTGTGTATCGATATTCCCCCCCCCCCCCCCCCGTTGCTTTTCATATACAGTGGCCCACCACAATGAGATTAAAAAAAACGCCCTGAGGAGAAAACTTATCGCTCAAACACAGCTGCTCCCTGGGCTTTTTCTTTTTAACTCTGCACGGATACAAAAGCCATGCACAGAGGAAGGCAATAATGTCAATAATTATCTGATGTTTCCCTGCTAAATGGTTAGAGAGCTGAAATATTGCATTATCAGCTACACATTCAGTTAAAATGGCTGTCTTTTTTTGACAGTTAAATTGGCTCTATTTTGCTCTTTGGGGTTTTCCCTCTGTTTGTTTGTGTGCATGTAAATGGTCTCAAAGGCTAAAATCTCTGTGTTCCCTACGGAGGGAGTTTCTCTTTTTCTTTACAGTTAAATTGGCATGGCCATGGACTCGTTTCCATAGCTATACTGACTTCCTATTTGATTGATCTTCTGTACAGTAGTTTTCAAAGGGAAATTATGAAAGCAATTTCTTATACGTTAAGTTTGCTTTGAAATAGCCCTGTTATAGCAACGTAGCTACGCCCCCTTTCTCTGTAAATGAAAGGCAAGTTGTAAATACAATCCCTTGAGGCAATAAATGACATAAGAAGAATTCAAATTAAGTTTTATATTTCTCGTGTCTGCACTCTTGTAAAAGGTCATCCAAGATTTATGCATTTCTCCGTAACACAACCTCCCCTTTCTTTGACTCCTTCTCCTCCTTGTGTTAATAACGCAGTGAAAAGGCTTCGATAAAGTTGTCTCCTGCAGTATTCATAGAGTTCATTTTCCCATTAACACAAATCAAATGTAGCTTTCTCCACACTCATACGTCATCTCCTGGTTTCCCCTCAGGGCAACTTAATATTTAATATCTAGTACTGACGCTGAGTTTCATTGCCGATCATTCCCTCGCTTTGAGTGTTTTTACTCTTTCTGAGCCGCTCACTTTTCCTCTTGTCCTTGTAAGGTTTCAGGAAGCAGCGTCTTGTACTTTACGAAGTGTGAGAGCTCCCTGTAATGAGAGCAGATTCTGTCTTTGATGGTCCAGCCCTCTGGATTTTAGTGATGCAAACTCACTCTGCTAATGAGACGCTGCCCATTTTCATGGCATCAACTGCAGAAACTGCCACACAAATTGGTCCTTAGTTCACTTTCCTTTCACTGCATCTCTCACCTGTAACTGCAGACTCGAATCTTCAATATTTTGTTACAAAAACATTGTAACAAGTTAAAAATGTTAGTAAAAATAGTAATAGAAATGTAACTGCTTGACAAACTTAAGATAAGTCAGATTGGCTTTTACTTTTCATTACATGGCTTAGTGGAATACTCGATTCTGATTGGTTAATTTGGACATTCTATGGATTTGTATTTCTCGCACAGACTGTTGCTAAGGAGAACAGACCGTTGCTAAGGAGAATCAAGGGGACTATGCGCAGTCATATCAATCCGCAGAAAGAAGTCCGGTCAATTTCAACGAAGATAAAGAAGAAAGACAGGAAGTAAACACTAAAGGGAACAGCATGTTAGACGCTTTTATCCAAAGTGACTTACATACTCAATACTGTGGGCAATCCCCACAGGAGCAATTTGGGGTGAAGTGTCTTGCCCAGGGACACAACAACATGCTGACTGCAGTGGGGTTTGAACCTGTGCTCCCTTGATCCGAACACCAACGCTCTATCCACTGCGCCACACGCCTCCTGACAGACAGGAAGTTAACAATAACATGAACAGTAGAAGAAGACAGACAGGAAGTAAACAGTAGAGGGTGTCACTACCCGATCTGCACTCCTGCCCGATCTGCACTGCGCATGTGCGAGATGGTCCGCCATATTGGACAACTCCATACGGCAACTCAAATAGGACATTTGACGTCTAGACGGCTGCCCGATTTGCATCGTGCATGCGCGAGTCATAAACGTCTCAAATATCTATACAAAAATCTTTTGTTATTTTATTTTATTTGAAATAAAATGAAGGACATTCACAGTTAATGTAATTAGATATAAATTATGAATGCCATACATATTGCATACATTCACAGTCAATATTTCTTCAGTATGTATGATAGCTGTCAAACAGAAGTTAAATCCATTTCTCACTTATTCTGACAATGTACTTAACCCAATAAAAGGAGTTGTTAAATAATAGTGAAGTCACGTTGTAATAACAATAACTCATCTCTCTCGTTCAGATTAATATTGTCGGGTTTTTTGAGTGTTCTTTTTCTGCTTTGCCAAACGCCACTGTGTCAAGTGTCCTATTAGAGTTGCCGTATGTAGTTGTCAAATATGGCGGACCATCTCGCACATGCGCAGTACAGAGGGAACAGCAGAAGAAGACAGACAGGAAGTAAACACTAACAGGAACAGTAAGGCCCAATCCCAAACCGCCCCCTACACCCTACCCCTACACACTACCCCTCTGTTAGCGCATTCGCGCGGAGGGTCCGCCACATTAAGTGCTGTTCCAAACAAACGAGTGTGGAGAGGTGTGGAGGGGGAGTGGGCTATCAAGCCCTCAAACAGCGAGTCTGCATCGGTGCTGACTTGAGACCGGTCTCTACCTGACCGGTCTCAACGCTGTGTGTGTCCGTCAGGAAACACGCTGTTAAAAAGTAGTTCCAGCAAACATCCACTGATAAATTGCGATGTTAACAACCTCATGATAACCTCATATTTTTTTAACTTAGGATCATACCTGTGTTTAGTCTAGAAAAAGGTAAATGTGTGCATTTTATTATAAAGTTGTGTATATTTACAGACTGTTGCAAAAACTAAGAAGCTTATAAACATCAGGTTTAAAACTAAAAGAGCTTTACAGAAAAGTAACACAATGAAAGATGTTTGGAGTTTTATTTGAGTTATTAATTTACATTTTTTGTCTAAGAGATGCTGATTTGAAACCGTTGTTACATACAGTTGCGGCATTTCCTGTTTCTGCCGGAGAGAGGGGAGTTTGTCCCAAAGCTTGCCGCTGTATTTACTCCCTCCATCTGACAGGAGGGAGCCTCATTCAGCTGCGAGTGTGGCTACAGACGGAGTTCACTCCGCCACGGAGGGGTAGGGTCGAGGGAGTGGTTTGGGATTGGGCCTAGAAGAAGCCTTGACTCTCCCCCATCTTTCACTTCTCTACAAAATCTACTTTTAATTGAAAACAGTTTAAATACACATTTGTATTTAGAATAGATGTCCACCACACCCATCAAGTGCTTGTTCCTCATTTATAATCATGGCACACACTATCATAACGGTTTCATAAATAGGTTTTAAATTCACTTTCCCCTCACCGCAGACAGTGGAGTTGAATCTTAAATATTCTGATCTCCATTTTTGATTTAGTTTAGTTGTCACAAAACATATTCATCCATGTCATTTGAGTCCAGACTACCTCTGTATATGTTGTGATGGCGGCAGAACAAATCAATTTACAGAGGGGCGAGGTTTTACAATATCCTGAGTCATTCCTCTGCTGCCATCTTGCTTGTAAAATTGAGCCCTGGATGTCATGTTTAATATCGGTGATGTTAATGAATTTGTTGGCTCTGGTTCCTGTGTGTGTGTGTGTGTGTGTGTGTGTGTGTGTGTGTGTGTGTGTGTGTGTGTGTGTGTGTGTGTGTGTGTGTGTGTGTGTGTGTGTGTGTGCGCGCGCGCGTGCGTGTGCGCGTGTATTTTCATTACTCGTAAATGTGTATTCTGCTGATGCAGTATCGAGCAATGATAACTTAAGGTCTTGGAACTCTGCACCACGACAAAGTCATTTCACCTCTCAAGCAGAGACACATTTATTGTATTTTCACAACTCATAATTAATCCAGCTTTCATTTTTAACGGCTAATTTTCTTAAATCACGTCCTATTCACACTCCCCTCTTCTTATTTCCCTCTCTCCCAGCATTTACTTATTTAGAGTATGTTGATTCACAAAGATTTGTAATGATTAGGAACCCAGAAAAAGGCAGAGAACTACACTACACCTGTCAGTGATAGATCAGTTGATAGTCTTTTATGTAAAATGAGAGAACCGATATATTTTGGACACAGCCTTGCTATGCTAACGCCGTATTGGCTGAAGAAGAAGATGCACAAGAAGAGCAGCCCATCATTTTGTTTCTGCCCAACTTTTGCGCAAAGACAGGTGCACATTTTACAAATATGATACAGAAAAATAAATAATGGCAAATCCTCTCCACCTTCCCTATGTTTCCCCTCTGTCGTTGTACAAATAGATTTAGTTTGTTTACAATCAGATAAATTCATCCGATCACACACAATTTAACATAACCTTTCACTATTTATTGATATATCACACTGATCGTTGTATTAGTTTGGCACTGAGTCTTCTCCTAATCATCTTTCCATACATCAAGTTGTGAGTATATTCAATCGTATTTTACAAGAAGGCTATAACCAGGTGAGCAACTATTTTAATCGCCTCTCATTTTTCTCCTTTAGCATTGTAGATGCGATCAACAGTTCTGAGATTATGAAAGGCAGATTTCCATTAATAAATAGGGAATATGGAGATTTCCACTGGGTGATAAGGATTTTTTTGGCTGCAGTTAATCCAGCGAAAAGCAAGGTTTTATAAAAGAGAGGAATCATTGTTTAGCAAAACAATGTTTGACAGAGAGTTGGTATCTGAACCCCTGATATCAAAAACTATGTCGAACTCTTGACTCTCAAGTTTGAACACTCAAAAAACATGTGTACATTTTCATTAATAGTGTTTTGGTTACCTGTGTCATTCTGTACTCTATCAGTAAGTTAATGTAATTACGTGATATAATTGAGATGTTATTCCATCTTTTCTTTCGATTAATAGTCGCTATTGATTGAGATAAACGCATCAATTAGTGTGAAAGGGAGGAACATGCTTTGTGTTGCACCTGAATGTACAGTCCGTGCTAATGGTAACAGCTCTTTACACAAGAACTCTATAGCCTGACCTCTTGTCCCTTTTGAATGATTTTTTTTCTCTGCAACAGGGGTCTTATTGTTAGGGTGATGGGCTGTAAAATGATTTTAGCAGTTAAATGGTTTGAGTTGGACCCCTGCTGCAGCACTAAGTGGTTCATATACAGTAAGTGCATTGCACAAAGACCAGCAACCAACGTGAAGTCGGGTATTACTGTACTGCATTTTCATTTTCATTTGATTTACAGCAACCTCTGGGACCTTTAAGATAGATAGATAGATAGATAGTACTTTATTAAACTGGGTTTGGTACATTTACAAGCAATTACTGATCCTCTGCAGAAGAAAAGTTTGCTCCTGAGAGTCAAGTCAGTCCTGATGGATAGTGTTAGCTAGGCTGCGTGACTCTGAAATGAACTTTAAAAAGTCATTTCCTACATTATGAACTCTGAAAAAGGCCAACTTATATTCTAAAGGTCAAAGATGGTTTGATTAATTGTAGGAGGGGAAAATGCAAGTCATGTGAGACAAAGCCGACCTCATTCTGCATCAACGAAAAGGTCTGAGGATTTCAACTTAGAGGCAGGAAATACAAATTGCTTATTCAAAATGTTTCCTGCAGCTAGGGTCAAAGACTTGTGGTCACTGAATGGGGTCATAAATCCTAACAATATACTTTTACTTGCTATCATTTTATAATGTGTGTGGCCAGGAGTCAATCTTCAAACAACTTACTGTAAAGGTTAAAGTAGTTCTCGTAATAACATGCAAAACAAGCTTTTAAAGTATCTGATATCCCACGGATAAAAACTGTGCACAACTGGGATAAAGCCATTCATGAAGCAGGAGTTTAAATCGTAACCTGCTTATGTAATTGATGTCGTTATTAAAAATGAATCAAGGACGGGATACACAAATGAATGACTTGCCTTTTATTACATAAGACATTAAAATGCAGTTAAAAGTTGACTTTTCATACTCAGTGTACAGATTATAAATGACTTCTCCACAGGAAAGTGATAGATGATGAGAGTTTTGAACAGTTGGAGCATTTAAAAGGTTTTGTTAAAGAGAGGCCTCGACTTTTCACCATTATTTCACTTCTTTCCTTCAATTTTATAACATAGAGACATGCGATAAAGCCTTACGGCCCGTCCACACAGTAGCGTTAAAAAAATCTTGGAGGTGGGCGTATCTGAAGCTTGGGGATTTTTTGCGAGCAAGGCACCAACAACCAATCACATGAATCTCCCGCCCCCGACATACGAAGCAAAAAAGCCCGAAGTAAACTGGATATAAACTCCCCAAACAGGCGAAAACATACCACTGTCTCTGCCACCTCCCTCCATGCCTGGCTCCTCCGGTTTGTATCCCGGTAGGTAAATAGGGACTGGTCATAAAGCACCGGGTGATTCCCTACCGCTAATTTCTCCTCCATTTTTTGGAATATGAGGAAATGACCTGCGGTATGTCTCTCCCAGTTTACACGCGGTTTGATTGGCTAGCGCTTGAACTGTCAGATTTGCATACACGGGATTTGATTGGCTGACGCTTCCACCTCAGCTTCAAAAGTTGAACATTGCTCAACTTTGAATCCTGAAAATCCTGAAAATCTCCGCTCTGCTGCCCACAATGCAGTTCGGCGAAAAGTGAGGCAAAGTGACGTCACCCCATTCAAAGTGAATGGGCAGAAGCGTTCCAAGATTTTTTAACGCTGCTGTGTGGACGGGCCGTTAGAGTAGACCATACATGCCAAATCCGGCCCGTGGTGATACAAAAAAACTAGAGCGTAGTTATTATATAATTTTAACTTGAAACGGGTCACGGGAGACCCGAACACAACATAAGGGTTAAATGCATTTCAGAGTAAAGTACAATGTTGTGGAATAGTCTTGATTCTGTTCTCTTGTGTATAGAGCGATGTTGGGTTGTAAAATAGCAGAAAAACAATAATATCAAGATTGTTTTTCTTCAAAAATGCCCGAAATAGTGGTTAAATTAAGCCTCCATAGTGCTTATGGTTGCACAGAGTAATTCCCATTTATTTAATCGTTTATTTGGCAGGGACAATGCACAGTAATGAACGCTTAAAACATTAAAATGTGTCAAGCGTAACAGTGCCAGATTTAGCTTTGAGCTCATTTCCATCCGCAGTCCCTCACATAAAACATTTAAGAAGTTTACATTTTACAAACATAGCAAAAATGCAAGAGAAGATACAAGAGCTACCTAAAGTGCAAGAGTCTCTTAGTCTCGGTTTCTTGTGGCTTCCCTGCTGACCTGAAACATGAGATGAATGTACGTGTTGCAGCAGGAAACGCTTTGGGGAGCCTGATATTGATTTTTCTCATCTACCTGGTTATTATTAGGGTCAAGCTGAAGGCTGTGGTTGCTTGCAATGGTTTCTCGTGTTGAATGAATCCCTCACTTTCCACGTATCTGACCTGGAGATCTGATCAATCCATTAATACATAATACATTATACATAATTATATTATTATAATTATACATATATATACATAATACATAATACATAATACATAATACATAATACATAATACATTAATAGTCCGGCAGTGGCTCAGTCAGTAGGGGCTTGGACTGGGAGCCGTAGGGTCGCTGGTTCAAGTCCCCGACCAGACCTAAATATGGAGTGTGGACTTCTACTTGGAGAGGTCCCAGTTCACCTCCTGCCCTGCCGTGGTGCCCTTGAGCAAGGCACCGGACACCCCCCTTCCCCCCTCACTCCCATTGCTCCCCGGGCGCTGTATAATAGCTGCCCACTGCTCCTAGTACTAGACTCCTTGTACTAGGATGGGTTAAATGCAGAGGCCAAATTTCACTGTGTGTGCTGTGTGCTGTGTGCTCTGCATGTGTGACCATTAAAGAGGGTTTCATCCGTCCCAATTCTATTCTATTCTATTCTATTCTAATAACATGACAAAATAAAGGCCCCGGTTATAGGAACAAGAAACATACATCTCCTGTTTCAATCTGCTAATCCAGTTAGTGCAGTCCCATTAAAGCCCTGCCATACAGAGCCATCAATCTCTCTGTTTATAATCCCTCAGTATGCCATATGTTATTTATATCTTCCTCACCTGAAGACAAATTGCATTCTGATCCGGCTAATTCAGATTCTCACTGAGATCCATAAAGTTTTCTCTGCGTTGCATTTGTCTTCCTGTCAGAAAAAAATATGGTGTTACCTTCACCATAACGGTGGAGGAAGAAGTACTAGGATCCTATATTCTTCTAGTCGCCCTGTGACTCCCTGAAGCTTCTGGTTGTGTCGCAGCCACAGCCGAAGGAGTCGTCTTTCAATCAGAAGGTTGTGGGTTCGATCCCAGCGCGTGCAGTCAACATGTCGATGTATTATTGGGCAAGATACTGAACCCTGAGTTGCTCCCGATGACCAGTGTGTGTGAATGTTTTGTGAATGTTAGCTTCCTAGAGCAAGTGGTAGCCTACTGCTCACCATGAATGAGGTGTGAAAGGGTGAATGATGACATGTAGTATTTAAAGCACTTTGAGGGCTCGTAAAAGCTGGATAAAGCTCTATATAAGTACAGTCCATTTACCATATGTAAAAAAACATGGAACTAGTGTAGAAAGTCTTTATTACAAGTAAAAGTCTGGCATTCATTTTATAACTTAAAGTGGACCTATCATGCTATATTTGAATAATATAGTGTAGGACCATACCTATATAAGGCATATTTATACTTTTTTTTCAAAATACCAAACAGATCATGCATTTTAGCCATGCCTCATTTTGCTCAAATTGCACTTTTTTACCCCTGTTTTAGCAAGGGCTGATTCTGTGAGAACAGCACCACCTAGAGGCCTGGCATATGTACTACAGCGTCTCCAGCGCTTTCGAACGGCAATGGCCGTGGCTGTCTCCTCCTGATTGGTGGAGTTGGCCCAATAGCCGTAGCGTCACCGTCCTGACGTCAGGACAGTGTTCAAATCTGGATCAGTTTTTATCAGATCCGTTGCAGCCCCTTTTTTAGAGATTTGGGTATGGAGGAAAATAGAGAGGGTTGTGTTTTCTGACACTTGGTGAGTTCCCTGGAACACCGGGGACACATATTCATGTATACTGTAAAAGACGTACAAAAGTGCATTTTGCATGATAGGTCCCCTTTAAGTACAAAAGTATAAGCATCCAAATATACTTGAAGATCCCAAACAGAAAGATCTTCTTATGCAGAATGACCCTTTTCAGAACAATATATATTAAATCACTGGATTATGATAATAACTTCATTTACTATGCACACATTCACCTTCAGGATGGATTTGAATAACTTTTGATGATCCTCTAACCTTTCAAAGTGCCATCATCGGGTCAAACTTGTACATTTTCCCAAACCTGCAATCCTCCTATCATAATTGACCTGTCGGCCTACTTTGCATTTCATTTAATCAAGTCCAATTGTTAGCATGCATTACTTAAACTAACTATTTAATCTACACACTTAAGCATGTTCAGAAAGACAGCATCACAGAACCAGCGGCATGTTGTGCAGCACTCATGATCAAAAGAGTACAAAGTGCTTCTATTGTGGCTTTTATATAATGTAATGGGGCGAAGCCTGCGAGCTAGTTCAGGCAGTCTGCTCGAGCACCAATGATACATTAACACGTGACGCACCTCGTCCCTCTTACAACCAATCAAACACATTCTCCTAAACATACCGCTCTATTTAAGCTGCCAGGTCTTCCTGCCTCTGCCTCGCTCATGCTGCTGCTGCCACTGCTGTGTTCACTTGCTAATGCTACGTTCATGTTCCTGCTGCTGTGTTTCATGTTGCTGCTGCTCGCCTGCCCCACCACCACCCCAGCTTCCACCCTAGCTTCCACCCCAGCTCCACCCCAGCTTCCACGTGTAGGCTCGGGGGGTAGTTATCTAATCATCACTCAATGTTCTTTGTAAATCTGTGGAGTGATGAGGCCCGAGCCTAGACGCCAAACTCAAACTATATGCTCCTCTAATAAACATATTAAGAAACACGTGAGTTGTCTGACTGAAATATGCTCATGATTTCTTTAACATGGCCTGCAGGCATCGCACATAAAATCATGAGCCAACATTAGAGGCCATTTTGTATACGGCAGACAGAAACAGCTCTTAAACCTGTGTGATGAACGGTTATTGGGGAATAAAAAGCTTGAATTGCTATGAGATACCAGATTTAAAGAGTGTTGTGCAGCATAACCGTTTTAGCTGACATTAATACATCTTCATACTGACCCCTTTTTGCACTCTGTTTTGGGTAAAGGTGTCGAGCATGGGAGGACTGGCAATAAAAACGCAATTAAAAAGGAGAAATCTGAGAATCAAATGTGCAGGAGGAAAGTACACTGTGTGACATCTCTCATATTTAGCTTTGATGTTGTAGAAGTGCTTTTTTCGCGAAACTACATCAGTTACGAGCTGCTTAAAAAGTCCCTAAGGACGCTATAACAAGCCTTATTAAGAACTGGTAATGGTGTGTGTTTTTGTGTGGGGGTGTGTGTACTGGTGCTTTATGAATTTAATTGTATTACTGGTGCTCTCTCTGGACCTGAAGGTGAATCTATAAATGAGAGATGAGTTGGGTGCTCGTATAAAATGTGTCCCGGGGTCAGAAGCAGTAACCAGCAGGCGGATACCTGGGATTCAGTGCTACTGCTGCAAATTTATTATTTTATCTGTTGGTTTTCCAATGGAATAAGTTAAATTAAAATGCAGGAGAAATGGGAAATCACCTGAGACCATGAGACCTTGTGAGGAATCTGGAGGAGGCACTACAGTGGTATGTTTGCAGATATTGCACGCTCACTAAACCCCTGCAACATCTCAAACAAAACAGCAGGTTGGTCGCTTTCTAACCAGGTTTCTGTAAAAAAAGTCAATGTTAAGTTCAGATTTGGGTTTGGTATTATTGTTGTTTGCACTTCTTGTTAGTGGCTTTGGATCAGCTAAAGAAAATGTACATGTACTGTGATGTCATAAGAAAAGGTTTTATTTTTTAGATATCGAACAATTGTAAAATAAATCACTGTATTGTGTGATAGGCTAAGGGGGCGGGACATCTCAAATCGGTTGACCAATCACAACAGAGCCGGCCAGCTAACCAATCAGAGCAGACTGGGCTCTTTCAGACGAATACTAAATACTAATGCTTTCAGTTACGGGTATAATGGAGATGAACCTTTTTCTCCCCCGGTTGTATTTGTATTTGTCTTATTTCAACATTATTATTTCAAATATATATATTTTAACCGGTGGTAGCTAAATCATCCTGTTTCCTATAAAGTAAAGCTTTAATGTCATAAACAAAGCAAATATTTAAGCACAAATGTACTCATGACTTAATATGTACGTGTTTGAATACCTGGTTGTGTTTACCTGGTGCCCCTTTGTCTTGTGATTAGTCCTGTCTGCATTTAAATTCTGGTTTTGCTGTCAGTTGCAGAGTCTTGATGATGTTGGATGCTTATTTTCTGAGAGTGTTTTCTTGCCTTGTTTCGCCCAGCTCCGCTCAGTTGCCAATGAAGGACTTTTGTTTGAAGGGACTGTCTTCTGGGTCCTTTGTGCTCTGCTCTCCAGCCTTGACAGACTGCCTTAGAGTAAACGCTTGGGACCAGATGAAGATAAATCACCTCAGAGATAAAACATTTGGCACTGGATCGAAAAACCCTGTTGCCAAAAAGACTTTCCCTCTCCATGTGGTGTACCTTATCTTCATACATCCATTTTGGTTGGCAATCCTTCACACCCCCAACACGTCCATATGGCCAGACGTTCCTGCAGCAGGCTGACTCTGCAGGAAAGGGTCAGCCTGTTATAAGAGAGAATTCCCACAGGAGCGCTGCGATATGTAATGCATATTTAATGTACTTTTATGATGAAATCAATCGTGTTAGATGGCGAGTAGTGCTGTTATTTCTGCCGATAAACAACATAACGTGCTCTAGCTGGGCGTTATCTCACTTCCAGGAGGTACAATGTTTTCAAATTAAGACGACATCACTTCCTCTGCAGCTTTAGAAAATGTCTCTCAGTTCCCAAAGGTGCAATCTCTCTGAACATGTCAGTCTGTTGAAATAAACACATGCATTATTAAACCTTTAAATTAAGCCTGATTACTTCATTGTTAAAAGACACAATGCATCAATAAGGAGTAATCTTGAGTTCTTCAAAGGATGAATTTTATATTTGCTACTTGACGTATTTACAAAGAATTCACATTTTCTAAAAGATGGATTAGCTTTTCAAATTGGAAGCTACAGCCGCAGTTATTGTATTCCAACTTTAGCTTCAAATTCATATAATAATAAGCTTATTCTCAAAGAAAACATAGTCTTTTTTGAGTTCACATTGTGTTCACATATTGCATATTCCTAAATAAATCAGTTTCAATACCAATTGGTTTCTGTGGCACGTTCCAGCGGGGTTCCTTCTCTCAGTGTTGCCCGAGGGCAATAATACTCCTATACATTGGTAACTTAAAGTGGACCTATCATGCTATATTTAAATGATATATTGTAGGGCCATACCTATATAAGGCATATTTATACTTTTCTGTTTTCAAAATACCAAACAGATCATGCATTTTAGCCATGCCTCATTTTGCTCAATTTGCACTTTTTTTTAGCTCTGCTCTGCAAGGGCAGATTCAGTGAGAACAGCACCCCCTACAGGCCTGGCATATGTACTACAGCGTCTCCAGCGCTTTCGAACGGCAATGGTCGTGGCTGTCTCCTCCTGATTGGTGGAGTTGGCCCAATAGCTGTAGCGCCACCGCCCTGACGTCAGGACAGTGTTCAAATCTGGATCAGTTTTTATCAGATCCGTTGCAGCCCCTTTTTTAGAGATTTGGGTATGGAGGAACATAGAGAGGGTTGTGTTTTCTGACACTTGGTGAGTTCCCTGGAACACCGGGGACACATATTCATGTATAAAAGACGTACAAAAGTGCATTTTGCATGATAGGTCCCCTTTAACATATCTTCAATGCATTGTTTTGCAGCATAAATAAGATTCGTACCCTCAGTATTAAAATAGAATATAAGACCTGTTTGTTCTTCATGAAAATCTTCACACCTGCTGTGATTTGTTCATAAAGTAACAGGTAGTTTTCCGTTTACATAATGAAACTGCGGCTACAGTTTTATTTTAGCCACCGGCAGCAATTTCCATTAGCTGCACAGCTCATTACATATTGTGCCCCTAGAGCCATATTACATATACTGTGTAACATGTGCATCATGTGTGATTGAAACTGTCTAAAACTCTTCCCCTGTAGCTGCAGAATGCTTTTCCTTTAATTCGATTATTGCAGATTTCTGACGCGTGCATCAGTCATAGCAGTCCTGCTTTCACATGATTTAGAGTCCATACACTGCCTGCTTCAAGCATCACATGCATCTCTCACCACACTGCACATTGTGTACTACATATTGCACACACACATTGTGACCTTGTGTTGTGTTTTTGGTGGTATTTGGTCGTCAACCTATTTTTGTTTGTGAAATGTTGAAGTGATCCGACTGACTGTATCTTTATTTCTTCTGTTTTAGTTTTTTCTGAGATGGGAACGTCATCTCCTACAGTATATGTTATTGTTATGTCCATGTTGGTGTCTTTAGCCTGTACACAATTAGAAAACATTGTGACATCCCAGAGTGATCCGATCTGATCAGCTCATTTTCAGACAGGTTTTTATGGATCAGGACCAAAAGAGTGAGAATCTTTCTTTTTTCTAACACAGAGGGGACACATGTTGGTGTAGAAGAGACATGAAAAAGGGGATTTTGCATAATAGGTGTCCTTGAAACTCAATTTCACCTAAGAACAAAGTGGAAAATGACAATACCATCAAGGGACAGACATCTCTAGTAGATGGACATGCTTTTATTTCATTTGAAAAAGTTGTTGCATTTACCAGATAACCTTTTCACATACAATTTGATCCACAAAAACCTTAAAAAATAGTAAATAAAAAAAGTTAAAATGTGCATAGCATTGTAAAATTGTTTGCAAAAAGTAGTTTAATACAAATAACAATAATACATTTGATTTGTAAAGCACCTTTCATTACTAAAAGCAATCATAAAGTGCTACAAGGGGCATCAAATACATATTTAAATGTATGTCTAAGACTCAATTTGTCATTTGCCCTGTGGGGAGGAATTTTACACTCTGAGTTCAGACTCCTCAATAAAATGTCAGAGGGTAGAAATTGCACACGTAGTAAAGTGAAATGGTAAATAAGGAGTGATTTTGGACACAGCCTTGGAGCCAGCAGGACTTTGGCTGCCGTCCTCCAGCTCTTCTTGATTACAGTGATCTGTAATCGCCTGTGTCGATGCATCAGCACAGCTCCACATCTCTCTCTCTGCAAAGACTGAGCGATGTCCTTCTGTCCTTTCCAGAGTGTTATTTGTTAAAGCTACTCTGTGCAAAGTTCTGCTATGTCACCTGTGAACTTCTTTCCCAAAGTTTATCTTGCAATCATTATCTCAAGCCTCAAGACATATCCTCGATAAAACTGCTGTGGGAAAGTGAGCCTTCGTGTTTATACACTACAAAAACTCAAAATCTTGCCAAGTATATTCGTCTAATATCTAGTCAGAATATGTCTTTACATCTGATATAAGACATAATCACTTCAGAAGTAACACTGCAGTCAGATATTGGGTCTTGTTTTTAGACAATGCATCATCTTGTTAAGTAAAACAATCTTATTTTGAGTTGTATCTCAGATGAAACACATATTGTTTTACATATTTATTAGAAAACCACCAACTAACATCAGAAAACAGAACACTTTTGAGCATGTGCGGCTTATATTGTAACACAACATTTCCTGATTCTGGTCAAATATAGTTCAAAATGAGCTTTCCCAGCTAATTACAAGATCTGATTTATCTAAATATCCCATCTTATTTCAAGAAATCTTACCAAGCTAATTTTCACCTGTTCTATTGGCAGATTTGCTTGACCTATTTCAAGTGAAAACAGCTTGTTTTCATTATTGTTTAAAGGTCCCATGTCATGCTTTTCTGGTTATTACCCATCCCCTTGTGTGTTATGTAGCTTTTTATGCATGTCAACGGCATGTCAACGGCAACGGTCTGCAAAGTCACAAACCCTCAAAGTACACCCTGTAGCGAGTAAAACTCTAACACAGAAAAGACCTGTCTATGCTGCCCCAGAACGCCTCGTTGGGGATTTATCTTTTTCCATTGTTTACTTCTTGGGTATAGTGACGTATTTCGGGTATAGTGACGTAACGTAACATACCGGCTCAGCCTGGGCACACACACAAACTCCCAGCCAGGCTGCGGGTGTGTGTGTGTTCGGGCTGGGTTTCGATGTGTCTCGCTGTCTCGCAGACGGCCACTGGGCTCATAGGGAAGGGGGGGGGCAGGAGCTCCAACAAGCCGTGTAGGACAGAGAGTGAATACACATACTATACAGAGATGCTGTATGAGAAACCAATGTGAGTTTGAAAGATTGCACAATATAAATCTATTCTAGTAGACCTCAACAATGGAATTATGATCAGTAGAAATGGCCATGACATGGGACCTTTAACTTGTTTTTGCAGCAGCATTTTTTCCAGTCTACGTATTAAAGGTCTCTCTCTATTACATGTCAATTGTTGTATCATTTATTATTAATATATTCCAAAATATTCAATAATGTCTGAACTTGCCTGAAGTGCACACCAGGTCTACAATGATCCCCATCTTATTACAGTTATGTTGCAGGTAGGGAATTCAAATAAGTAAACTAATTTCCCCCCTCAGTGGCAGTGGAGTGGCACAAGATGCTTTTAAAATAAAAACTGCTCACACTCCAGCAGGTTTACGTTCTACATCTGGAGCCTGAAGGAAAGATGTCTCTTGGGAGAAATGCAGCATAAACTTGGAGGAAGCTGCACCAGATGTTTGCTTTATGTATTACCCCAGTGCCACATTCGTGTTAAATGTGTAATTAAGCTCAGGAAAACTTTAATCTCCCTCTCCTGCAACTTCATCCCATAGACAATTGGCCATCACTGTTTCACTGAAGACATAACCAATGCTTGGAGAATTTGACTGTTAAAGTCTTTCCAAACATGTCATGGTTTTACAAAAGGTTTTGTGCCAGCCTATTTTGCAACTTTAAGAAAAGTCAAAAAAGCTTCGAACACAATGGACTTAAGTGCTCATGTTGATTAATGTGCATTGTCCCTTCTTAAATACCAGATGTTCCACTCTCTAATCTTATTGTTGCTGTTGGGAAAATACTGAATGTACTCTTCCAATATCAGAGTGCACATGATAACAAAGGTATCCCAACTGTAGCTGTGTACATGACAGGATGTATGATTACCTAGAAGAGCATCAGGACTGTTTTAGGCATATGATAGCTATGTGATTAACATGATGATTCAGCCTCTATGGAGATAGACATATGACAAGCATGATCATTTCTGACGTGGAGCTAATCTGAAGTAAACATTGAATACTGCTTTCTATTCCTCCATCTTGTGACTGTGTAACTCCCTCTCTTGGATATCAGCATGTGAAGGACACTGTTCAGGAACTCGTTGTACCAAATGCTCTGTATGTGATGACTACTTCCATTCTGGAGAGGATCAGAAATACATGGATCCTGAGATTGAAGCTCAAGCCGGGGACGAGTGAGATTTTTCTAACAGTTACTGTCAAACTTTTAAACCTTTTTGTCTTTGCTTCTGTTTTAGTGGGAAATTGACGCCTTGATCTTGTAATCATCATATCCATCAACCAGGGTTTCCTCCAACATCAGAAGTTGTGTTCTACTTCACATCCTCCCATATCTTCAGGTATTTCCTTCACATCTTCACCACCTGGGTTAAGTCTCCATTTGGGGAAAATATTCCTTTACTACTTATTGCATGGGCACCCACTAAAACCAGAAGTGGGAAAGTGCAGCTGCTGCAGGGAATTAAGAATTGTTTGCAGAGGAGGCATTTTGTGTTTCAAGAGGATGTCATTTGTTGTGCTGTTGGTTCAAATATCAGTCACAGTTACTGATTGGTTGCTGAACTGTGTTGCAAAAAGTTTAAGCATCCCCAACTTTGATTTGGTAGCACTTTGCTGCAACATCAATGCACCTGCAGTCCTTTACATAGACTATAATATTCCTCAAGTGTATTATGCAACATGTCAATAGAAGTGGAAAGACTGATTTGCAACGGAAGCTGCCAAATCCGGCTTTTCACCCCAAACCCTACCCTTTTTTTTTATCATGTTTTACATAGAAGTAATATAGAATTAGAATTGCCTCATATTCCAATTTGTGCTGGATAAAACACAGTTAAGCTTTTAGTTTAGTGTAAAACTTTGTTGTATGGGTTGTATTATGTTCGGTTGAATGTGACTGTGTTATTTCAGGTTTGTTTGGCGCTGTTGAAGTAAATTGCATTATTCATAGAGGTGTGTCTGATATTTGTTTGCTTGCTTTCATATATTTGTCCCTTGATTTGGGAATATAAGTAAAACGCTTTCCACTGATTGGTCCTGTTGCCCAAATGGAGCTGTTAGACATGTTAATGACTTGAAAGCCTTTCATTGAGAAGAAAACACTATTGTTCAAACTGTGCAGATTACATTTTCCTCCATGTGTGCCTAAGCTAACCTCAGCATCGTCACACTGTGGGAGAAAAACCCAACCAAGGTGAACTGCCAACAGACATTCCCCTCTCCAGAAACCACCCGTAAGACAAAGGTTAGTCAATGTCTTCTGACATTATTGGGTGTCGTCTGCTATTTAAGTCGCGGCTCTTTGACCTTCTCTGACATATCTGCCCTTTATCTAAATGGATGACAACACTGTTGACATTTTAGCATTTTTAATGGTGAATTCCAGGATGTTGTGCATGGTATTCATATGTTTTTATCAGGTCCTTAAGAGCAGAGACATTTTAAGATGCACTTTATTTCACTTTGCTGTTTTGGTTTACTGTCAATGCTCTTATAAGCGCCATCCGTTAGCTTTATGCTGTTTTTAAATGACACCACCTGCCAACAACTAGCAGACAATGTTAGCAACTATCTGCTGAACACCTCGGAGCATTTAGAAACTAAATCAAGAAATAACTAAAGTCTGGACTGTGAAAGGATCTGAGACGGACTGGGCAATGTTTCATTAGTAATTTCCTTAAGACATGTTGGTTTTTAAAGCTTCAGTGTTAATTTAACCCATTATAAGTTGATATTGATTTTAAGCTAAGTGTTTAAAAGCATTCTGACTGGTAGTAGTAGAAGTTTGCACATTTGCCATGTTGTGTTGTACTGTGAACTTCTTTCTTGGAATAAGCTTCATCTGTCAACTAATGTGTGTTATTAAATGGCAATTCTGTTTCCATTTTACTACCTGGAATCAAAGTGGATGTTTTCGCAAGAGTATGATTGCCCTCCACACTCCGACACTGCTCAGCTTTTACATTAGCAACAGGTAGTAGTTTTTTATTACATGTTATTGTAGAAAAGAGCACCAATCACAAGGATGTCCATACTATGGAGTCTACCTTCCAATTAAGCTTCATATTGTTTGTATTTTCGAGATGGAGGACCCTTTTACCTTCCATTAGCTACTTTATCACTCATTCCCTCAGTGTTGAGAAATGACTTTGCTACTCTTCTTCTTCTCACTCGCGTTAAAATAGCAGCCAATTTTCCTTTTTTTTGTATCTTATAATTGTGTGAAACTCTGCTTGATAGCTCGTCTGCCAGCACCATGTTTCTGTTGACGCTCATATGTGCAAAAACACATTTTCCTGAAGCTTGACCAATACAATAAATAACCTCTTCTTTGGTGGTGAAATCCCCGGTACAGATTTTCTTAGTGTTTGGGTTGCGGAAGGTCATTCAAAGTGGCCGAGGGTCAAACTGGATGTCACAGACCTCTGCTCAGGTTATCCTGCAGCTCTCAATAAGCCTCGTTCATTTTTCAGCCTGCAGGACACGCTTCAGTGATTTCCTCTGACACACAGTCAGCGTCACGTACCGCAAGGAATTTTAAAAAGGCTGAGGCGATGGACGGCATGTGATGCTGTTTGCAGAGAGGGAGGTTGTGCAGGAATCCCCTGATGCGGTATTTGCTCAGTGTTTGGCCCATTGAAGCTGTTAAGAGAAAAATGGCTGAGTGACGCTGAGCCCTGGGATTTACTCGACTAGCTATGAGGATGCTATGTGAAGCTTTGCCTGGTTTGTGAAGTGAGATGGAAAAAGATAATCTGAGTTCTGCTCAAAAGAAGATGAAGAAAGGAGAGCAGGGGGAATGTTGTTGTTCCGTATAAACAGTGTTAAAGGGTCGGTGATACTGCAGACATTGTGGTAATTTTGTTACATTAAGACGCTGTTTTCTGATGCAACTTCTTGCAAAAATGTTTTCGGTGTAGGTTTCTCTCTATAAATTAAAGAGGCCATATTATGCTTTTTGGTGTTTTCCCTTTCATGTAGTGTGTTATAAAGGTTTTAGTGCATGTTAAAATAGTCTGCAAAAGCTAAAATCCAAAAGTTTTACTTCCTGTCTTTCTTCTTCTGCTGTTCCCTTTAGTGTTTACTTCCTGTCGTTTTTCTTCTGCTGTTTCCTTCAGTGTTTTAGTGTGGTTGTCCACAGCTGACATTAAATCTACCAAACTTCTGCAGATTGATATGACTGCACATCAGCGACGTGCAGTCAGTGGAGGCAGGGGAGGCAGAGCCCCACAGAAACTGGCTGGAAAGCGGGCCCTAAGCGCATGCCTGTTACCATCTCACTGTATGTCACCAATGTAATGTTTGTAGATCCCTTTATTACATTTATCCTCGCCATCCATAGTCTCTAAATAACTTATTTCACGTATATATGATATTTAGGCTCGCTGGTCTCTCGTACAACGGCAATGAAAAAATCACCAGGGGAGGCAGCCATAACCTCTGCCGCACTGAAGGGGGCGCTCGTGAGCCCACAGGTTCTTGTTGCTACTGTTATTCTACCGCAAACAACAAAGAAACTAGACTTTTGAAACTACAGGAAGATAAGGAGGACTTTTACAAAACAGTAATAGAGATTGTTGTCCAGAAGGATAGCATGGACTTATATTCATCTTCAAGTCAAGGTAAGACCACAACTGTAATGAAAATGGGATCTTACTTAGAAAGAACAATCCAATATTTAGATTTTGGGTATCCTTTTGTTGATCGGTCTGTTTAAAATTAATCATAGCATCAGACTAAAAAAGCTTTTGAAAATAACAGAATATTTCGATTAAGGTCAAAATAGGCTATAATATTTGTAAATCTGACTCTGAAAGAGTCAGTGCCTCACCAGCCATGAACCTCACCGCACGTCACTGGTGCACATAGTTCCTTGTTCCTCCTTAGCAACGATCCGGTAGTGAGAATTAACAACCTCTGGAATTTCCAAATTGACCAATCATAATCGAGAATTCAACCAAGCTGTGTAATAAGATATACTTAAAGGGGACCTATCATGCAAAATGCACTTTTGTACGTCTTTTATACATGAATATGTGTCCCCGGTGTTCCAGGGAACTCACCAAGTGTCAGAAAACACAACCCTCTCTATTTTCCTCCATACCCAAATCTCTAAAAAAGGGGCTGCAACGGATCTGATAAAAACTGATCCAGATTTGAACACTGTCCTGACGTCAGGACAGTGGCGCTACGGCTATTGGGCCAACTCCACCAATCAGGAGGAGACAACCACGGCCATTGCCGTTCGAAAGCGCTGGAGACGCTGTAGTACATATGCCAGGCCTCTAGATGGTGCTGTTGCTCACAGAATCAACCCTTGCAAAAACAGAGCTAACAAATGTCAAATTGAGCAAAATGAGGCATGGCTAAAATGCATGATCTGTTTGGTATTTTGAAAAAAATAAAGTATAAATATGCCTTATATAGGTATGGTCCTACACTATATTATTCAAATATAGCATGATAGGTCCACTTTAACATAAAACAAAAGACATAAAAGCGTGATAAAGACAAAATATAATTGGTATTGGTGGTTCTTGCGTCAAACAGAATGAAAGCAAAGCTCAGGGCAATCGGCATTGAAATAAAATATGTAAAAACATGATTTGTTTTAAACAGTTTCTTATCGTACTTATCAGAATTTAGACTGTTATATAACGTTTTTGCACAGTACTTTATGGCAGATCTGAAGCCTGCAGTCCTAATAGCAGAAAACAAATCTTATATTATCTCCAGCCACAGTATTGTTTTTCATATTGGCTCCATGCTCTGCAGTTTGTATGTGACATTAATATAGACAGTCCTAGCTTAAATTGAACCTCCCTTTTTATGAAGCTTTGATATCTCAGCAATCTCCTATGAAAATGAGAGATACTCTGCTATAAAAAAGAAAGATTTATCATATTTAGCTAAAGAAATGGGAGAATATTTCTCACTTCTGTTTATCATTTCACTCAGCTTTCCCAATTTTCATGAATGAAAAGCCTTTATTTGAGTGTAATTGCCTTTGCACACACCGGATCATTTTGGCTTATTTCGTATTCCTGCTGTGAGGTCAGCTTTCTAAGTGGCAGACGGCATTAGGAGCGATTTCCATACAATATCAGACTTTGGGATGCAAAAAGCCCTGAACCCTATAATGTATCTGTAATTATAAGTGCTCTGCAGCCTTCCTCCAGACTATAATACAGTGTCTCATTATCATAATTCTCTAGGTTTAATTTAGTTGCTAATTTGATCCAGAATGAAGGAATGAATCCTTAAATAAACTTGATATTGAAATGTAAATCACCTCAAAAAGCAGTACAAGCCTGCTTTAAGGGAAGGATCTGAGTAATTATTCCAACACTGGATATTTCCTTACATTAACAAATACTAGGTAAATGTAAGTACACACACACACACACACACACACTCACACTCACACTCACACTCACACTCACACTCACACTCACACTCACACTCACACTCACACTCACACTAACTCACTCACTCACTCACTCACTCACTCACTCACTCACTCACTCACTCACTCACTCACTCACTCACTCACTCACTCACTCACTCACTCACTCACTCACACACACACACACACACACACACACACACACACACACACACACACACACACACACACACACACACACACACACACACACACACACCACTGGACCACAGAGGGACAGAGATGTTAAAAAGCACTGCAGTATTTTTCCACTGAGTAGTGATTGATTTCAGACACATCCACAGTTTCTCTCTGGGTTTGTTATGCCATATTTTCCTCTGATTTCCCCCCAAAGCGTTCAGCAACAATTATCACAAAGCAGAAAGTAGAACATGGTCAACAGCAGCACAGAGATCCAATAAACACATCGAGAAAAGGTCCTCTCTGTTGTGAGCAGATTTATTGTAGCTGCCTCCAAAATGCACGGGCATGTCGTAAAAAAAAGCTTTTTATTTCTCAAAGGTTTTGCTGCTGGTGCTTTTTATAGTTCACAAAGGTCTCAGCAGAGGAGAATGAAGGAGGGGAACATGGCTGAGACTGCATTATCGCAAATAAAATTCACCTTTTTGTATTTATAATATAGCTTCTGAGTGTACAGTACTACGTAGGTGAAAAGGGTGTGGAAGCCCTCAAAATATTTCCCTTCTGAAAAATGAATTCCCTGTCCTGTTTGATAGTCGTTTTTCTTTCTGTAATGGGACTGACTCTATGCTTAGGTCAGCAGCTTTGTTATTGGATGTTAGATATTAAGTGATGAATAAGGCTTTTGCAATGTCCATACGAGCACATTAAGTCCTCTGAACTAAATGACAAATGGTTTAATTTCAATTTACTTTACAACCAAAGATCCAAACTGCTTCATTAGAACTGAGCTCTGTATTTGCATTTGACATTTCAGCCGCTCTAAATCAACATAATTAAGTATGTTTGGGATGTGATGTATTTTTATGAGGACACTGTTGCACAAACATAATTAAAACATATTTCAAAGTTGACAGAGAGGCTTAATGCAAACATTTAAATCAGCTTTAATACATCCAAACAATTTTCGCTGGTGACAATTGCTGCTAGCATTCCTTTAATGACACTAATAAATCAGTTTAATTAATGAATAAACAATACATAATAAAAACATTGATTAACTCCTAAACAAGTACAGCAACAAGAAAGCACAGATCGTTTGAGCACTTTTAATTATCTATATTTGCCACTTTTGAGAACATGTAATCGGTTTTCTTAAAGGTCACCTATCATGCTATTTTTAGGCAATAGCATAGGTCTCAGATATATACAAATATATAAAAAACATGTCTATTAAGTGTTTTGCTCAAAATACCAAACAGATCACCCATTCTAGCCATGCCTCATATCCCTCTATTTCACTTCCTGTTTCAAAAGTGCTGATTTGGGTATAAAGCTTTAACAAAAAAAAAATTGATAAAAAAAAAGAGGGGGCTGAGCTCATGCGGGACCCGGCAGCTACCGTCTAAACTAAATACTGCCGTGATGAAACGCCATATCATGGATTATCAAGGATTATCTCTGAAACAGTATGGAGCTCAAAGGCTTTCTCTCTTGCCGGTTATACCACAAGGTGAGTTCCTTTTTATTTCCTGCTTCTTCACACACATGCTCTCCAGTACAGGTTAGCTCTGAGTCCATCATCTCAGTCGAGTGTTATCAGTCCCCGCTGTGCAGTTGTTGTTCTCTAACGGTGAATCATTTCTTTATTGGGAGACTAGACGGCGTAGTTGCATCACGTTTGCATCAGTTGCAAACTAACAAGCTGAAAAAAAAAATGTCTACTCAAACTTATTACAGAAATTTAAGAAAGCCCAACGTTTTTTTTGTGCATTTTGGTGTCAATACTTGCTTTTACTTAAGTACAATTTTGTTTGCAGAACATTTACTTGTATTCATACACTGTAGTATCACAACCTTTTAAATGAAAAGGCCCCTGTTATTCTTTTCGGGGTTTTCTCTCTCCTGTAGTGTGATATTAGGTTAAGGTTTCTGTGCATGTAAATGGTATGCAAAGGCTAAAATCCCCCTCCATTGGACTCCTTTTTTTAACTGCCGGAACATAATGATATCACTATGTAACACCAGCGCTTCTATTGGCTAGCACTCCAACACATTGTACGTGATAGGCTAAGTAGCGGGATATCTCTAAGCGGTTGACCAATCACAACAGAGCCGGACAGCTAACCAATCAGAGCAGACTGGGCTCTGGTTTCAGACAGAGGGTGAAAAGAGGTGCTGCAGCACAGGCAGTATGAGAAAAATACAGAGCTTTTTGAACATTAAAGCATGGAGACATGTCCCAGTAGAGACACTACATACTGATATACACCTGAACATCAGCAGGAGAGGACTCTTTAAAGTAGAGACACTACATACTGATATACACCTGAACATCAGCAGGAGAGGACTCTTTAAAGTAGAGACACTAAATACTGATATACACCTGAACATCAGCAGGAGAGGACTCTTTAAAGTAGAGACACTACATACTGATATACACCTGAACATCAGCAGGAGAGGACTCTTTAAAGTAGAGACACGACATACTGATATACACCTGAACATCAGCAGGAGAGGACTCTTTAAAGTAGAGACACTACATACTGATATGAACCTGAACATCAGCAGGAGAGGACTCTTTAAAGTAGAGACACTACATACTGATATACACCTGAACATCAGCAGGAGAGGACTCTTTAAAGTAGAGACACTACATACTGATATGAACCTGAACATCAGCAGGAGAGGACTCTTTAAAGTAGAGATACTACATACTATATACACCTGAACACCAGCAGGAGAGGACTCTTTAAAGTAGAGACACTACATACTGATATACACCTGAACATCAGCAGGAGAGGACTCTTTAAAGTAGAGGCACTACATACTGATATACACCGGAACATCAGCAGGAGAGGACTCTTTAAAGTAGAGACACTACATACTGATATGAACCTGAACATCAGCAGGAGAGGACTCTTTAAAGTAGAGACACTACATACTGATATACACCTGAACACCAGCAAGAGAGGACTCTTTAAAGTAGAGACACTACATACTGATATACACCTGAACATCAGCAGGAGAGGACTCTTTAAAGTAGAGACACTACATACTGATATGAACCTGAACATCAGCAGGAGAGGACTCTTTAAAGTAGAGACACTACATACTGATATACACCTGAACACCAGCAGGAGAGGACTCTTTAAAGTAGAGACACTACATACTGATATACACCTGAACACCAGCAGGAGAGAACTCTTTAAAGTATACACTACATACTGATATACACCTGCACATCAGCAGGAGAGGACTCTTTAAAGTAGAGACACTACATACTGATATACACCTGAACACCAGCAAGAGAGGACTCTTTAAAGTAGAGACACTACATACTGATATACACCTGAACATCAGCAGGAGAGGACTCTTTAAAGTAGAGACACTACATACTGATATACACCTGAACATCAGCAGGAGAGGACTCTTTAAAGTAGAGACACTACATACTGATATGAACCTGAACACCAGCAGGAGAGGACTCTTTAAAGTAGAGACACTACCTGAACATCAGCAGAATATGTCGTCTTTAAGGTAAAAGATCCAAGTTCTTTGTCCCCAATTGCTACCCATTATGTTCTGAGTGTTGTTTCTCTTCGGATAAAGTGACTATTATAGTGACCAAAACAAAGAACACTTTGGCAAATACCCCCTTTGACGAAAATGGAGTTTCTCTGCCTGTAGAGTAAAGTATGCACTCATCATTCTGAAATAAATAGACTAGTATTTGAGGATAAAAACAGTAGTTGGGGAAAAGTATTCAGAGAACAAAGGCTGTGGAGAACAAACGAGAGAGGCTGCCTTCAACAACAAGGTAAAACTAAGACAAAGAGATGGTTTAAAGTCAGTCTTGAGGGCAAAAAAGAAAGGAGGAAATTGAGGTGAATATATGGAAGGAAAGCATGGCCTCGGACTTTTACAAAAACCGCTGAGAGAAGTGATTTAAAGGAAGATGAGGAGAGCTATGGTGGCAGGTAGAAACACCTTCAGGCTTCTTTTCAGTATTATGAATCAACCCTGAGGCAGACAGTGTGAGAGCTCATTCACAGCAAGTGTCCTCAGCCTGTCTTCTTTCTGGAGACTTATCATCCTCTAATGGAAAAAGTTATATACAGTTGCAGGATTTAGTCCTGACCGGAAAAAGAGATTGGATTTTTACACTTTTGGTCTGTGTTTTTCTGGTCCATGAATGGACAAAATATAGGACCACATTTTAAAAAAATTTTAAGTGAAAAGGCTTGAAGTCAAATTACAATATTTTTTGACACGATGGTCGAAAAATATTATATTTTCAGGGTCATGTTTCATTGTGGTTTAGCTTACAAGTCTGAATTGTGGTTATATGGGACGCACAAAAAAATCTCCTGTTGTCATATCGTAAAACCAACAGGAATTCGGCCATTTTCGATTTCATGTCAAATTTGTTGCCATTCCATATATACTATTACCGATTTCATCTGATCGACTTCACATTTTGTCAGTACCATCGCAAGGCCTTCAGGATCAAAACTTGTTAAAACCCTGATGGAAACAGAGGAGGAAGTAGCTCAGTAGCTCAGGCCTGAAAATACTTTAACCTTTTTTCCTTCAACATAAAATACGTTAGTAAATACTAGTGATGGGAAATACGGCTCTTTGAAGGGAGCCAGATCTTATGGCTCTGTTCCTTTCCGAGAGCCGTTCAAAAGAGCCGTTCAAAAGAGCCGTTTTTTTTTAAGGGGGCGGGGCTAATAGGTTTATCTGCAAAATAATGTCCAGGATAATGATTGACTGTATTGCCAGAAATCTAATTTTACTCACAGAAAAATGTATAACTTGCTACATCTCTCAGCCAGCCAAACTACTAGTCAATACGCCATCATCTACGGCACATTTTCATTCAGGAAAGCAAGTTCCCGTAAAGGATTTATGGCAGGCAGTGAACCAACGATAAAAAGAACGGCTCTCACCAAGTAAGACTCGGTTCCCTTCGTTCGTACCAAAGAGCCGTTCAAAAGAATCGGATCGCTCGCGAACGTAACATCACTAGTAAATACCTCACTGGTGAATTTAAAAACGGAGGTTGCCAACAAGTGTCTAAATTAGACGACTAAACGTCATCATGCCCAACATTAGCCACCTTTAGCTTAGCGGTGGTGACGTGAAGTCATGTGACCGAGCTGTTCCTTTACAACATTAGATTTTTCCTATGTGGAGATTATTCTGCTGAACAAAACGTGAAAGTATCATAAATCATTTGTTTGACACGGTGATCATTTTCTGCAATAATCCCAAATCACATGGAGAAATCCCATTGGCTTTTTGTGGAGGGAACCAGGGGGATGCTAACTTCCAGGAAAAGATATGTTATACCTGCAATCTCTAGAGAGGCTGCACACTGCTCCTAGGGTGGGTTACAGTAAATGCCGAAAATAAATGTCTCTGTGTTGTAAATGCATGGGTTGGTTGGTTCAATTCAACTCCTACATTTCACAAGACAAGTACTAGTATCCAGTGAGGAAGCGTCATAACGAAAGGTTGACATGATTGAACAATACCGTACTGTGAAGAAGATATTCAAATCAACACCAACACAATTCCCGCTAAGGACAACAGAGCATGGGAGGATTTTCCGACTCCACGCTGTCTCTGCTATCAAATCATAACCATCCTCCTCCTCCTTCTTCATCCATCTGTTATTTATTCTGCTCAGCTTCACCAAACACGCCTGCTGCAGGATGTTAAATCGATCCCTGCAGAACCTTTAGCTCCACGAGTCTAAAAAAACACAAATCCTGCTTTATTGACGTCTCTAAATCATCTAAATCCCCTACTCAATACTTCAGTAACCGGCGTTATTATCACGCTTATGCAAACCCAGATCTACTGCATTAGAATTAGATCATACCTCAATTAATTTTAAGGCTACCATCACGTAGATTAATGCACTTCTTAATGGATTGCACATTTGGAAAAAAAGTGTTGCTAGATTTCCCTGTTGGTAAGCAGAGTATATCAATAAAAAGAGAGCATCTGTGAGACAGAGGTGTTACATTATATTTGGTGTAACACGATCAGTCATGTTTTAACAAAAAATTGATATTGGTAGTGCATATGTTTTATTTGCTGCAAGTCCTATAGTATGTGTTTGGTTGAAGGAATAACATATGTATTATTTTGGATATACTGCAGTATTCAACATTATTAACCCTCCTATTGTCTTCGTTTCCCCCCCTTACTTTGGTGTTCGCGGTCAAATTTGACCGGCCCTGTTTTAATTGCTATTACATTAACACAAAAACCATTAATCATCACCAAATTTCATTTAACACCCTTTCAAACTGTAAATATTGTATCAGACTACTGGTATACATGAAAAACTGCAATAAATATTAGGGCTGTCAAGTTAACGCGTTAATATCGCGTTAACGCAAAAAAAAATTAACGCCACTAATTATTTTAACGCGATTAACGCATGTGTATTTTTTGTCCTCGGCCGCCCCGTAGTTTCAGAGCGCATCGAGTTTAAAATACCATCTACAAGCTGATGCTGACAGCAAGGAGTAGTCCTGCCGCCCGCTTGTGGCAGACCACACTTCCACGCCCACCGGCAGGCCCGGACTGGCCATCGGGAGGACCGGGAGGGTGTGTGTATGTGTGGCGCGACTCGCGCGAGCGAGGCACACCTTACGTGTTGTTGTTGTTAGCATCTGGTGCTAGCTAGCTGCGCTAACGGATATAAGGAGCTGTTTCAATGACATTTCGCCGACAACTGCGCCGAGCACTTGACTTTATGCAGGTAGCCAGACAGTGGGACATTGTACGAAAAGTCAGCACACTCAGCACGGATAGGAACATGATTGCAGCGTCCAGGCAGCTCCCGTTGGAGCATATATGCCTTGAGCTGCACATAGCTCCAACGATCCATCACAGTGTCTCAACATTCACACACACACACACACACACACACACACACACACACACACACACACACACACACACACACACACACACACACACACACACACACACACACACACACACACACACACACACACACACACACACACACACACACACACACTGTATTATTGTATGAGAGAGGTTCCAGGTTGAATTGAGGTGAATATTTGTAATGTTCAGGTTGTTGTGTTTAATATCCATGAGAATATTTGTCATTGTTCAAATGATAATAAACAAACATATAAAGCATATTTGTCCACTCATATGTTGATAAGAGTATTAAAAACGTGAAAAATATCCCTCTGAGGTACATTTAGAACAGATAAAAAATGTGCGATTAATTTGCGATTAATCGCGATTAACTATGGACAATCATGCGATTAATCGCGATTAAATATTTTAATCGACTGACAGCCCTAATAAATATACAAAGAATAGACACTGAACATGTATTGCGTGTGCCAGGTGTGATCCATGTGGGGGGATGGGCACATAAGAGCGGGAAATGTGTCAAATTGTTCTGTGTGTGTGTGTGTGTGTGTGTGTGTGTGTGTGTGTGTGTGTGTGTGTGTGTGTGTGTGTGTGTGTGTGTGTGTGTGTGTGTGTGTGTGTGTGTGTGTGTGTGTGTGTGTGTGTGTGTGTGTGTGTGTGTGTGTGTTGTGTGTGCCAGGTGTGATTCACATGGGGGGATTGGGCACATAAGGGGGGAACACATCTAGAGTGTGTGTGTGTGTGTGTGTGTGTGTGTGTGTGTGTGTGTGTGTGTGTGTGTGTGTGTGTGTGTGCCAGGTGTGATTCACATGGGGGGATTGGGCACATAAGGGGGGGAACACATCTAGAGTGTGTGTGTGTGTGTGTGTGTGTGTGTGTGTGTGTGTGTGTGTGTGTGTGTGTGTGTGTGTGTGTGCCAGGTGTGATTCACATGGGGGGATTGGGCACATAAGGGGGGGAACACATCTAGAGTGTGTGTGTGTGTGTGTGTGTGTGTGTGTGTGTGTGTGTGTGTGTGTGTGTGTGTGTGTGTGTGTGTGTGTGGGGGTGTTTGGGTGTGTGTTTTATCTGATCCGGATGGTTACTAATTCCTTTTCTTTATGGCGGTCAACCGGGAACACCATGGGTGTTACAAAGTTGACTAAATCATCCAAAATTCAATGAAAGTGGTGATCAGCAATTATATGTTCAAATGTCTACTGTGTAGGATATCATAAAGCCTTGATGCAATCGAATGTAAAACAAAAAAGTTATGATTGATGAAAGTAGTAAATCGGTCAGATTTGACCCGAAGACAACAGGAGGGTTAAAGAGGCCTTATTTTGCTTTTTGGGGTTTTCCCTTTTCTAAAGTGTGTTATTAATGCTCACTTGTAAATGCATGTACAAGTGAGGCAGAAAATACAAATATGAACCTGGAAATAAGCAGAATATGTCCTCTTTCACACCATCAAAACTGATCAAATTGAATAAAAATGTTGGAAAACCTTTTAGAAACATTGTCTTTTTGGTGAAATTATAGAAAAAAATAATCAATTAGTTTATTAATATGTAAAATGGCTGATGTCAATGCATTACTTGACAAATTAATTAATTGAAAATCATTTTTGGGCACTTGGGAAAGTGTAATTTCATGCAAAGGTGATACAAAATGATTTATTGGTGCAGCTTTTACTTTGTTATTTGTAGTACTCCCGTACATAAATAAATACAGAAATGAAAGAAAACAAACATTTTTAACTTTGACACGGTGCATGCATAAATAAAAGGGAAAAACATGTTAAATTGAGTTACTGTAGGTATTAAACTCCATTTGATTTGTTTTAATTTAGGCATTTAAATCCATAAACCTGCAACAAAAATGTCGTAAATAAATAATTCCCATAAAATCTGTAATTGATATGTTTTTATTTGTTCCTTAAATATGAATATAAAGTAAAATGCAGTGACACTAAAGGACTGAAGCACTGTGGTCCACGCTCTACACACTCATTATTCAGCTGGAATAAATGATGTGTATTTCTGCCAAAACAACTGATGAGTTTTTCACATGTATACAACATGTAGAAATCCATTGGGAAACTGAAGCATCACGTTTATGCAAACAAGAGACTGAAGCCATTGTTTGCTCCAATGCATTCAAGCAGAATACTAACTCTTTGTGCCCAAATGATGGCCACATGCATGAGTACAAATCAGCAGGGTCTGAAAAACATTCTGGATATATTGTGTGCAAACAAGGAAACAGCTCAAAACATCAGCTCCAAACTGAGGCTACATTTTTGGAGGGGAAGTGTCCAACCCTGCACTGGCTCCCTGTCCATCAGAACCCAATTCAAGGTATTGGTTTTCACATATAGAGCTGTCCATGGCCAAGCCCCAGCCTACATTAACGACCTTATCCACCCTCACAGCACAACCCGGGCCCTGAGGTCCTCTGGGCAAGGCCTCCTAAGGGTGCCCCGAACCAGGCTAAAAACTAAGGGGGACCGTGCCTTTGAGGCGGTGACTCCAAGGCTTTGGAATGAACTCCCCCAGAAACTAAGAGCCTCTGTCTCAATAGAGATTTTGAAGGGGCAGCTAAAGACTCCGACAGGCCTTTGGGGCGCCGGAGGAGGTGCGTTTGTAGCTGTTTTTCATTGGTGTTTTATCCTATGTTTTACCTGCTGTGTTTTATGCCTTTTATTCTACATTTTATAGTTGTACTTTGAATTGTGTATTGTGTACTGTATACTGTAAAGCACTTTGTACATTCGTGTTGAGAAGGGTGCTATATAAATAAAGTTTGACTTACTTACTTACTTTCAATAGAGACTCTTTAATAAACTGGTAGCTTTGTAATATATCCAGAGGTGGAAGAAGTACTCAATACTAGTAAAAGTAGCAATACTTAATTGTAAAAATAATTTGTTACAAGTAAAATTCCTGCATTCAAAATCTTACTAAAGTACAAAAGTATTGGTGTTAAAATGTACTTAAAGTACCAAAAGTAAAAGTACTCCTTCTGCGTAATGACCCATTTCATAATGGTATATATGAAATGACCCGATTTTTTAAATGTGTAATTATTTGATATTCTGCTGCTTGATATCTCAACCTATATTTAAATATCATAGTTTTTTCAATAGTTAATTTGTATTGGTTTATAATATGAATCTAAAAAGTAACTAGTAACTAAAAGCTGTCAAATAAATGTAGTGGAGTAGAATTAGGAAGTAGTATAAACTGAGAATACTCAGGTAAAGTACAAGTACCTCAACATTGTGCTTAAGTACTGTACTCGAGTAAATGTACTTTGTGAATATCCACCACTGAATATGTGATTTATCCATGTTAACAGTATTACTAAAATCAAAATGCCCAAAGTTTTTCAAACACATATCCTCACAGAGACGGTCCTGATAACATTCCTGTTTGAGGATTTCACAAAAAAAAACTTAAAGTTGAAGCTAAAACTTAGATAAATTGCTCAGGGCCTTTTTAAATTATTAAACTACATTTGGGGAAACCTCTACCTTGTCAGGAGTACGAGACGAGACAGAACAAAACACTCATCGGCCGTTAAATCCATTAAATGGCTTTTTAAATGTATTTTCTGTCAGATCGTCCTCAGTTATCTGCTGTTTGTTGCAGGAAGAGAGTGGATTGTTTGGTTTAATTGAGTTTCAGGACAATGGGGACTTTTTGGGGGGATAACTTGCTGTCAAGTAGAAAAGTGTTTTCAAATACACATCATTATTTTTCCATCTGTGAGCCTTTAAAACATGTCACATCCCTGTGCTCCCTCACCAGATGCTGTTTTTGTTTGCAGAATCAGTGAAGGCTGTGTGTTTTGGTCTCATTTCTGATCTCAGCTCCAGTATCAATGCTGCTGCTGGTGTTTGATTATATATATTTATATTTATTTATCTTATGGTTTTCAGACACATCTGCTTCTCAGTCTCACTCCGTTGATTTCTTACCAAGAAATGATTAAAATCTGTTTATGCATGTCATGGGGAATATTCCCTTTTGAATTGATCAGGCTGTAAAAACCCTCCTCTTTCGAAATGGGTTGAATATTAAAGTTTGGGATTGTGTGTGTGTGTGTGTGTGTGTGTGTGTGTGTGTGTGTGGTGTTTGTGTGTGTGTGTGTGTGTGTGTGGTGTGTGTGTGTGTGTGTGTGTGTGTGTGTGTGTGTGTGTGTGTGTGGGTGTGTGGTGTGTGTGTGTGTGTGTGTGTGTGTGTGTGTGTGTGTGTGTGTGTGTGTGTGTGTGTGTGTGTGTGTGTGTGTGTGTCTTACACTTAGTTATATTTCTGTCAAGTTTTTCGCAAACACTGCCTCTTTATTCAAAATGTGTTGGAAAAACAGAGGTCTTCATTCATATTTAATTAAAAATAATATCTTGGTTGTTTACCTTGGATAAAAGAGCATTTAGTTCATAGTACATTTCATTGTTTCGGGTTATTTTCTGTCCCATTATCTTCACATTATGCATGCTCTCTGTGAGGGAGCCTCATATTCCCCATTAGGCTCTGACCTTTCCCTGCAGGAAGAGAGGCTTCAGAGAGCGGTCTTCCTAAATGCTAACACTTAGAACATGTTCATTATTTTTGGCATTTACTAAACTCCTCTCAGCCTTTTCTTCCTACTCATTTATAATTCTCTGTGTGCTGTCTCCCCTTGTGGCAACGCTTTCCCTTTCAGAGAATATGCTTTATGTGAAAGGGTTGTCATATCAAAAGGGCTATGGGCATGCTTTTAAGGACAAAGTGTGTGAAATGGATAGTATTCTCTTCTTCAAAGAGGTAAAATGAGGGTGTCCTTTCCCAAAAAGCAAGCATGTATATGTTTAAAAAGGACATATTCTGCTCATTTTCATATCAGTATTTAGTGCCTCAACATGTCTCCATGCTTTAATGTTCAAAAAGCTCTTTATTTTTCTCATACTGCCTGTGCTGCAGGACCTCTTTTCACCCTCTGTCTGAAACCAGAGCCCAGTCTGCTCTGATTGGTTAGCTGGCATTAAATGAAAGGTATTAAATAAATGTAGTGGAGTAAAAGTACAAAGTAGCATCAAATGGAAAACTCAAGTAAAGTACAAGTATCTCAACATTTTACTTAAGTACAGTACTTGAGTAAATGTACTTAGGCTGGAGCCACACGAGAACGGTAACGGTCGTATCCGCTACAGTTCTCTATCATATAGACCAGGGGTTTTCAAAGTGTGGGAAGGTGAGCCTCCCCTCAGAGAATATAAGAACAGCCGCGCCCCCCCTCCCAATTATTATTGCTATTATTATTATTATTATTGTTGTTGCTATAATGCAGGGGTATTATTATCCAGTGGAATGCCCTTACCTACTGGCCTAGTTAAATCAAAGTGGTTACTTATTTTTGTCTGGGCAGTGTAGTTTTACACACCATCTTATTTGACTTTCTCAGGGCAGACCCCACAAAGAAAAAAATATATGTACACACGTAAGGTCATCATCTTAACAGTTTGTAATGCTCGAGTCATCCGTGAGCAGAGCATCAAGTTGGCATGCCTATTACAGCTGAATGCGGCGATTACCATCTTGTTCAGCAAAACGCCTCACAAACGTATTAACATCCAAAGCTTTAGTGCGTTTTGATTCAATGCTGAGCACAGCCAAACTTGACAGTCTCTTCTCTGTCATTGTAGACCGCAAATACCTTATTCCTTCCGTGTACTTGGGTCCGAATGCTTCTCGTTTTCTGCCGCCCGTTCAAATGAAATCGCCGCCAATCACATTTCCTCGCTCGCGCCAGGGTTACAAGGCTCGCGTCTTGTGCTGCATTCACTTGCACTCGGACATCAGGGATTTTCTCTGATAAATGTCCGATGAGCCACAACTTTTATTTCAAAACAAAACTGCCAACTGGGGTGGCCAGACGCTGTCTCCTCTCTCACTTTACGTAGGTAACTTCACTAAAAATCGATCCATGTTGCCGCTCGCATAAAGTTAGCTGAAGTTAACGAGCTAGATTTCATTGTTTCTCTTTATTTTTTTCTCACGCTGCGCCTCCCCTGAAGCTCTCTGGCGCCCCCCAGGGGAGGCGCGCCTCACACTTTGAAAACCGCTGATATAGACGGTTCGGCCACACGAGGTCGACAGGGAAACGCAGAAAACGCTAACGCTAACGGGTCCCAAGGTGGGTAGATCTGCAGACGAAACGCTCTGGGGGGCCAAACGGCTTCGTGTCTACGCCCTATACGATCATTTTCTGATAACGATGACGCAATAGCCCCGCCTCTCCCCACCTCTCCTGCTCACCCCCACGTCACCTGCGTCATTGCTGATGTGTTTCGCCAACAACAACAAAATGTTTCCGAGTGTTTCGAGCCAGGTCCCGGTATCTCGCAGGACAGTGCACCCAGCAGGTGCCTCCAGCAGACCCCCCCGCACGGCAGAGTTTCCGTTAGCCGAAATCTAAAATTCTCCGGTCAAAATGTCGCTTATTGTTTAGGTGTCCTTTGACACTCAGGCAGTCATATCATTAGCTAGAACTAGCTAGATCTGATCGATATGGACATAAACGCGAGTGAAGTCTAATCGGACAGGAGAGAGAGATCAGAGATCAGCTGCTGCTGACGGAGAAAAAGAGCCCTGCCTCTCCCCACCTCTGCTGCTAAATCCACCCCGGAGAATAAACAGAAGGGCAACCATGGAAACCATGCTCGGAAGTCTTCTTCGCTGCTTTTGGTGTATTTTGTGGCGGAAGTACAGCGCCACTTACAGGCCCGGCATATGTACTACAGCGTCTCCAGCGGGTCAAGCGGTCTCGTGTGGAAGGACACGTTTCTGGTGCCTATTGCGTGTGGACGGAAGACTTTTTTGATAACAATTTCGGTTCGTTTGCGTTACCATTCTCGTGTGGCTCCAGCCTTAGTTACTTTACACCACTGCTTCTGGGGCTACAGCCATTTGAAAGACGCTTCCCTTCTTTTACATGATGTCAAAGCAACCTTAATTTATCAGCTTCTGTCAATGAACAGTTATTTAATAGCCAATATACATTTTGTCCAGGAAACCTTTTCCAAACCCATCCATGCCATCTGTGTGATCTAACCCTCTGACGCTGGCCTGAGGTCCTCCATGATTGCTGCGCTCCTCACATCTCAGTGTGTGTGTGTGTGTGTGTGTGTGTGTGTGTGTGTGTGTGTGTGTGTGTGTGTGTGTGTGTGTGTGTGTGTGTGTGTGTGTGTGTGTGTGGAGTCAGAGGCAGGTGTGTGAGGGATGGGGAAAAGCTCATGTTTGGGAGAAGTGAACGGCATCAGGATAGCAGTTAGATTTGGTGGAGCCAATATTCAAAAACATTCTTTTTTCAACCAGATGCTACCCAATTGGAAACCTATTCATGAGGCATGAATGCATAAACAAAGGTTTAATGGGAAGCAAAACAAGTAAATATGCACCAACTTTAACTTAGTGTAACAGAGAAACTCACATTATATTTAGCAAAAAGTACCAAATTGTAATGTGTTGTAATTTGTAGCTGTGATTGACACCTTATGCATTTCACATGTTTAAATCCATTGTTAACATACATACTTAAATGCATTTTTCAAGGCAAAGAGACTAATATATCAATGGCAGAGAAGACCTTTTTCTGTATTTACGATCATCACAATATATCACCCCGTGACCTTCAAAGTAACAGCATGTCAAGGTGATGCTGGTTGATGATGAGCAGACTATAATTACTATGTGGCTTCTCAAAGTAGCAAATGACAAATAACTGGAAAAAAACCACTGATCCCATTCCTTTTTCTGAATCAGATGCCATTACAGCATGTCATGGCCAGTAATGATTTATAGTTATCAGTATGTTAGACTTCCCAATGGATGGAGAATGTCCTCTTTAAAGTTTGTGAGGAAAGACCAAATTGAAGTTTTAATTTCCAAAATGTTCTCCAATTATCCGGCTACAAAACAAAGCGATGAACATAACAGGACTGTTTCTCTGCACAATGGTAAAGGAGTTCAGGTTCACATGGACTCGGCGGAATTGAGGCAAACAACAACAAAAAAGGCTGTTATGTGTTAAATTAGAGTGCAAGAATATATCTGACAAAAAGCAAAAAAAGTTAATTGATGATATTAGTGCCATTGGAATCAATTTGATAACTTTTCTCCTATAACACAGCTTTTTCCTCAGTTACATGTTATATAACCCTTTTAGGCGGTAGGGAATTTAAAGTAAGTGCATCTAATTTCGGTAAAACATGTTTTTTTTACCTTGTTTTGCTCGTGGCAACACTGGCTGTTATGCAGCATACACCCGGTGTTTTCTTTTTACTCTTAATTGAATTCTGGCCGGCTGATCACAAACCATCTGCAGGCGGAGCAGCACGAAGCCAGCGATCCTTTCTGCTGATACATATTCTGTTCCAGTAATTCTGAATACATTTGCCCTGTTGGTAAACAGCCATGTCAGTGTGTTAGCTTTATCTGCATGCAATTGGTTTTCATGCATGGTTCAAATCGAGTGTTTTACTGGTACTGTATGCTTTAATACTTTATTTTTGATATCTCTAGTTGCCAGTGGGAAGACCATTACACTCTTAGCCTATGTGTTTTCAGAGTTAATGTTTGCACACTGAGAAAAAAAAGAAGAAATGTCTGCATCTCTTGCATGACGCCACATTTCAAAACCAACTGATTTTTAAAATGTATGGACGTTTTACATATTCGTTATATGAATATTTAACATCTGTTTGCATTTGTACCCTCAGACTCCAATGCAGACAGTGCACTAAAATAAATGCTTCTGAGCTGTGAAATTAAGCTTAAATAAAAAAATCGTCTTGTGACTTTTCTAGCAATTAAAACGCCCAAAGTCATGAGCTCCTGAAACAAGTCATTTACTTGAGATGCCCAGAAATGATAAAAATACACAACAATATCCCATTAGTCAACATACTGCAGATGATGTGTGTTCCTATGATAAATAACAAGGGGCCTTAAGGATAACACAGCGTTTCCCAAAAAATGTAAGAGTATAATTGCGTGTGGGAGAGAAACTTCCTCTGGAGGGAAATACAAAACAATACAATACAATTAAAACCTCCAGACCAAAGTGCTGTACAGTCAAATAAACAAACAAAAACATACAACAAAATCACACAGCACAGCTCACACACCATAAAACAAGTACAAGTATAAACAATAGACAATTTAAAAGCAATAAAAGCAACAATCTAAAATATGTCAATACGCTAAGGAGAAGAGAACACTTTTAGCTTTGCAGACCATTTACATGCACAAAAACATATAGAACTTGGAAAGGGAAAACCCCACAAAGCACAACAGGGCCTCTTTAATCAATCAATCAATCAATCAATCAATCAATCAATGTTTATTTATATAGCCCAATATCACAAATGTTACATTTGTCTCAGTGGACTTCACAGTTTGTACAGAATATCAGTATGACAATACGACACCCTCTGTCCTTAGACCCTCACATCGTACAAGGAAAAACTTCCAGAGAAACCCCACAGTTTAAAGGGGAACATGGGAGAAACCTCAGGGAGAGCAACAGAGGAGGGATCCCTCTCCCAGGACGGACAGACGTGCAATAGATGACGTGTGTAAATCTAAGAGATAATACATTTTACAGCGTAGGTAGACCAAATGTTTGGAAATGCATGTGTCTATAATAAGAAGATGAATCCACGAGGATGTCAACAATCCTGTGGGAGCCATCAGGGAAGTAGTATGATGAGAGTCAGGCAGGACCGCAGAGACAGGTTCAGCCACGACTCGAAATCCAGGACTCAGATCCAGGACTCAGGATAGAGGATCCAGGACTCAGGATAGAGGACACAGGACCGCAGCAACAGGATCAGCCACGACTCAGGATCCCGGCATAGATAGACACCAAAAATACATTTGGGGGAAGCTGGGTTAATCGGAACATGAGAGTACACAGGTACAGACAGACAGAAGGAAGAAGTAAGGTGTCCCCCGACAGTCCGAGCCTATAGCAGCTAAACTAACGTGTCTACGTACATGGACTCCCTTAGGATAGGTTGAGGGATAAGGGGTAGCAAGTAAGAAGTAAGGAACAGAGGTGGAGAGGCACAACGTGTCTAGGTACATGCACTCCCTTAGGATAGATAATATTTAAGTAATATTCTTGTCTGGTTTGGCTCCAATTCCTTTTTCTGCATATTTTATTTTCACAAATCTGCTGTGTGCAATGTGCTAAAAGCAGATTTCTGGTAAATCAGGTGCAAAATATACCTTTGCATCCATCATCTTTACTGCTTGTCTTTTTCAGGGTCACTGGGTGAGCGTTGTCCATTTTGCTCTGCTGAACAGGTCGTCAGTCTATTACAAGGTTTCCAAAGAAATACATGCACACTCAAGGGCAATTTAGATTCTAGTACTCTATGTATCAGGAGAAAATAAAAACTGCACATAGAAAACTCTGGCTAGAACGTGTGCAGAACATGTAATGCTGCAGTGCTGTAAATATACATTTCAATGGTATTTATTATTTCCGCTGTAGTTGTTCAGAATGACTGAGGTTTCATGCATTAGTAGAAACGTTCTAATTAGTCTCGCTGTCTTCTTACAGCCGCTGTGTGACTGACTGACCTTAACCATCGCCCACTAATGGTTCACACTAACAAGAGATGTCAGAGCTTCCTTTCCACCTTTTGTCTACGAATACTGCGAGGTGTTACAGATCAGGACAGAACATCTATTTCCTCATTACTGCCTCCAATTAGTTAAAGTGGAACTGTCTGACTTTAAAAGGTACAAAAGTCAAATGTTGGGGTAATTAGGCTGAGTCATCGTTAGCAATAACTTACACCATTCACATTCTCTTTGCTCCTTAAATGTTTCACCATTATATTGCTAATTTCTAATGGGAGGATACACATGTTTCCGTTATTGTATGTTCCCTCAATTATCTGTTAACAAATAAGCAGAATATTGGGTTCGGGTTATTGGATAAATGTTTCAAAAAAGGTATTTAAACCCTTTTTTTTCATTGCAACACATTTTTCGCAATTGGGTAATGACAATCCATACTCATGCAATATTTGGTTACAGATATGCAGGTTTAACTGAGATTCAAAACCAATATGTTATGCAAGAGTAATCCATGGATACAGAATATGTGTTATGTTCCAATTGTTTTGAAAAATATCCCCTTCCTAGACTGTACACTATAAATATGATCTGTGTAGCTTTGGTTAAATAATACTCCTGTTGTGTTATCTTTCTGCATCAGTCCTCCTGCTTCTCTATTCTCAGAGGATTTACTCTCTGGGATAAATTAAATTGTGTTGTCAGCAGATATTTAAAACAGCTGCACAGGAAATAGAGATTTGAATATCACTTGGAGCCAGTTTGGTAAACTTGTGTGTCGGAGTTTAAGACCTTTGGGACTTTGCAGACGTTATTATAATAATAATACATTTAATTTATATAGCGCTTCTCATCTGCCAAGACAAATCTCGAAGCGCTTCACAACAAAGGACACTGATAACATTTGAGAGATTAAAAAAAAAAAAAAAAAAAAAAAAAAAAATTAAATAAATAAATAAATAAATAAATAAATAAATAAATAAATAAATAAATAAATAAATAAATAAATAAATAAATAAATAAAATAAAAGTCGGAGATAGCGATAAAAATGGCAGTACTCCAGGTGTACCATGCTCAAAGTTTATTGGAAGGCCTGCCGAAAGAAGAGGGTCTTAAGGCCGGTTTTGAAGACCTCTGTGGAAGGGGCAGATCTCAGCTGATCTGGGAGGGAGTTCCAGAGGCGAGGGGCGAATGAGCAGAAGGCTCGGTCTCCCATTGTTCGGAGACGTGTGCGGGGGATGTAAAGAACAGGAGCGTGGCTGGAGCGGAGTGAGCGGGTAGATGTCTGTGTACGGATGAGGTCACAGAGGTATTTTGGGCTTTGTCCATTCAGGGCTTTGTAAGTCAGGAGCAGAACCTTAAACTGGATCCTGTAGTGGACTGGGATGCAGCTGATGCATTCCCACTTACCATGACCTTCTGCTGAATTACCACCCACATCTTTCCTATTTATTGATGGAGTTTATTTTGTTTGTGTGCCTGCATTTGAAGTCGAAGCATTTATAGAGGCTCGGGCCATGACCTCATTCTCTTACGAAGACTAGTTGCAGTCAAAAAGCACTTGAGTTGAGTGGAAAAGCAAATAGCATCAGTGGGCATTTGTCTCCATCGCACAAATGAAAAGAGGGATTAGGAAGCGTTGAGTAAAACACCCGAAAGAGATGTGAGTCACACGGTTGCTTTGATTTGCTTTGAAAATGCTTACCTCTTCCTGGTATATTAAGAGGCAAGTATCACTGTCCCAGTAGAGACACTACATACTAATATACACCTGAACACCAGCAGGAGAGGACTCTTTAAAGTAGAGACACTACATACTGATATACACCTGAACATCAGCAGGAGAGGACTCTTTAAAGTAGAGACACTACATACTGATATACAGTGGCGTTTTTATATGTACAAAAGTGGTGGGGCACAAAAAACTTAGATGTCTATATATAAGCTTCTGCAGTGACGTGCAGTGAGGTTCATGGCTGGTGAGGCACTGGCACTGACTCTTCAGGTTTACAAATATTATATTTTGACCTAAACCAAAATATAATATTATTTTCAAAAGCTTTTTTTGTCTGATGCTTCGATTAATTTTAAACAGACAGTTCAACAAAAGGATACCCAAAAAATGTAATTTTATCATTTAAATATTGAATTGTTCTCTCTTAGTAAGATCCCATTTTCAATAAAATTGCCGTCTTACCTTGACTTGAAGATGAAGTCCATTTGCCTATCCTTCTGGACAAACATTTCTATTACTTTTTTGTAAAAGTCCTCCTTGTAGTTTCAAAAGTCTATCATAAATCTAATCGATAGATTTATGATAAAAAAATTATAAAAGTAGGGTAGACATGTGGATGTTATCCGGCTGAACAAAACGTGCATTTATCTAACAGGTACGTTTCCCACAGATCTTATTTCGAGCTATTTTCTAAAATCCTATGGAGAAACCTCATTGCTTTTTTGTGCTTACTTCCTGGTTTTAGGACGCGTCACTGCAGCTCTCTCGTCTCCTCTTCACACACACCACACTTTTCGCGGCACACGTACTTACAGCCAATCAGCTCTGAATGATGTGAGATGACGTATGGTGGGGATGGCAGCTCCGTGCCCCTCTGGTCATTATTTTTTTGCCACACACATTAACGGGGGAAATACTCTGAGCATGAGCAGTGTAGTTTTTACAGTCATCGTTCACTTCACAGCGAGAGGAAGGGGCATGATCAGGTTTTGTCCCACATGGCTCTAAACAGCTCAATAGGCACACACTGTGACTGTAGACACTAATTAGAAGAACACAGACTAAAACAGCAATGTACAGACGAATCAGATGATTAAACATGATCTTAAAATATATTTTATATATTTTTTTATTTATTTTTTGCATTTTTTGTAATCATTATTTGTAATACTTTCTGCTGACACTAGGTGGGGCTGTGCCCCACCTGCCCCTAATGACCAGTCGCCACTGCTGATATACACCTGGACATCAGCAGGAGAGGACTCTTTAAAGTAGAGACACTACATACTGATATACACCTGAACATCAGCAGGAGAGGACTCTTTAAAGTAGAGGCACTACATACTGATATACACCTGAACATCAGCAGGAGAGGACTCTTTAAAGTAGAGACACTACATACTGATATACACCTGAACATCAGCAGGAGAGGACTCTTTAAAGTAGAGACACTACATACTGATATACACCTGAACATCAGCAGGAGAGGACTCTTTAAAGTAGAGACACTACATACTGATATACACCTGAACATCAGCAGGAGAGGACTCTTTAAAGTAGAGGCACTACATACTGATATACACCTGAACATCAGCAGGAGAGGACTCTTTAAAGTAGAGACACTACATACTGATATACACCTGAACATCAGCAGGAGAGGACTCTTTAAAGTAGAGGCACTACATACTGATATACACCTGAACATCAGCAGGAGAGGACTCTTTAAAGTAGAGACACTACATATGAACATGAACATGAACATGAACATGAACATGAACATGAACATGAACATGAACATGAACATGAACACACTACAGGAAAGGGAAAACCCCAAAAAGAGAAAACTCCTTCTAAAACGTTCTATAGCATCATCTGTTTATCCAGTACTTTTATTCTCACTCACCTCTGCTGTATGGATTACATGTTCCTACTGAACTCTTTAAAGAAGGAGCAGCTTTAAAGTTTTGCAGCCAGCGGGCGGACAGCGCGGGGGGGGGTGCAAGGTTAATGGATTATGTGCATAATTAAATGAGAATCTGCTTCCTTTAAGGCAAGTTCTATACTATTAATGAGATCTCTGCTAAGGACATTTAACACTGAGATCTTGCCAAACCTCTGTGTCCTGCATAATCACTCCCTCTGGAGAACAGATGAGGGCCGAGGTCGGAGTCGTGAAGGTCAGCAGCGGATAGCAAAAGGAAAGATGGTCCTCCTCTAAGGGGCAAAGATTTATGTGAGAAATACAGCAAATCTTGCATTATATTTAATGTACATCAAAAATAAAATATATGACAAATTAGGATTAGAATTGACATTACAACCAACTACAAGAGCAGTCTGCACATAGTATAACATGTTTCATTGCTTTGAAAATTAACATGATTATTTTACATGAATACATTCTCTTCACATGTATTAAGATATATCGTATAATGATATTGAATTATGTCTATGAAATTAATATCAACCATATCCTCCAGTGCTAGCATACAATACACTAACTAGAACAACAAAGAACAAGGTCAGGAAACACCTGACAATAAAAGCACACCTTTTTTGGCAGATTTTGTTACCTCCAAACCTCCAGGCTAGCAGTTCCCCCATGTGCTCATTCTTTATGCTATGCTAAGCTATTTTAGCACAATATTTGGAGTGCAATATTTGGAGTGCAGGGATGACATATTTTTTTTAGGCAAACACGGAAGTAAGCATCTCCTTGGTTCCCTTGAGAAAAACCCAATGCTATAAAGGAACTACAGAACGGTCACATGACTTCAAGTCACAACCGCTAAGCTAAAGGCGGCTAATGTTGGGCGTGATGACGTTTAGTCGTCTCATTAAGACACTTGTTAGCAACCACCATTTTTTAATTCACCAGTCGTGTATTTACTGACGTATTTTATGTCGTAGAATAAAATATCATAATCTCTTCAGCTTGTGTTAACCACAGACCTTATTTCAGGATAACAGCAATAATACATTCAGTAAACCATTGACTTTGAGACCAGGGAACCTGAAGTGCTAAATTGCTGAGTCATTTAATTTCTTATTCAAGCACTGTTATTGATTCAAGAAACGGTATTATCTCAGTAGTCTACTAGTCATATATTCCACTGTAAATCGTATTTGTCATGTTGCTGAAAACATGAGTTGCCAAATCTGCTTTGTGCAACGTTGCAGAAAGAGAACAACACATGGGGAAAAACTAAGGTCTGTTTGTCTTGTTTTCCTCGCATCGTGGGTTTGATCAGACTCAATCTGCACATTGAAATGCGGCGGTGGAGCTTCCAGCTGAGAGGTGGGCTCACCGAGGTGTGCTCAACATCCAGAGCCGTGTTTAATTGGTGTCCTCGGTTTCGCCAAAAAAGCAATCTAGTGCACAGCTGCAGTTTGTTATGTGGGCCTTTCACTAATCGCCTGGAGCTGACAGTGACAACGCACACAGGGTGAAGCCCATTTTGAAATGCAAAATAAACCTCCTACGCAAGAATACTGCAGAAAAACAAGATAAGTGTTATAGTATTTTTCTTGGGAATTGTAAATTGAGCCTGTTTTTAATCGGCGTCTGGAACAATTTGAAAAGTATTGCCACGGTTCAAACGTTTTTACTGTTACAGTTGAGGATTAGGATTGTTATAAACTGCCAGTCTATGTTTTGTAGATACTCCAAGCAAGGGAATTACTGACAGAGAGAAAGATAAACAGTGTCACTGCCAACAGAAGCTCACATTAAACACAGCTTGTGTCTTGTGTACTCAGCTGCAACCATAAACTCTTCTAGCTATCTACAAATATACAAAACAAACTAAACACAAATCTAGTGATGACTTGGAGCACCCACTGCCAGCAGGGTGTGGATTAACAGGCATGTAACGTTCTCCAAGTAAATATCTGTCCATCTGCACAACTCTGAAAAATATTTGAACCACATCGGAGGAATTTCAGAAGGTGATTTTTTTGCCTACCCGACATGCAGTTTTTGTTGCTTTGGTCATATTTCCTTCATCTTTCCTTCTATTTACTAGGCCTCAAGACAATGTCATATCATTCAAAGTGAAATTATGATCAAAGAGTAAAAGCCACAATTGGTGCAATGGGTGGTTATTTAGAAGATGTACTGAATGAAGAGCCATTTCACCTTCTATACCTAATAGTAGGCCCTACAACCGATTAAAAAAAATACATATATCATATAATATCCCATACATAAATAAATACCTACCGCCTAGAAAAATAAGAAATACAAAATGAAGTTAATTCATTATTATTATTATTACTATTTATTTTTAACTTAAAGGTAGGGTAGGTAAGTTTGAGAAACCGGCTCGAGAAACACTTTTTGTTATATTCCATGGAATGCTCTTAACATCCCGATAGCAATGAATATCTTAAGTGCTTTGACAAAAAATCCATAAAAAAATGTCATCTGTGGAAGCCGTAGTACTGTAAAAAGTACGACCAATCATTTTAGCCGGCCCGGCTAAAATAACTGGATGGCCTACCTGCCTGTCAGCCTTCCATCTGTGCACAAACTTATCTCGTGCCCTCATTGGTCATGTGCGCGTTCGTGTGTGTTGGAGGAGGGGCTCTGTAAGGAAGAGGCAGATTTTCTCCGGTTGTGTATTTTCAAATTCTAGCGATCTCGAGCTGGTTTCTCAAACTTACCTACCCCACCTTTAACTGTAAATAAGCCAATTTTTCAGTTGTTTATCTCACATAAAATAAACACATTTATATCTCAATCTGGACAGGTTTCCTAAAAGGTTATTTTCTGATCTCCCTTTACCATCAAAACAGTGTCCAAAGCGAATTGTCCAACTTCAAGTCTACTTTCTTCTATTTTATGTGCGAAACTCTAGTGATTGCGTTTGGCTCAGTGACATGAATACATCCTGTGAAGAAAGCGAAGAAAGACACTTTCACTTTGCTGGCAGTATGGTCTTTGTGTGTGAAGATTGAAAAAGGTTCACAGTGTTTACAATTGCTACTTTAACTCTCGTTCCAGAGGCATTCAGGTGGTTCATTTCATTTCATTTCAAACCTTTATTTAACCAGATTGGTCCCATTGAGATCATAGATCTCTTTTTCAAGGGAGACCTGCAGCATATAGGTTCCACATGAAACATAAAACACAAAGAAAAGACCCCTGCAAAGAAAGTTATGTTTTGTTGCTGTCTTTTTCTCTTTTTCAGCAAGATTACAGAAAAACTTCTGGCCGGATATTCATGTATTTTGGTGGAAGGGCAGCAGATGCACACTAATTGAAATTGGCTTTGGCGGAAGTCAGAGTGCACTTCAAGTTTATTCGTTTTCTGCATTGTAGCAATAGCTGAAAGAGGAGCAAACATGTGTGTAATGCATTTAATCTATTCTGCAAAGAAAGCCAGGCATAACAAGAGTGTAACAGAGTTCTTCTTCTGCTGTTCCCTTTAGTGTTTACTTCCTGTCTGTCTTCTTCTGCTGTTCCCTTTAGTGTTTACTTCCTGTCTTTTCTTAGGTTGTTCCCTTTAGTGTTTACTTCCTGTCTTTTCTTAGGTTGTTCCCTTCCCTTTCTCTGTCCATGTACCGGCTGCAGGAGAGGATTTCTAATAGTACATCCTAAATTACTTTCCTTTAGTCAGGGAGGACTGTGTGCTTGTTAGATGATGGGCTGTACTTTTATCATAAAGAAAGGTTTTTACTTAGCATCTGTGTTTATTGATTTGATGCAAAATCAAATCAACACTGCTATGTTTATTTAACTACTGTTCAAGTTTGTGATAGTTAAAGGGGACCTATCATGCAAAATGGATGTTTTCATTGCTTATATTGTTTCATGCAAGGAACATTTGACCATATTTTTTAAATGTTGGAGCCCTGGTAGCATCATATACTGTATAACATCACTACATTTCACTGCTTCCTCCCACTTCAGCTGACATTTGTGTTTTTTAAAGAAATCATCATGTATTGCAAGAGGGTTGTCTCTGCAGTCCTGTAAAAGTGAGAGCAGCAGTCATTTGTCCGCAGCAGAAGAAGCAGTTACCTACAGGAAAATGGTTTTCTATCTGCTATGATTGTTGAGCTGCAATTTCAGTCGACTATTTGCTCCCGCAGCTTTTAAAATATCAGGGTTTGCTGATTGTTTGAATCAGGGATACTACCATAAACATTTCTGCAAACACACTACATGAAAGGGAATAAACCCAACAGTAAAAGCCGTTTTATTTTCTCTGTGAATAAAATATAATGGAAATGATTACTCAGTTTTCTACCTGGTGTGACTTGGGGATCAAATATTTTGCATTAACGTAATTGAAGCCGCCCCCCACCATAATCCCTCTCTCTGGTCTGATGATGCTGCCTTCGTTTCTGTATCAGACTAATTGATATAATAATACATAAATTACAGTGCTGATGGGCTGTTATTGCTTTCTCACAGTATCATTGGCAGGGTGTCTTTCTGTCTTCAGTGGTGTGAATGTGTGCCAGCCTCAAGGTCACTTTATGGAAACAACCGTGACCTGCCTTTCAATAATATCTGACTATTAAGCTGAAACGACTCTAAGTTCAAAGCAGGAGTTAAACGACCATCATATTGATCCACCACAGCTCCCTCTGTATCATGAATTATCTACAGTTTTCTTTGATTTTGTTCCAAAATGTAATTTGTTTGTAATTAGACATGGAAATGAAAAAACAAAATATTAGCATTAATAGAGTTTCACATAATCTGACCTGCAAGGAATATTTGAACATAATGATATCTTCAATACTGAACAGACACAGCTGTGGCTTTAGTTATGGAGTTGTGATGTTAGGGAGTCTTTTTTAGGTGCCTCTGTTTTTTGTATTAAAAAATACAAAAATATCAACCCAGAGTTACATCCAGTGACCTGCACAGTCGACATGACATTTCCAATTAAATCCTATAAAATCTGCAGAAATAGCTGCTCTACCTGCTGTTGAAATAAACCTTAGGCTTACAGGTGAGCACACTATCTGGCACCTGTTAAGAACTGTCTTCCCTGTAAAATAATGGACAAAACTCTTAATTTCTAAGGCTTAGTCCACATGTAGGTTTTTTTTTTTTAAATATGCCTTTTTCAATACATTTTGGCATTCTAAGTCGCTTTTGTTATTCTCCTTCTAGGGGGAAGATTAAGACAAATACAAATGAGACAAAAAGGGGGACTTCCCGTGCAGAAGGCATGTGATTAACTTAAGAGCCGTAGTTTTCAACACAATACTATCCATCTAACTGAAGAGCTTTACATTAAAGTGTTATATTGAAGTGACTGTATTATTTTATATATATTGATTGTGGTGTTTTATCTTAATGTGTGCATATGTGTAAATGTGTCTGTTGATTGTATATATAGAGGATATACATATGTATACATATTTGTATACATATTTGTATTTCAGTCAGACAACTCACATGTTTCTTAATATGTTTATTATAAGCAGCATATAGTTTGAGTTTGGCGTCTAGGCTCGGGCCTCATCACTCCACAGATTTACAAAGAACATTGAGTGATGATTAGACACTGTAACTATCCCCCGAGCCTACAGGTGGAAGCTGGGGTGGAAGCTGGGGTGGAAGCTGGGGTGGAAGCTGGGGTGGAAGCTGGGGTGGAAGCTGGGGTGGAAGCTGGGGTGGAAGCTGGGGTGGAAGCTGGGGTGGAAGCTGGGCTGGAAGCTGGGGTGGAAGCTGGGGTGGAAGCTGGGGTGGAAGCTGGGGTGGTGGTGGGGCAGGCAAGCAGCAGCAACATGAAACACAGCAGCAGGAACATGAACGCAGCAATAGCAAGTGAACACAGCAGTGGCAGCAGCAGCATGAGCGAGGCAGAGGCAGGAAGACCTGGCAGCTTAAATAGAGCGGCATGTTTAGGAGAATGTGTTTGGTTGGTTGTAAGAGGGACGAGGTGCGTCACATGTTAATGTATGATTGGTGCTCGAGTTGACTGCCTGAACTAGCTCGCAGGCTTCGCCCCATTATTGTATTTTGTATTCGGGATTGTTGGAAACGTTATTTCGATCTCTGTCTGTACAAACACACAGAAAAATGTACATTAAAGTTGACTTTGACTTTGACTTGACTTATAGAAGTATATTGAATGAATTGTGTTCCTTAACCTTCTCTGCATGCTTTAGCTATTGTTAGCTTTAGTTCAAGCACTCATCCTGGGTGGCCATGGAAACAACCAGACCTCTGCTGTTCTGCAGAAATGATCGACTTTCTTCCTCCTTGAATCCCTTCCTTCACACTAAAGCCTTATGTATAATGAAACAAACAGTATTAAATGTCAGCTGGAAATGTCACTTAAATGTCCCTCCTATTTCACTTCAGGAGTCTCTGAATGTTTAATAAAAACCTTTGTCAAGCAGAGCCACAGTGACAGCCCTGAGAGGTTCTGCATCATTTATCAGCAGGAACCATATCTCCATCAGGGGGTCACGCTTACACTCAGGGGGGGTCGGAGGAACAAAGCAGAGAGCGGCCGGTTAAATCCTCTCTGGAGGCTGTCAGGGATCTGCTTTCAACTTTATTTAAAGTCAGGACGGTTTACAGATCTGTCTGAGCAGCAGGAGGACACTGAGGGTCTGCTGAGTATCAGTCACGGCCAATAAGAACTACTGTACTGTACGTCTGATTTAAAACAAAAGCACAATGTGTCACTGGCAGAGGAGGACACCATATGTCTCTATTCAGTAAATACATATTAATTAAAACTCTGGCTGCCCTATCAAAATGTCAGATTTAGAGATAAAATAAGATTACCTTTTTTAATCCACCTAAGGTGTTAAAGCAGCATCAGATAAGTGTGAAACGCAGGGATAATAAGAATATATATATATATATAACAGATATGAGTGAAGATAGTTAATAAGTATATAATAGATCAATGTATTACAAAGAAAAGCTCCTTTTATTTAGAAAAGAATTGCCTCATAACTATTTGTTCGAGGATCAAATTAAAAGAAATGTGTTTTTTCCTCATCACAAAAATACTCAAAAAGCTATTTGGATCACCTAAAGTGTTTAAAATCATCGTTAATCCATTTCTAACCACAAATCTGATATTTTTGTAGTCTCACTTGCCTTCAAAAATTAAAATGTTGTCCAAGAAAATCATGGAATGAGCCAACTAAAACCAAAAGTTTGAGTTAAACTTCAACCAACCCCTAAACTTCTTCATCAGATACTGTGCGTCAAATAGAGATGTAACTACTTTGTGTTTAAAGATGTCAAAGTGAAGTCTGCTTCAATTACCAAAAGCAATTGAATTCAAACAAAAGCACAATATGTCACCGGCAGACGGGAACACCATGTGACCAATCTCCAGTCAGATAATGAACATGGAGTAATTAAAACAGACAACTATTGGCTGCCCCATCAACATGTCAGACTGACTGAGTCAAACAGGTACAGATACGGTATTAAACAAAGTATTGTTATTATTTAACACGTTGATTAAAGCGGTTGTATTCCTAACGCTTGTATTTTGCCAGAAAGGGGCAATTACTCTACATTTTACATTAGCAGGTAAAATTGACCTCTTTTGCTAATTTTTATTCATCACAAAATACTCAAAAGAAGTAATTGACCTAAAGAATTATCCGTTCATAACCACACATTTGACATCTACTCTTTGTTGTCCACTCACCTTTTAGTACAAATCTAATCAAATGAAGTAAACCCCCCAAAAATATGAGTAAAGCTGAATCAGAACCCACTAGACTCTCTCAATAATCTCTGCTGGGTCAAATAGAGAGGTGACCATTCGTGTTACTGTAATTATATAAATGTAGAACTGATGTCTGCTTCAATTACCAAAAGCAATTGATTTCAAACAAAAGCACAATGTGTCATCGACAGATGGGAACACCGTGTGTCCTCCTATCATCTCAGATAATAAACACGGGTTAATTAAAACGTTGGCGGACGGCACCATCAAACTCTCTAACTGGCTCTGATTCAGATACAGAGGTACTTGTTAATATGAAAACATGTTAAATGAGGTTTTATTTTCTCAACCTTTGTATTTTCTAGAATAGCTTTGCACTTCTGGTCATTTTGACATTTATTTTTTATTTTTAAGTCAGTACGAAAACTCTCAAAAAAGCTATTTGGTTGGGGGCAGCCAGAGTTTCTCTAAAACAGAGTTACACAGGTACAGATACATGTTGAAGTATTGGTTTTGATGTAAAAACATTTAAATGAGACAGTTATTTTCCTAAACCTTGGAAAGGGGTACATATATTTTGTGTTTTTGGGGCAGATTTTTCGTTTTTGTTGTAATTCTATTGATCGGAAAAACACTCCTTAAAGCTTTTTTTCCAGATATAGCCTTTTACCTCATAACTAATCTATTCAAAACCACAATATTGACATTTACTTTTTATTTTGTGGCCTATAACTTGCCTTCTAGTAAAATTCTCATCAAACCTAATCATCACATTTCCCTACCCAGAAAATATTTGGAGAGAGATTAAGTACAATTGTATCCACAGAACCTGATAGACTCTTGTGTGCTAATTCATGTTTTACTTACTAAAGAGTTTTGCATTTTATCTCATCAATGTATAGCCATACATTTGACTTTATTTATTTCAAGGTCAAAGACTAATCACCTTAGGGGAAATCAGCAGCAGCAGCAGCAGCACCAAAGCTCCTGTCAGATAGAAAAGTCTGTGCACACATTAAAGCATTTTGTTTGTGTTTTTGGCTCGGTAATGAGGCGGCAGAGTAGAGGGTCCAAATGAGAGGAGAGGAACGGCAACAACAAGGACATTAGTAGCTTGCTTTAGCCGTGGAGTTTGAAACTGACACTGATGAAAGAGGAGGGGGGTCTCAGGGGTCCAGAGTCAGCACCGCTTTGACAAAAGTGAGCACTATATCCTGCAGGGAGCTAATAAGACTTCTTTCCTTTCCATGTGAAAAGGTGAAAGACAGAGGTTTGACAATAAATATGACATCAAGTTTTGTTGAGTCACCTGTTATGGACTTGAGTCAAAAATGGGATGCCTTAAAACTCAATTTGACAAAAATAAAAAAGGTCTTGCAACTTGACTTGGGCTTCAACACCAAAACTCTTGTCCTCACTTTGAGCCTTTTGCCTTTAAAATATTTAAAATGTTCCACTTGCTATTTACTTATGACTTGCCAAACATTGGCTGCGCTCCAACAGCACAAATGGATTATGTCTCATGTCTTTTCCTAACAATTTTTCCTTGACTCACATGGAAAATGTTATAAAGTCAAGAACAGATGTGAAGGACAATTAATGGTGTTGTGTAATAGAAGCTTCAAATGAAGAACCAAGCAAATCTTGTCCAAACTGAACATGTTTACTTTTGATTCATGTAACAGTTTTCAACAAGAACGGTAGAAAACGGGAAAATGCACTCAACATACTCATATTCATTTCAAAATCATAACAGGTAGGAGCAAGAGCAGGACACATACTTGCACTTCAAAGTAAAAGCATTTCCTGTGAAACATTTTAACCTTAACTTCTGTCAAGAGGCAAATAAACAAATGTTTTTACCTTAAATAGAAGAAGTGACTGGAGAAAAAACCGCCTTAGTGTTAAGATAATCCAACTCCAATTGTATAAAGTCGGACAGATGTTTTTTTTTAGCAACTTTACTTATCACACATAGGAAATTAGAAGGCTAGAGTGACACGTTTAATGCTGTACAATTAAGGTAAGGATTCCTGTTCAAAACAGAATTACACCTCCTAAGAAGGATGTCTTTAATTTATCCTTAGTCAATTAAACGGTGCATTATAATGACATTGCATTAAGCTTCTTAACATTCACATGAAATGAAATGTAGTCAAATGTAATGAAATGTACTTTTTAAATGTTGGCCATGAGGGTTGTACAATAGGTCGCCATTGTCAGTATGTGCGTCTGTGTATTGTGTTTGTTCAAACGGTGTATGACTAGGGTTGCAAAGGGGCGGAACATGTCCGGTAAATTTCCGGAAACTTTCCATGGGAAGTTAAGCTGGGGAATTTTGGAAATATTCGATGCAAACTTAAACAAAAAACATGACATTTCAACAGATTCTTTTAATTTAAAAAAAGATTCCCGTTAATTCCCGTTAATTCCATTCCCATGGAAAGTTTCCATCTTTGAAAATTCCCGGAATTTTGCAACCCTATGTATGACTGATGATATGTGTATCTCTCTTAATGTCTACTATGTTTGTATATGTACATGTATGCGGAACTGCAGGACGGAGTCCAGAACAAATGTCCTTACGGGGACAATAAAGTATATCGTATCGTATCGTATTGCGCTACTGAGACTCCATTATCTCCTTTCCTTTTGTAAAGGGTTGTCCATTATATCCTATGCTAAATGTGATAAGAAAGGAAGCGTTGCTGCACCTTTCCTTAGCATTTAGAGAATTTGAACATCTCTTATCGTGACTGAGTCTTCAAACTATTAGGTCACTTAGTTTGGGTCCTTCCTGAGCAACATAGACAAATAACCTCTACAAGTTACTTCAGGTTGTACAGTAGCCAAAAGCTATTTAACTGTTGTTTTGTGAATAGAGTGGTGCATTGATGACGTATTTTTGTAGGCCGACACGGCAGTTAGCAAAGCAAAGGCTCCGTCTTCAAAAAGCCAATAGGATTTTTCTATTGGATTTCGGTATTTAGCAGAAATAATCTCCACATATTAACACCACTTTATGATTTTAGAAGCATAAATGAAGGAGAAGTAGCTAACATTAGGCTATAAAGGAACTACAGAGAGGTCACATGACTTCACGTCACCACCGCTAAGCTAAAGGTGGCTAATGTTGGGCTATAAAGGAATTGAAGAGCGGTCACATGACTTTACATTACCACCGCTAAGCTAAAGGTGGCTAATGTTGGGCTATAAAGGAACTACAGCACGGTCACATGACTTCACGTTACCACCGCTAAGCTAAAGGCGGCTAATGTTGGGCTATAAAGCAGGGCTGCCAACACTCACGCATTGAGCGTGAGAGTCACGCAATTAACACATATCTCACGCACTCACGCCACACATGCCTTTCCTCACGCTAAGTTTTCGTTCACAACAAATGTATATAAATATAAAAATAAAGTGAAGGAACAGCAAACCGAGCGGTCTACGAAATGAGACGGTCAGGCTTACGGAGGACTTCCTGTTTGCGTCACCTGACACCCGCGGTCCGTAGCACTGCCGCCTAGCAACCTGGACAGCGTCACGCATTGTGATTGGCTGTACGGTATTTGCACACTGATTGGATGTAACGAGGGTATACCGGGGGTCTGAGCAAAGACGAAGGAGAAGGAGGATGAGAAGAATAAGAGAAGGTAAGGAGAATATATTATAAGATATTTTCGCGCCACAGGTAAAGTAAAAATATTTTCTTTTGTTCTTTTTTAATTAATTAAAGTTAATGCTAACAAATGCCAGTATAGCCCTAATAATTACATAAAGAAAAAGAAAATCTGTTTAAAGTTGTGTTTCATATGGGTGTTGAGAGATGTATCCTTAAATTCATTTTGCTCTCAAAGTGCACCAGATTGATGCATTTAACTTCAATATTTAAAAAAAAAATCTTCCCGGGGGAGCATGCCCCCGGACCCCCCTAGAGGAGGTGAGGACCACCCCCACTTATAAAATAGCACTTTACCCCTGCTTACACCTATATGCCATTTTATATGCTGTGAGCTGATTATCGAGCCTTCATTGTAAGAGTCGCGGGTACACTGTGTATGTGCGTACTCCACTGTAGCGCCCGGTGGTTCACCAAAAAAAAAAAATCTCACTCCAAGCTGAACTCAAATGTTGGCAGCCCTGTATAAAGGAACTACAGCACGGTCACATGACTTCACGTCACCACCGCTAAGCTAAAGGCGGCTAATGTTGGGCTATGAAGGAACTACAGCACGGTCACATGACTTCACGTCACTTCCGCTAAGCTAAAGGCGGCTAATGTTGGGCGTGATGACGTTTAGTCATCTCATTTAGACACTTGTCAACAACAGCTTTTTATAAGCAACCTGATAAATAAGATCATTCATTTAAAAAAACGCCATGCAATTAATATTCAGTAACTGACATTTATATTGTTGACAAACACAACAAAGGGGATCCCTTCAGGCTGTACAGTATGTGTGTTATACTTGGTGGATGATAACATGTACTCAAGTACTGAACTTAAGTACAATTGGTATGTACTTGTTGCTTACTCTTAAATCTTTCCTGTAGTGAGTCCACACAGAACATGCATACTGTTCTCACGAGAGGTCAAAAGTGAACTTCCTCATCTGAATGTATGACCCGAAGCGAAGGGGCTCAGATCTCAGCTCCCACTCACTTTTCAGTTCAGACGTGCCCTTATCACTTCAGTAATTGAAATGCAGCACCATTTTCCGCGCACATATCTATAATATTTTCTCATTAGAGCAAAGTGCCTTTTGATGGAACTGGCAATTTCACCATGCAAGACCTTTCCCATGCGAAAAGTGGGGAAAATTTAAAAAAATGGGATGGCAAAACGATGTGTTGTGAGGTTATTGGAAGTGTTTTCATGTGTGTGACCTTTTAAAATTTAATAAATAGAGTCCACAGGGATGTGCATGAAGCTGGAGACATTGAATAAATATTCTTTCATCACATGTCAGCTTTTTTTGTCGTTCGGGGAATTTACTCACACTGCAACTTGCTGACAGCTCTTCAAATCAAAACAGATGATGAGAGAAAATATCACATGTAGTTTGAGGACGACTTGAACTTTAATTTTACGCTCAAGGACAACGTACTTGTCGATGGACCCATGTGGTTTTGTAGGCTTTTAGACAAGATAAGAACGTTATTGATCTACTACAGGTTATAAGAAGTGATAAATAAAAATCAAACAAAATGAGTAATATATGTGAATATAAAAGACCAAAAACATATGATTTAAAACACCTTATACAAATATGACTGATTATAATTGGGATTTAACATCAACTGGATAATTTGTCCAAACATTGGTTATCCCAATCTTCATGAGAATAGTTGCATCATTAAATAACTGCCAGTTGTTAAATATTAACTTGATCCATGGCAGTTTACCTGTTGTTGTTGTTGTTGTTGTTGTTGTTAGGGTAATTTCAACGTTTGATTTTGTAAGCAACCCGATAAATAAGATCATTCATTTTTAAAAACACCATGCAATTAATATTCACTAACTGACTTTCTATTGTTGACAAACACAACAAAGGGGATCCCTTCCAGCTGTATTTGTGCTATACTTGGTGGATGATAACATGTACTCAAGTACTGTACTTAAGTACAATTGGTATGTACTTGTTGTTTACCTAAAGATTTTATTTTGACTTTATACTTCTACGAAAGCCAAAATTGTACTTTTTACTCCACTATATTTATCTGACAACATTAGTTACTTTTCAGGATAGTACTATGTATAAGATGTCTACTTTATTTATCCCAATTTGGGAAATTAGTTACTTTATAAAATGCTGTAATATTGTGGATTAAGATAACTAGAGTTATATAAACCTTCAAAGTTAGCTCCACCTGTACCAGCTGCAAAAATAAAGAATGATACACACATTAATGCATTACTAATTCTAATTCAGTAATACTTTTCTGAAGTGTACTTTTACTTTTAATACTTTACTTTACTTTTTTGGTACTTTCTCCAAGTAAGATTTTCAATGCAGGACTTTTAATTGTAACAGATTATTTCTACACTGTAATAGTGCTACTTTAATTTAAATAAAAGATCTGAGTACTTTTCCAAACCATTGCATTGCTGCCTCCCAGTGGTTCCTAAAATATTCCCTATTAATCTGTACCATATTGTAAGGCTGCTTGGGAAAAAGACCCTCATCCATTTATCTTCTCATACAGACATACAATCTGACATTACATAAAGTGTAATCGGGCATCATAAAGGAAATCCAAAGGTTATAGGCACATCTGGCAAACAAGCAAGCAGTGAAACACTTAAATGTCTTACAGAATTGGAATAATCTGCAAGCCATCACTTAAAAAATAACTGGATAAAATAAAAACGAAATGATACAATAAAAGGGAATTGGTTGAAATATTATAAAAAGTATTTTCCAGTCGCACCAGCAGGGGACAGTGACGGCACATCAGAAAAATAAAGCTATCCGAGGAATGAGAGGGGTGGAAACTGATATATATAAAGTACAGTAAGGCACATCTCTTCAGTTCTCAGGTAGATCTTATTTATTTAACCACTCTCCAGAAGGGAAAATGATCCAGTGGAATGTGAAATTGAAAACGGGATTACTCTTATTATCCCTCGGGGGTGAATCCCTGACAGAAGAAGTTCCATCTCCTCCTGGACATTCTTTTTTAACAAGCCTCAGTGACAGATGGTTTCTATAACCTGCTGCTATCTTCCAAGAGCAAAGTCATCTCAGGTAGATGTCTCTTCTGACCTTGAGTTGAAATTTAAATATTGTAGGATGCTGTAAAAGAAATCAAGACAAGAAACAGAAAAGTTTTGTTAAATGGTAAATGAACTTGCCTAAGGGTCCAAAGTAAGACGTTGTAGCTCATTAATTATACTCCACCATCCCTACTATCATCTGTCTGTGCATTGACACAGTCAGGGATTTTCCGGTGTATGTTTCCAAGCAAATATGCAATTAATCACAAACAGTGAACCCTGAACTGCTTTTGGCCCTGATGGTCTACTGGTCTGGTCATGAGACAACAAATTCTCTCCCAACTCAAATACCAGATCCAAACCCGGTACCAAGACAATGCCAAAATTGGGAGAAGGTGCAGTACTATGATATATACTTGTTTATCTATGGTACTGCAGGTACTGTATAACAGGTAATCATGGATTGAGGTTACGAACGTCCCGAAAATAGTAGACAAATAGTTTGGGAAAAAGTAAAAATCACTCATGTCACTGATTCTCCCTGATATTGCTACATTATAAATAAAACATCTGTGTTAAAACAGCAGGAGGAAAGCTTTTTATGCTTGTCATGGAACTTGCATAAAGTTATCTTTTGTTAGGTTTATGATCAGGGTTTGGGATCAAATATTAATGTTTGCTACATTAAATAAGTTTGTTATGCAATTTACGTAAGCTAACTGCGTAAATTAAGTAACAAAAGTCCTTAGTGACGTTTTGGCAAAAACGTTATTCGATAAGGCTCAGTGGCGGCGCTAGGGGGTGGCTACTTGGACTCAAGCCCCGGATGTTTTCTGAAAAGCCCCGAATGTTTCACTTAAAGCAAGTTTTATTTTTATTTTAAATGTCTCGTGAGTAATGTGCAGTACCGGAGTCCAACAGAGATGCAGCAGCTGCGGGACAGTAGCCTGCGTACTACGTAGCCTTCCCTGCCCTGAAGAAGAAGTGATCCTTCGTTAGCGTGAAGAGTCTGCTCAATGCGCTCAAGCCCCCAGGAAGTGCGCCGGTCTCTGATGAAAATATTCGTTGTGTCCAAACGGCGGTACTACAATTTCCGTATCAGTCCATGACGCCACTACGGCCCAGAAAGACTTTACCCCATTGACTAACATTGGGAAAGAGACGTCTGTAAATCAGCGGATACTTTTTTTAAACTAAATAAACTACCCAGTATGAACTATTTTATAGCCCTTATTAGAATCATTAGGTCCTTAAAGTTTTAAAATGCACTAAAAGCCAAATCTAGATTTATTTTCTGTCTCCATTCATTCTACTGAGCCGAGAGTGGGAGCTCTAGGGGCGGGGCTTAAGGGGTGCATGCTCTGTGAGCGCACATACGGGTTCTTCTGCTCTGACAGCCAGGCATGATGGGTAATCTGTGATGTTTCGCTTTCTCAAAAGTTGGGCCATTTTGTCCTCATGCACCAATGAGCAGCTCTCATAGGAAAGAACGAGACCCCGCCTCCGACGCTGTATCCAGTTCTTATTATACATCCATGTATGCGCTCCGCAGTAGCCCCGCTGCGAGGCTCCGGCGAGTTTACAGTTCATGAGGCGAGTTCACCCCCCGCTCAACAACTTCTAAATTCTGGCTAAGCCCCGGATCTCCTACCATCCTAAATCCGCCACTGGTAAGGCTTTGCATTGGAAGTTAAAATAAGTACATTTAGTACGTAACATAAAGAGGTAAATAAGCTACTACTAATGTGAGGCATGTCTACGGTATTGAAGTCTCTGTAAGTCTATTTGGATTTCAGCGTCAGCCGAATAAAATGTAATGTAACGTCACTTTCCTCAGCTTAGTGTGTTACGCAGCGTCCACACGGCAAAGCGAAGCGACGCAACCACAATGCAGTTCGGCAAAGCGTGACGTCACTCCATTCAAAGTGAATGGGCAGAAGCGTTGAAGCTTCAACGCACGCCGCCGTGTGGACGGGCCGTAAGTTATAAGTTCTTGATAGGTGGACCCAACATATACAGTACAGTAGATACTGGGTTAGGCTTAGAATCCTGTAGTGGTAAATAAAAGTATGTTTGTTACATAACTTGTGTAAGTTTAGGTAAATTGTTTTCCTAAACCAGCTGCAGAATATCCCTGTCAACTGTCTTGTGTTCAACCCCAGAATGTTGCTCTTGATTTAGTGTGTCCGCTGCAGACCACACTGATGTCATGGATCCGATTTCTAACACTCACAACATTTAAAGAATAAACAAGGAATCAATCAAACACAAACACAGAGATGGTTGAAGACACATATTATATTACTGTCCAGTATTATAAGAGACAATATTACCTTTTGACAAAGCAGTCTACAGCGTAATGTTCCTAGAGTCTTAGAGAATCTCACAGCTTATACAGTATGCTCCTTGAAACTGCATGCACAGTTGACCTCTGACCTGACTAAATATTGTATTGCATTTTCTGTCCCCTTGGTCTTTAAAACATTCTGGGTTTCATGACACTTTTCTCTGCTCAATACCTTATATGAGAACTTTTGGCTACACAAATAGAGTTCGCCTTCTTTTGGAAACTAAATGAGTAACCTGCTAGTTATGGCTTTTACACTGCTGTTTCTGTAGCGGCGTCAGAGCTCCTGAAGGCTGACAGCTGGTGTTTCTGCAGTCACACTGAGAGTGACAGTCCTGATCCAGGGTCAGTCATTGGGGTCATTCAGAAACTCCTGACCTCTGGGGTCGCTCTTTGTCAGCAGCACATCATGCACTCTGCATTTCATAGCCTTAAAGGTCCCCTATTATACTGTTTTTCATCAATATATTATAGTTCTCAGATATATACAAAACATGTCTCTGAAGTGTTTGGCTCCAAACACCAAACAGATCATTGCAGCATCCCATAATCCCCTCTGTTTCAGCCCTGTTTCAAAAGTGCTGATTCTCTGTCTGTTACTTTAGATGAAAATAAGGAGCCACTCCCCACGCCCCTCTGAGAGATATTTGGTTAAAAAGAACACAATGGTGCTCTAGGAGGAGATGCAGGTGATAAGGTGGGGGGGGTTACCTTGGTTGGTGATTGGCTAATGGTTACACAAGCCAAAACAACGTTATGACATCATAAAGTGGCCAAAATCTGATCAGCTCATTTTCAGACAGGTTTTTATATAAATGGATCAGGACAAAAAGAGAGAGAATCTTTGTTCCTGAAACTTTCAGAGTCTCTTTTCAGAGAGGGGACACATGTTGATGTAGAAGAGACATGAACAAGTGGATTTTGCATAATAGGTGACCTTTAAATCTCTTTTGTTGCTGAGGTTATCCACTCCATCTACATTCAAGACCTGTTTTATTCAGACGTTAAACTGAAGGAGTTGTGGCTCTTAATGAGCGGGTGCAGAATGTGTCGGCATGCCGTATTTCGTTTTATTTGGGCACCCCTGTGGATATATTTGAGAGAGTAATTGTAGGCAATCATAGTAATTCCCTCTGAACAAGGTCCAATTTTCACATACAATGTCCTATTCAATTGTAACCCAATCCAAATCCAGCCACTTCAGCAGCTCCTATCGGGACTCAGAATGGGCACATTTAGCTGTAAATGAATGTTGATCACATAATAAGAAGATTGTGGGGCTGAGTCATCACAAGAGATATCCTGTTGCATTGCTAAGCCGCTCCTATCATATCTTTAATATGATCTCTTTGTCTATTTTTGATAAACATCAGTACCGATAAACAAAGCTGCTGAAGGTGTAGCCAACAAATATCCAGGCTTCCTCTTCCTCATACAAAGCTTGTTGTTCAGTCTGACTAGCAACTTGTTTTACCAAATAGCCAGAAACAAGCTAGTTCCATCAGATGGTGGCCGTTCTTCTTCTTTCTTTATTTCGGTCTTTCCATCATTTCTTTCTTACCTTTCTCTCTGTCTTTATTTCATTCTACAAATAAAAGTGGAAGAGGATACTGTTGATCTTTGTTAGTCTAGATATTTATTATTATTAATCCCATATTGGAAAAAGTCCTCTGTTCTACAAGCAGCAGGGTATCAATGCATTGTACAGGAGTCACTATAATACCCATTACATATAACATAATAATTCAAATATGATATATATATATATATAGTTTATATTAGACGAGGGTATCAAGATAGCATTCAGACTTTTTACCTGAATGCAACCAAAGCATGCACACATTTGATTGGTCGATACAATCCAAACTACAAACCTAAATTAGATTGCTTCATATCCCAACAGGTCCCTAAACTAAATGTCACAAGATTTATATCCACTTTTTAAAAGAGTCCAAAGGATCAGTTAAGTCATTGCTTCTGGCTTTTGCACAAACAGAGATCTACTTTTAAAGAGGCCATATATTCTGGATTTTTTAACACTTTTTTGTTTACTAGATAATTCCATATGTGTTCTTTTATAGTTTTGATGTCTTCAGTATAAATCTACTATGTAGAAACAAATTAAAATAAATAAATATGAGAAGGTGCGTCCAAACTTTTGACTGGTAGTGTATCTACATAGTTTATATTAGACGAGGGTATCAAGAGAGCATTCAGACTTGTTACCAGCATGCACACATTTGATTGGTCGATACAATCCAAACTACAAACTTAAATTAGATTGCTTCATATCCAAACAGGTCCCTAAACTAAATGTCACATGATTTATATCCAATGGCAGCGAAACATCGGAGTACATTCTCATGTAATGGTAGCTTAAATTTGATTGCAGGACTTCTTTTTTTTTAAAAGAGTCCAAAAGATAATGCTAGGTACTGCTGCGACTTCAACAGCTGTTACACCTGTGCGGTTCCCATATTGTATCTAATACACTGAGACTGACGTGGATAAAACACAATTTATAATATCAACAGGAACAAGCAGGTGATAAATGTGTACAACAAAAAGTCTCCATGTTGATACTGTACTTTTCTCATTTAATAAAAAATAAATCCTTTTCATTTCAAACCATTTCTGTTTTATTTTACCTTATCTTCCACAGAGCCTCAGTCTATCAACATTATTGTTCATGTTTGTCTGTATATCAACCGTGTGATTTCATTTTTAATACTGAGTTATTTGATAAAAGTTGAGGTTGAGTTTCATTGCGGTTCACATGCTAGATATGTAGTGAAAGGAGTAGTGAAAGATTATTATACTTAACATGTATATTATTGTTGTGGTGATAGGTGAGTAACCCCTTGAATATTTAAAAATACATATATTATAAGGATTGTTTTATTCTTTTTGATTTATTTATTTATATCGTTTTTGTTCTTCCCGTTTTGTCATTAGTTTTATGTTATTATTTTGAATGTAATTATTTATTTTTATTTAATTTACTATAATTTTCATTGCTTTTTACCGATGTCTTTGTTCTGTGGGTTGATTCTCTTGAAAACCAATACAAAATTGAGATACAAAGATAAATGCATATGTTTATGCACACAGAAACTGATTTATTAGATCTAGCTGTCACAGAATCACTGACTTCACAAAATGCATCTTTCAAATGAGACTTTGTAACTTTTTTAAGAGAAGTAAAACACGTTGTTAAATAAAACGCTTAACAACTAATTGTCCAATTCAACAGTTCCGGTATTGTTGCTGCTCAAGCCTCATTGTGGCTATTGTTGAAAAACTTTACGTCACTATATATATATATATATATATATAACGGACAGTCAGTTTGCTGACTCATGGCTCTTTCACATGTGCCACTGTTACAGAGGTTAGTCATTAGCTAAATGGTAAACTGATTAACAACAGCTTAGCAACTAGCATCATCCCATACCTGCCTGAAGAAAGTTTCTGTTACAAAAGTTACATGGTCTCACTTTAAAGGGGAAATCCACATGGACAATGATATTGTGATCAGACTTTTCAATGATGATAAAACAAGTATTACATGTTATTGAAAGTCTTCTCTTCTCTCCAAATGACTACTTAGATAAATGTTAAAAGTCGATATGTAGTTCAGCATTCAAACCTTGTTTTGGATTAAGTACGCACGCAAGCTCTTTTTTTTAAATTAAGTTTGAGATTATTGCTCCTGGAGTTACCTAAATGTGTAACATCATTAATAAAGATCAGGGTTGGTAGACAGTTATACTTTGCACATATAAGTGTACATTCGTTTCTTTATTGTGGTCAAAAGCATGTTAACTGAGTCACAGTTTTACAGTGACCTGATTCAATCAGACATAACATCTCAGTTGCTAAGGACGAGTTGTGCGAGATGCACAAACTGAGGGAATTCCATCAGAACATCTTTTATCATTCCATTTGTTGTGATCAGAACCAGAGTTGATGTTGACACAGTCTTCTTTTCTCCGATTGTTTGGCTCTCCTGTTGCCCAAGAGACAAAGGTGACTGCTGACCCATCAGACCACATCCATCTTCCTTCTTTGTGGACGTCACTGAGTCCGATCCAGGTGTATCCCTCAGCAGGGTCAACGCTCTTGATCAGTGTTTTGACAAAATGATCTTCCCCCTGACTGTGGATAGACACCAGGTTGCCTCCCTCTGACACACAGTGGAGCTCTGCATCAGCCCAGGTCAAACGTGTGGAGATGTACTTGTAGCAGCGGCCGTTGAAAATGGACCAGAATAGGGGACAGCTGTTTTGCTGTGGCTCCACTACTAGTTCTTCTGAAGGAGACACAGCACAGAGAGCCAGGCCCAACAGGAAGAGAAAAGCCTGCATGATGATGTCACCGTCTCTGTCTGTTAAAGTTGAACTGAACCGTTGGATAGGATGAAGATTCTGTGACAAGTGACAGGCTGCTTCCTTTTATACACTGTATGCATCAGAGAGGGTGTTTTCACTGTTGGCCCAAAATGATTGGTCACTGAATTTGGCAAACACTTTCTGTTGTGACTCAATTGTTTGTTTGATGCCCAAAAGCAGATAAGAAACATAACAGGTACTTTTATATTCCAGCATTGTAGTTGTGAACCAGAAACAAAACATTTTCTCAAAAATGCACTTGCCCATTTCTGAACCTCTGAACTTGGCACTTATGTCCCCTTAAAAATACATGAACAATATATTAAAATACATTTAATGAATCAAAAGATGCTATAAAATGGTGTCTCTTTCCTGTCCTTTTGATTCATTATGATCTAAGCTTAGATTTGAAATAAGGATGAATACATTTGCAGTATAAATATATGTGTGTGTATGTTTGTCTATGGTTGTGTAATGCCGTGTATTCCAGAAAGACAAACTCCCATCCGCAAATATTTACTGTGCAAAGTACAATCACAAAACATTGGTAAAGTTCACTTTGCAAACACTTTAAGTTTCACACAACTACACAGAATATGAACATTACCCAAAAAAGACCACAAGCTCACCTGGAGATGTCACATAAAACCTATGATTTATTCATTTCAGTCAAATGTTGAAATAGTAAAACATTGCTTTAGAAAAGACATGTGGCTTCAGCTGTCAGAAGGTTGCTAGGACACAAGGAGAGACATATTGCTTTCTGTCCGACTTTTCTTTTCATGTACAACTGAAAACTACATACCAAAAATGGGCATATATTTACACATAAACAATATTACAGTAGTACAAAGCCTTCAATGTGTCCTTTCCTGAATTGTGAACTTTTTTATTTTAACATGCAAACAAGTTTTAAACGACATTGCTTTAAAAAAAAAAGAAGAAAGTAGCTTCACAGAATGGCCAATAAAACACTAAATACACCTTCCTGTTGGTTTCCTGTTCATTACAGCACCAGAGGAAAGAGAGGAGCGTGATCACAAAACACAAGAGGTACATTCGAGCATTCAAACCTTAAACATCTGTTCTTCTCAAAATGCTCTTGTACTTTGCTGAACCTCTGGCACCTGAACGTTTGTCACCTCAAAAATACATAAAACAATATATTACAATAAATAGGTAATATAACACAGTACTTCTGCTCTATGAACACAAAGAACAGAGGAGTGTTTGTGCATGTGTGCCTCATGTACAGGTTTTTAGTCAAAATTACTACCACAAGGCCTCTCTATGACACTGAATATGAACATATTAGCTCAATATTAGCTCATAATGGACGACTGATGTCCCCGAGACCCTCAGGACCCTTAAAGGTGGGGTAGGTAAGTTTGAGAAACCGGTTCGAGATACACTTGTTGTTATATTCCATGGAATGCTCTTAACATCCCGATAGCAATGAATATCTTAAGTGCTTTGACAAAAAATCCATAAAAAAATGTCATCTGTGGAAGCCGTAATACTGTAAAAAGCACGACCAATCATTTTAGCTGGCCCGGCTAAAATAACTGGATGGCCTACCTGCCTGTCAGCCTTCCATCTGTGCACAAACTTATCTCGTGCCCTCATTGGTCATGTGCGCGTTCGTGTGTGTTGGAGGAGGGGCTCTGTGAGGAAGTGGCAGATTTTTTCCGGCTGTGTATTTTCAAATTCTAGCGCACTCGAGCTGGTTTCTCCAAAATTACCTACCCCACCTTTAACAACTAATTGTCCAATTCAACAGTCCGGGTATTGTTGCTGCTAAAGCCTCATTGTGGCTATTGTTGAAAAACGTTACGTTTGCTAACTCATGACTCTTCCACATGTGTTAAGTCATTGGTTCTGGCGGTTGCACAAAGAGAGATCTACTTAAAAAGAGGCCAAATGTTCCTTCATCCCTTTCTTCCATCGGTCCCACAGAAGCCAGACGAGGGCAGATCGGACGATCCAATCACAGAGCAGAAGAGGCTGATTATAGGGCGATCACTTCAACGGGGGGAGATGACATCAGCAGGCAGAAACTGTCTGTACTCGGTTTCATGGGGATGGCAGTGAGAAAGGCCAGGCCTGTGGCACAATAACAGACTGTGAAACGACCGTGGTGCCCGGTAAATGGGGCTCAGAGAAGTTTTGGTGGTAGCAGGCGTCATTTCATAACAATGCATTTAATGAAAGGATGAGGAATTGAAATCATAGCAAGTACAAGCTGTTAGTTGTTATTCCCAAGAAACTTCATTAAATACACATGTTTTAGAGATGTTTTCACAGCAAAATAAACAGAAAGGGTCAGAAAGGGTTGTATGTTGTAGTACATTGGATATATGTAGTAGCTTGAGAGGTTATATATACAACAATATATACAGTAAGAAAGGGTTGTATGTTAAAGTAAATTGGTTTGTTCTTTATTTATGATCGTTATGGAGAATCATGAAATGTAACTGGTCTTGGTATTGAGTACATTTAGGCAGGGCCGTCCCTGGCCAACATGAGGCCCCACGCAAAGTTATATGATGAGGCCCTCTGTTTCGCGGGCGTCGCCGCATACGCGCTTAGGTGCGCCGCATTTTCGGCTCAGTTGAGGCACCCTCCGCAAGATGAGGCCCCGTCTGCGAGGTGAGGCCCCACGCAGTCTGCATGATCGGCCTGTAGGGAGGGACGGCCCTGCATTTAGGGTATTGTGACATCCCTACTAGTACCCCTTGTCTTCATGCACCTATCAAAGTTGAAATATGACAGTAGGAGTCTTTTTTGTTTACCTCACTGTTGAGGTTACAGCTCTATTGTAGCACATTTCTATACTCCTGGACTTTAAATTATATACATCTCCTTCCCCTGGCATGAACTCTTCACCTCAGCTGAGTTTATGGCGTGTGAAGCCGAAATACATCATCCTCTCCTCCTCTTCTTCGTCCTGTTTCCCCTCCACATCGAGCTCCATCCCCCAGCTTTTCCGTCCCCTCGCCAAAACCACACGCCTGTACTCGAGCGGCAGACAAAGACACAAACACAAATTGGCAATCTCTGGGTCAAGCCCGCATGATAGAGACAGTCTCAGTGGCTAGAGGCAGGAATTCAAGAAAACTGACAAATACAGTTTTATTGCTACCTACCTAAAACAGTTAATTACATATGGTCGCTGATGTGGAATCTTTTCTGTAGGGCTGTATGTGAACAAACTCTGTGGTTCTTTGCTAGCTGCTTATTTGACCTTCTCTGTGCATTTCCCTCACACTGGTAGCGCTACATTGACACGTGCTGTGAGCTGAGCATATTCACAGGCAAAGGGACAAGGACCTTTCAGTGTGAGGCAACAAAAGACTCCTTGATCATATTCACAACCCCCCCCCCCCCTTCCCAGATATTTAGTGTCAAAAGCTGGTGAAGAGCACCACTCTCCTTAACACCATGCATGGCCCTCTTGTGCTCCTTCCTCACTTCCATATTGGTGCCAAACTGGAAACAGTGTGTGTTTGTAGTTCCATATACGGGGTGTCAAAACAGAGGGCTGCACATAGGATCCATGTGTTGGCTCTTGAGGCAAAAGACAACTCTACTTTGTGTGAGAGAAGCAGTGCATACATGGACTTCAGAGCACACATCTACACACACATATGAGTAGAAGCTACCATGCTAGCAGCTCTTTGAGGCTAAATGCTAACGGCAAACATGCGACAATTCTAAAAAAGACAATGGTAAAATTAGCACTAAAAACAGATTAACCCTTTAGAGTCCTGGGCTAATTTGGCCATTTTCGCATACTTTTGATTTGTCTTACTAAACCCCATTAAGAAATGTTTAGCATGTCAATGTTAGTAACTATTTTTTTAAGACAACCTCACCTATATAAACTGATAGTTATTTTTTACATTTTGACATACTATATGAACATTTTGGACCCAAAACCGCATAAAAAACGTAAAAACAGATTTTGAAAATGATATTATTTGTACTATGGATAACACAAACATGCACAATGAAACATTTTGAAAGCTGGAAATATACCTGGGATGACACTATGATACAGTAAAAGTTTGATTGAGGTAGGATGAACCTATATACAGATTTTATGAACAAATAGCAGGTGTATCCATAGGCGTTTTTAATGAACGGCCTTATTTATTGTTCTCCAACCTCAGGGGAACATGAATGTCTTTACCATAATTTGTAACAATTCTACCATTAGATCTCGAGAGATTTTACTTAAAACCACAAATGTGAATACAAAAGTAGACACATAATTGTCAGTTTATTTTAATGCAAAGTGATTAGGCTGTGTGTAGGATACAAGCAGAGCAGACACATTCCCGTGGGCCCAAATAAGTTCAACAGGAAACCAGACACAACCAAGGAGTTTGGTTTGAAGTCACAACCTCAACCACGTGTTATCAAATCCGACCGAGCGTCATTCTGTAACAAGTTAGGAAGGAGACTGGGGTGCTAAAAGACAAGCTAATCACCTAAAATGTGTATAATTGACACAGAAAATGTCCTTAAAAGTTGCGTGCTAATTATCAGCCTCCACTTATTTTCTTCGCTAAGGAGCCAAGGAGTGCACAATCCGTACTGAAGAGATTAAACTATTTCTACTCAACTCTTTTGCCTCCAGACATGTTTGGAGGAATGATCTTTCAGGATTGAGCACATACTTTTTCTTTGGTGAGTAATCTCTAGAATTGTGAAGTTTGCTTTGATAGGATTTTGCTTGAGAAGTGGAATACCTTTTACCTTTTCTAAGAGCAGGGTGGCTGAAACAAACATTTGAGGGCAGCTGAAGTTCCTTTAGCTCCTTTTGAGGCTTAACTGGGTCGCAACTGTATCCTTTCTTCCGCAAAATAAACCCGAGGTACGTCACACAAACACCACTTGTTGCTAAAACAATACTTTTGTTTACTGGGAACCACAAGAACCTGATACTGACTCTGACAGCTTGACATGGATCCAAAGCTATCAGTTTCTTCTTTTGGAAATTTCCCAAGAACCCTGCTGTAAAACATATGTTGCATAATCAACAAACAATGCAGGATGCACGCACAGCAACAACTCAGGCCAAGATCACATTTCAGCCAGTGTTTGGTGTGAACCAATGGGAACGGAGCTGTGTCAATGTGCTAGTACCTGTACTCATTCCTCATGACGACTGGTCTTTCCCAAAGTAAAACTGAACCTGATCCAGGCTGTGACAGAAGACAGAAGACAAACAGACAAACAAAAAAGAAAGAAAAAAGAAAAAAATAGAAAACCAGTCAGCTAAAACAAAAATGTCAATAATAAATAATAAATGTCAGTACGGCAGCAGAGTTTTGTCTCTTGAAAACTTGTCAATACTTTCTCCGTCCACTACTTTGAAAGTCTTCTTCTTTTATTGGTTATTCATTTGACACAATTACATTAATTATATTGCATACCAGGTCTGAATATGTTACTGATAAGAAGCAATTAGTGCTTGAGATCGAGTCATTGTCTTCTCTTTGGACTCATATGTCCAGATCTCCTGGATTTAAGTTCAATCCAAATACAGGATCCAAGTGAACAACCTGGAACAACGTGACGCAGTGACACAGCAGTGGAAACCGATACAGATTAGGGTAAAGATCAGCATGTCCCTGGAGAGCAGGCCAGGGATAAAGTCTCTCCCTGGGGCTGTTGTATTAATGGGGCATGTAGATCAGAGCTGGGATAAAGTAACAGGACCCGGGGTGTCCTTCAGAAACAAGATCCATTGGAGAGCTTTGAAAGATATTAAGCAAAGAACAGGCTAGAAGTTTTGATACATTTTGCATAATATGGCATAATATGGTTACACATGCTGAACATTAACTCTTAAAGTGAACTTACGTCAAGCTACTGGTATCTTTTACTTGAAATTTTCTCAAGTAAGCACGAAATAGAAACCCTCAAGATGAGAATTTGATTGTTCTTAACTGAGTTAGTTTGATGATTGTGTTTGAATTAAATGCAACATATTAGATGCTTTGCAGAACATAGAGGAGTATTTAACAGATTAAGATATTTCACGTACACAAACATGTCTCCAAGTAATTGTTGCCCCATTTCTCCTTGATTGATCAAAACGTTATTGGTTGATTATACAGTTTATTAGTGATGTGTTTGCATCATGTTTTCACTGCACCCAGGTGGCCAAAAAGGTTACCACAGCTTTAGGGGTTGTCAACAGTACTACTTATACAATTGTGTCACAAATCCATGCCATAACACTTTTAATGGGAACACATTCTTTCCCATCAGTTTCGGTGCTGTTTTTCTTAAGGTTTTAAGAAAAACAACAGCCTACAACACAGCTCTCCAGAGGGTTTCATTTATTCTGTTGGCAGCTCATTCCTTAAAACAAAAGCCTCAGATTGCTGATAAAAAGGGGAAATAGGCTTTATTTTAAGCTTGTTATGTAAATAAGTTATTGGGATTTTTCTTCACATATATTTTTCAGAAGTACAATATAAGACAAGCACAAGTTTTATTTGTGGGCTATATTTAATTATACTTTTTTAGGGCCGTTTCAAAGTGGGCCGCGGGCCGCATTTGGCCCCCGGGCCGTAGTTTTGGACACCCCTGATTTATTACAAAGAGCAGTACTAGGTTGTCCTTAAGAAACCAGAAACGTATTACACAGCATGCTTCTTAAAGTAGAAAATACTTAATGCTTACGGCAGCAATTCCATGTAGAGGCCATAGGTTGAATTGCTGTTATGTAATGTCAATTATATTTAAAAATATTGGCGATTATTACCACACAAACTATCCTAATCATAGCCTTGCGTTGGCGGGCGCGACATGGGGACAGACACTGGGTTGGACACTGAAAGCAGCAACCCATTTCATGAGCGTATCGTGCTGTTTTTGTACCCTGATTCAACACCATGGACTGAATTCCCCTTTTCATTTTCACGTAAATACCCAAATCGAAGCTGACACTTTATACTTGGCTCCTATGAATTCAGGAAACCAGGACCAGGAACTTTCCGCCATAATATAACCCATGTCCCTGTCGTGCGGTGCCAAAGCTGTAAATAAAAGGACTCAGACTGCAAGCGTGTGTTTTGTGGGTATTCAAGAACTGGCATATGTCGGCTGTGTGATTTCATGCTTGTGTGTAACATGAAGCTCAGAGTAACATTGCTATAGTTTTATCATCCATGTTTCTGCACCCCTGCTTTAGAGTCCTCTGCTTAAAAAATCCTCTATCCAGTGTTGGCTCGTTCGCAGCCAGCCGTGTCTAATCAAGGGAAGTTCAGGAAAAGCGTCTCAGCCAACGCTCCTCACGAGAAGTGTGAGGATAAACATCCGCCAGGCTTATCCTCACGGTACAGAGAAACATGAGGAAAAGTTATGATTTCTCTAAAAACACTGGAACAGAAAGTATCAATTAGTTCTCTGGGTCAGAGTCATGGAAAATAAGCAAAGTATCGAATTAAACCACATTAAACGTCTCAGTTAATGTGGCAGCAAATTAATGACAGAGTGATACAACTTCAGTGATTAATAGAAAGTGATATGGTATTTAACTTTTGGAGAGTCATCTCATTTATTCAACCCTCTCAAATAATTACTATAATGTTATCCTGGGAATGTGCACCTACATGCAGAATATTTATATTTTATTTTAGTTTGTTATTATTGGCTAGAGATGTTCTGCTGTGCTTAAATTAGAAAAGATAGTTTGATAGTTCTTCGTTCCTAGTCTTACCTATCGTCACGACCGAAATAATGCCTTTGATATTTAAAGTTTAGTTTACTTAAATTACAAGAATAATCAAGAATTTGTACTATCCTCGAGTGAAAATAGCAAATAGTTTGGATATGGATGCGAACAGCTTTTGGAAAATTGGAAGTGAATGGGATAATTATATGGAATGTTATTTGGGAAAACTCAACAGGAGTTGTTCTTTCCAGGAACTTCCTTGGTTTCCAAACATAATCTAAAGACCCCTGATGGATCCATTTGGACTTCCTTTTATTTATTGAAAATATTTTGTACAGATTGTAAATCCATTTGAGGCAATTTTGGGATTGTGGCCACTTTAAAAATCATATACCTGCCTATTTTCCTTTGACAGTAAAATATCGCCTCGTGGAACGTGTTGAAAGTGATGTCTGCGGATTGTCCGGTGACTTTTTCCAAATGTTTCCGAAACTTTAAAATTCCATTATGTGTATAGTATTCCGGGGAGATGCCAGAAATACCAGTGGCTTAAAACCTGGCAAAGCAATCTACTGTATATATCATTACAGTAGGAGTTAGGAGTGGAGAATATGTGGTTTAGTGATTTAGATGCACTGCCCCTTTAAAGTCTGTCTTGCAATAGTTAGCAGACTGGCAGCAGGGAGCAATAAACGATAACGCACGGTGCATATTTGTGCAACGTGACTAGCGCAGTCATCTTCTTGCCAGAGAGAGATATAAATCCTGTCATCAAAATCATCTCTACAGCTGGGAGCGAGGGAGACACGTTTAAGAGTCTCTGCAGATTTTCCTCTTCATGGACAGTGACATTCGGCCACTGTTTCCACGGCACAATGTCCCCGAACATCTGTGAAGCACCTGCTGTACCTTCAACCCTTTAATTGGTAATAATAAGCATAGACTGTATATATAAAGGTAATAACACAGGCACAAGAGAACACATACTGTACATGGAAATAATACAGCGCTAAGTGGACAGAAGTGGAGCACCATATGAGTGTTTTTCCTCCTCGGATGGATTGGACGTTACCAACTTTGGCTCACGTCAAAAAATCTGAGGAATGTTAATGAAAGGCCTGCCGAGTGTAGGCGAATGGGGGAAATACGAAAAGTGACGGAAACTGAGAGACGTTAAAGTCAGGTCAAGTGCATTTTTGAGAGGTCACACACAAACCCTGTGCCATGATCTTTTTTCTTTTTACTCCAGCATGATCTCGTACACCTTTCATTGACCTGTGATTGACGGCAGCGTTGTTAATGATGTAAACAGATGGAGATATTCTCTCACCTTCAAACAGCCATAAACTGCAGTGCAGGCTCTAACCTGCTGCGCTGTTACATAAGCTCTGTGCATTTCAGCAATTATTATTTTTCTCTTCTTCCCCTGCAAAACCATGGCAAAAAAAAATAAAATGCATTAAAGCGTCAAAGTAAAAGCACCCTCTGGCTAGTTTTAAATCCCTAAAAATGCAAACTGTGATTGATGTGGTTGTTAGGAGGTGACATTAGTTGCATAATGGCGTGTGTGTGAGTGACGGTGAGTGTATCCACAGATGATATATGTGACAAGACATATGAGATCAAGATGAGGTTATGAAGAAGCCAAATGACACAGAGAATATCATGTGAACCGGTTTGGAGCGAGCAAACACCGTTTAAACTGTTATCCTAGAATTGTATCTTACATATGAATTGTCATATAGATTTCAACCTTTTATATTTTATGTAAAGGCTGTCTTGTATGTGTAGTATTGGTCCGTGCATCCTCAGGTCATTATTTAACTAAATCCAACCAGAAAATATTTCAGATTTTGTAGGCTTTGAAAAAGGAAAATGGCTGTGTTTCAATGTTTTTATGTAGAAATTACTATACAAGAAAAACAAAACTACGAGTCTTAAAGAGTACATACAGTATGATGCTTATTTCAGGTATGTGTATGTTGTGCCTCTACTAAAACACATTTCTTTTCATTTTTAAACCTCCAAAACCTCAGAAAACGTTGACATGTTTTTTCACGTATTTGAACGGAAGAATAATTGAACGGATTATACACACCTTTTTCTCAGAAACAGCTTCACCCTAAGCCCAAAGGTATTTCTGCCTATGTGTGCTTGCATTTTTTACATTCATTTTGCTGCTTTAGTTTTTCCCTGGAAGAATTACTTTATTTAACTCCAGCACCACATTTGTTTCCTCCTAACCTGGCTCTAAGAACCGTTTCTATTCCCCTCACAAAGGATTCTGTGTTTCTAATTTTCCAAAGGGATATTTATCATAGTTTGTCAAGGCCAGAGCAATTGCTCCATTACAGTGCGTTTAGCACCAGAATGGTTATTTTCACAGTACGAAAGCTCTGCCTTGCTCTGCACGAATATGAGTAATAGGAATCAATATTTGAATAAGCTTTGGGTCGAATTCCTGGCCCGGCTTTGTAGGTGTGGATGGTGAAAAGGACTCCAAAAGAAGCTGCTTTTCGGCATGTGTATGTAAATGTTACACCTTTTTAAAGAAGCCTCTCAAAGGCCAGTTAACGTATAAAAGACTATATAAGTACCTAGTTATATATATATTACTTGCATCAAAAGATGAACGTTTTACCAACAAACAGTCTTTATCGTTGTTGGCCGATCCCCCACTTTGGCTCAGACTGTAAAATCTCAACATCTACTGGATGGATTTTCACTGTATTTTGTGCAGACATGCATGATTCCTATACGATAAATCCTAAAGACTTTGATGATCCCCTCACTTCTTTCCTCTCGCACCACCAGCAGCTGCACCATGAGGTTCACATTTGTGGCTTCCAGTCAAATGTCTCGACAAATATTCTATGGACTGCTATCAATTTTTAGCCCAGACATTCACCTTCCGGATGAAACACTAAGTTGATCCCCAGGCTTTTCTGTTCAATCCTTCCGTTTTCCATCGAATACCTGCACAGCTAATGACGTTCCCTGGAAAACAAGAGACTGGCGCACGTAGATTGATGGACAGTCTTTTAGCAGATGAACTGTTAGAGGTCCATGGTTCAGATTCTGGACAAGCCCCCAATTGTTACAGCCTGACTTAGAGGCGGCAACAAAGACAGAAGACAGGACGAGTTTAAATGTCTACTAAACATGTATAAACCAGTCGTGCATGCATGTATGGGTGTGTGAAATTGCGCAACGAAGAGCAGCTGTATCTGAAGGAAGAGTCAGGCTCACACGTGGGATGGTGTTGTTTTTTTATCCAAACCTTCCAGAAAGAAAAAGAGCCCTAGCAGAGTAGAGGGGGTCGTAACACCAACACTAGAGTGTTCTCATGAGAGGCTATACGGACAAAAGGAAAACACATATATGTTATTGGAAAATTGGTTGAACAAAATGTCCAATCTCTTGGTTTATGGATCCAAGGATGATGTATTATCCAATGTCCTAGTGCCATAGCCCAGGATCACACAGATATATCTTAATTAGAAAAAGTACAAACACTGCATCCATCATATCAAGTCAGTTAGAGGTAACATGACACTGTCCGTTTTTCATGTAATCCAAAAGGCTCAACGGTGTCATGATTATATTATGCCTCTCTGTGGAGTTATTAATGTCACCCCCTCAATAACTGTTTTTATTACTCAGTACTTTAATGACGCTGAGGAGCCATGATTAGCACTCTCACCATGTCAAGAAATCTCATAATCCTAGACATAACATGAATTAGACTCCAAACTTTTCCCACACCCAAGAAAGGTCAGTGACACAGATAAAATCAAATCTGCAAGTTTTAAATTAACTTTGGACGTGAGCAATGCCAACATAACAAAACTTCTAAACACAAAGAACCATAAACTTATCTTGGCAAAGAAACAAAACCAAACAAAAGACAAGCTTCTAACCTGACCTCCTTACATCAAAACATGAGAAAACACCCGGCTCAAATTGCCTCAAACAAACCGCTTTTACTCATCTCATCACTAAGGGTTAGGGTTAGGGTTAGTTGGCACTACTGGGCACATACACATCATACAAATATGTCCAATTTAGCAAAAAAACACTGTATTTTTATGATCAAATAGTTTACACAAGAGACGAGCATGACCATAAGACTAGACAAGCTACATCAGGCCATCTACTGGCACCTAAACCCAGGACCAATCTTCTGAAATCTTCTGTGACTTATAAAGCTATAAAGGAATGGAACTCATTGCCAAACTACCTCGCTGACATAGAGTCCAGAGCCTCTTTCAAGAAGAGATTGAAGGGCCATCTACTAATGACCATGTGCCCTTGTGAACTGTGAACCCTAATTTAATTTGATCTCATGCTTTGTACTGGTGGGTGTCTTGTGCACTCATCCTTGGCTGAGATTGATAATGAAAGTGGAGGAGATTGTTGATGATGTTGGAGATTGGTGAGCCCCCTGTACAGGGGGCAGTGGGGTGTTTTTTCACGAAACTGTGTCTCAGGGCTTCTTAATAATTAAAAACCTATTAATGTGTCATACCCATTTAACGGGAAGAAATTCAGCTAACTGACAATACGAACCATTCTTACCGAAACAAAACACAAGTCTCACAAGAAGCGTCTAAATGAGCCCTGAGCGAAAAAATGCTAACACACTTACCACAGAACTCAAGGTAAAAATACCCTTATTACTTATCGTAACTGCAAAAACAAGATATCAAATTAAAGCTGAGATTCCACAGATTTTATAGGTATAAGTATCATCACTGAGCGATCAGAACTCGCGACAGGGGAAGCAAACACAGACGTCACAACACGTGAATTACGGAACATTCACGGGAAATCGTCTCAAATTAGCTGTTATTCTGATCAATAGTCGTGTTCAATGGCATTAAAATGATAAAAACGCCACTGAAGGTTAATCCATAGGTTAATCCAATGTGTCTGTGTCACTTTGAAAGGATTACTGATAATCCATCATTGCATTTTTATGTAAAAAACGGAGATTTCATATTATTTTTATTTTTCTAAATCTCTCTAAAGAGTTCAAATGTCACTTGTGTTGCATCAATCTTAATACAGGGTACTTATTATATGTTGTAGTTTGGATTCCTAAAGCTTTTAGTCTACCATCCCATCATTCAAGGGTGATTTTCACTATAAGTAATGGTTTTTTTTTAGGCGAAGGTAAGAATTTACCTTTTTTTACAATGTTCCATCTGAATTTACTCTGACACAGAAACATCTATATTGATTCTGACACTTCTACATCCATCTCACAGATGTAACCTTGCTTTGAGAAAAAAGATTATTAATTGAACCCTTTTAGAAGTGAAGTTATAGTCATTTGTTCTGGGCATGTCATTTTCGAGCCTGAAACCTGAAAAACAGGCTCAGGGTTTTTTAATGATGCCAGGACTTATGTCTTGAATGTTGTTGTATTATTGTTGTATTATTGTTGTCTTGTTTTAAGTGTCGGACCCCAGGAAGAGCAGCTTTTGTCTAGAGCAAAAGCTAATGGGGATCCTAAATAAACATAAACATCTAATTTATATGTTTGGATTTGAATTTAAATCTTCCCATTTGAAATCCATTATTGCCACCACCACAAAAGAAAAATAACAGAACCAGAAAACGTTTTTCGGTGCAGGTTTTTGTTCAGATATGTGCATATTTTTCAGCTTTTTTGTAGTATGTCCAAGATAAACGGGAGAAGAAGGACATTTCAGTATGGTGACAACATATATGTGTGCTGCTAGAGTACTTTATGAAGGATGTTATGGTGTACTTTTTTACCATTACATGGAAGTGTGCTGTATTTGACAAAGGCCCACACTGAAACAAACTGTAGGTGTATTCAACAGCAAAGACTCAGTATTAGGTGGTTTACTATTGTCACAATGAATCTGTCTATACATCAATGCTTTGCTCCTTTTTTCCATTGGAAGTTGGTCCTTAATAAGCCTCAAATAGCTGGAAGCTGTTGCAACAAATGACATTCCTATTACCCTTAGCATGCAAATTGAAGCATTGTCCACATGCTAAATCTAGAGGGTGGGAATTGTACCTGCTAGCCATAAACTTGAAGCTGCAGGGCAACACTTTTGGATTCCCTTATGTTCTGTAATCCATCTACAACTCGCTTCTAGACATACGGTAACCTCAGAAACGGTCTGACTGGCTTCTCTGTCCAAAAAGCCCCTGTTTTAAAATGCATGGTTTCTGTAATGTGCCATGCTTAAGTTTAGCTGTTATATGTCACCATGCAGCAGTGGTCTGGCCAGACATTCTTTCAAAGTATTCCATCTCCCCAAACTCATTTCATTTTTCCACTCCTCCCTGCTTTTCTCGGGGCCTGTGACACTGTAAATAGTAATCCGGGAGGCTTCCGTCTGCCTGGAGATTGTGATTCCTGGAGCGTTTCGTCTCTGTTTCCGAGCATTCCTGCTTTTGATGGCCGCATTGGCGTTTATGAGCTCGGAAAGTTCCTTCCTAATTAGGGGTGCAATTGGGAAAAGTCTTAAGGAAACTTCTACCGTCTACATCCAGAAGAGTCCGGTTGCACCGCATGAGGAGAGTCAGAAAAAAAGGACATTTTCTTGCGAGTCGTTGATCCGTGTCATGGCTGAACAAACCTGACTGGTGGGTGTCTTGTTTTCTCAAGGGGCCCTGGACAGGGAGCCAGTTTAATAAAGGGGATTCAGAAGATGACCTCAGATAGGACAGTGCCAGACAATCATCTTTTTGGATCTCTTTGTCGTCTCCAAAAGGTCAAAGACATATAATACTGTGTGCAAAGTACCAACAAACACTCCTTCTCAGTTGATTTTGGCCACTAAAGTCATTGATAAAGTGAAAAAGCCTCAAACGGAGAAGTTATTAGCCGTCGCCTCTGTACAAAGAATGGAAATGATTAACTTGGCTGGCCCCAGGTGATGCTCGTCCATGCGTCGACTCTCATTAGTCGGCACCGGTGTCCTCTCAGAGCTGCAGGCCGGATTACAGCCGCCGGTCAGGATGCAGAAACAAGTTGTTGCCGGGAAACTGAAGCCCTGTTAAAGATCTTCAGTAGAAATCAGGAGTCAGCAGACAGCGGAAGAACAAACGTCTCTGTGGAGGTGATGAAGTGTCCTGAGGGTCGCACAGTCAATAATAAGAAGCAAAACACATGACCTCTTCAACTCCACGGACAGTATTCAGGGCTGAAGTGATGTGTAGAGCCACCTTTTTATTACAATAAGTGAAGCTCCTTTATTTTGAAATACATAAACAAGGCCATTTGGTCTGAACACACAACTATGACAATCAATGACAATCAATGACAGGTGTTTATCAATTGCAGTCAATGCTTTTGTTATTCCTATTTCCACTATGACACATTTTTCCTACACCGCATGTGTTCTTACAGTATCATATAAGTTCTGTATATAATTTAGTCCATCAGATTTTATTTTCTTAAAGCAAACATGTAGGTAAGATTAATAAGAAATTTCTCGAATTCTCGGAAATTCTGAATTATTCCTTGAAATATTACCCCAGTCCTCAAGCTCTTGTTTTTTTTACAATGTTTAACATAGAGTGGCCGTAATATCCTTTCTTAGATGCACTATTACTATATACAATTTCAGCATAAAACTCATTGATTAGGAAGACCTTTATCGCATAAATATCGTAAAATCATACCATTACAGTTCTCCCATTATCCAAATTGAAAATGTCTATGGAAACTAGGGTTACATTTATACAGATGTGTAGTTGTTTTTCCCATGGAAACCAGCTTTCCTCACTACTGCACCATGGGTGTGGATGTGTGCCTACATGTGTGCAGAGGTGAGCTTTGTGTCAGGTGTTAAACTGCTGCAGCCGCTGTGTGATTAATGGATCAGAAAGGCAAACAGTGGGGATGCTATTGAACAAGAGGGATGTTGTTCTCTCCAAAATCTCCCCAATAGATCACTTCTGCTGCTGAAGGAATTTAACACCGTGGTGATGTTCCGTCTTCTAGGGGAAAAATAAGTGAAAATTAGCCTTCTCTTTCCTGGTAAAAGTTGACAAGCCTGCTCATCATCTCCTGTCATTTTCCCCACCTTCCTTATTTGTCTGAGTTCAAATTCCCATAGCATGCCGAGGCTGAAGTCACAAATCACTTCTTTTCTTTACGTGACTGATGTGTGTTGTGGTTGCAGGGGTCAAAGCTGAGGTTTTGAGGAATTTTCCGGGTTTGACAGGGCAAAGGCCACTCACATGGACTCTGCAGAAAGCATCAATCAAAGTCTGCAGAAAGTGAAAAACACCTGCAGCTTCTTCACTCTGCCGTAGTATCTGGCTGCCAGTCTGTGTGATTAACGGGGTTGTTTTCAACCTGCTAACGTTACCGTTCACTTGAAGAACAAGTACAAGTTAATTCTCCATTCTGCCAGTAGAATGAGGCTGTGTGACAGCAGCTTTCTGGCAGTGAATGGTTCAAGTTTCAATAAGATTTAAAGTGGAGCTTTAGTGTGTCAGCTCAGACTAATCTCCCATCAAAACAGTTTCATATTCATAAATAGAGCTAGTTTTATAGACACTGTTAAATTGAGGTATTAAAGGATTATTCTGTTATTGAAACTCGGGGCTTAATTTAGTCGTTTTGACCAACATGATGTCAGTTGGTTTGTTTGTCGGCAAGATTACAAAAAACTACTGGCCCCATTTCCATGAAACTTGGTGGAAAGGTGTCACATGAGCAAAGAAGGAACCCATTAAATGTTGGAGCTGAACCAAATCACTATGTTCGTGATGACAAAGTGACATCACTAACACATGCGCTCCTATTGGCTAGTGCTCCGACACATTGTAAGTGATAGGCTAAGGGGAAGGACATCTCTAAGTGGTTGACCAATCACAACAGAGCCGGCCAGCTAACCAATCAGAGCAGACTGGGCTCTGGTTTCAGACAGAGGGTGAAAAGAGGTGCTGCAGCACAGGCAGTATGAGAAAAATAAAGAGCTTTTTGAACATTAAAGCATGGATACATGTCCCAGTAGAGACACTACATACTGATATACACCTGAAAATTATTATCAGAATAATAATAGTTTTGGAGGTAAAAATGAAAGTGAGTGAGTGTGCACAACTATGCCAAATAAAGTCAGTCAAAGTAGAAACATACTGTATGTAAAAATGCATTCATGGTTTAGAAAATATACTTATTTTATACTTATTTTCTTCAAACATATATTTGCTTCTAAATCTGGGCACAAAAAGTATTGAATGCAGTTACCATTTGACTGGAGAAGTTTCGATACTACTTGATATTGGGTTATTCGGGTTGATGACCGAGCTTCGCACTGTGAAATCATTTATTCTCAGACATGATGATCGCCAAATACTACTAAGAAAAGTTTGGGTTCAAACCAGATACTTTTCACGTGATTTATGATCCGTAATATTGTTTTTGGAGACGTATCATCTTGGAAAAAGGACAACAATAAGACAGCCAAAGGGACAAAACAATCTGGAGGAATAAAAACAAAGAGACAGAGAAGGAAAACAGAGATCATCAGGACCTCATCACTCTTTACAGAACTGACTGACAGACACGTGGGAGTTATTAGACTCAAGTTTTCATCACAGGAAAAGTGTCAAACCAGCGCCGTATCGACTGTAGCGGTGGGGCCGCACACATCGCTTAAAAATCCTCCAAAAGACATGAAGGGAGGAGGTGGATTTTCCCCTGAGGACACAAACAATGCTTCAAGTGCCTCAGATCCTGTTAACTGCAATCAAAGGAATATTTCCCGATGGATAGCCTGCAGCAAACACTTAAAGCAAACACCTGATTCTGTTGCAAATCATCCACACATTATAACTCATGGCATGTCATCATGAGCATTTTTAAGTGGCAGTTTTTTTATGATCGGATGTCAATCATAAGGTGGAGAACAGGGTAAGGAGGAATAGAAACTGTTCAGTTAATGTCTAAAGAATATGACTTTGAGACCCTATAATAAGAAACTTCTGGTGTTGCATTTCTGCTGCATGAGGAAATAATTGTGAGTTTTTTTGTGCTGTCATTGAGGAATAAATAGTCACTTGGGGTTTAAGATATTAAGATCGCAAGGCGTCTCAAGTTGGAAGGCTACTCTACTTCTTTGTAAAAACAGAAAATACATTTTCTTGGCGTGAAAACACCCTGACGAAACATTTTTTATTATAAGGACACCTTCTGTTCATATTCAGGTTCATATCAGTATGTAGTGTCTCTCCTCTGACTTGTCTCCATGCTTTAATGTTCAAAAAGCTATTTATTTTTCTCATACTGCCTGCCATACTGCTGCAGCACCTTCTTTCACCCTCTGTCTGAAACCAGAGCCCAGTCTGCTCTGACTGGTTAGCTGGCCGGCTCTGTTGTGATTGGTCAACTAGCTTAGAGATGTCCCGCCCCTTAGCCTATCACGTACAATATGTAGGAGCGCTAGCCAATAGAAGCGCCAGCGTTCAATAGTGAGATTTGTTCTGTAATCTTAGGATTTTAGCCTTTGCAGACCATTGACATGCACAAAAACCTGCATAAGACACTACAGGAAAGTAAAAACCCTTGGTGATTTTATTTTATTTTTGAAATGACCTTCTCCTAAAGTTATGTTCCCATTTAAAGAAACTGCATCCTTATATACGTATCCAACTTATTTTGTCCTGAATCACAGTCACAATGTCAAACATGTGGTTACAAATGTGAATCGAAAGAAAGCAACACTGTAGGTTTAGTAAAAGAGAATGATTTTACGATTACAATTACAATTCATCAATTATGTTAATCTATGACACCTACCGTACATTTCCCAACAGGGATAAAGGTTGTTCTTATCTCATGCAATCAGCATACATCTCTAAGTAAAAAACAGTTGATCTTGACTTTGCGTTTAAAGGAGAAGCCATTCATTAACTCTTTTGACGGCACAAGCCCTCCCTTCAGTTATATTATAACACCTTAAGCTGCAAAATGTGTATATCAGGATTTACCCTGACGTCAAACACACGCATTTCCCTTGAAATACCCTCTAACCGTGCTACGCTCTATTTATGATTTGTGTAGTGGGAGTGTTAACCCTCTTGTTAGGCTAAGCGCTCAAAGCAGAAACTATTTTCCAGTGTAAGCAATACCTCGCAGAAAAAGCCAGGCTGCAAGGCATGAAGATAAGGAGCAGTGAGGATAAAATGTCCTCAAGCTTTTAGTGTTTCCAGGAACACAAGCGGTCACAGCATGGGATTTACAGAAGGCTTGTGCTTAATGAGAAAAAAAGACTGTGCTAAATCTTTTGTCATGAAACATAGATTAGGGTGTTAATCGGCCATTATCGCTCTCAAGATAAGTAATCACCTCTTATGGCGTTAATGAAAGCTGGAACAAACTGGTTATTGTTTCAAACATAATCGCAGATTTTAAGTGCTAAATGAGGGGGGGAAATATTTCTAATATACACTTCAAAAGCAGGTCGCAGCATGCAGGACACACTCACTCAACACTTTTTTAATTAAACCTTAGATAAAGCGACCATTAAGCACCATTACCTAAAGGGTGCTGGCTAATTACCGCTTTCACTTCCCCCCTCAGGCCTCCCACAACTTGTCCCGCTCGTGGCCCCTCGCTCTGTAAACACTTTGAAGGGGAAACAAGAGATGATGTACAGCTGGATCCACAGCTGTGTGTTCCCCCTCTGGTTTTCCATAGCTTCCCCCAGAGCCTCCGACCCTGCGTCCCTGACCCCAGTGGGGAGCTTCGACGCTGCAGGTATTGGGCATGAAGGGAGATTTAACAACCACGAGCCTCAAGGCAAAGAGGTGTTTCATATAAAGTTGTCCCACATGGCCATTATAACGTCGCCCCCCCGGTGAGTGCTGGGAACTCAGGGGAGCTGTCGGCCTGGCAGGGAGGCTCTAAAAGTGCATGTTGACACAATTCTCCTCTGCACAATAGCCCCCGATGTTTGCTCACACTGGAGGCTATACTGTAAAAGATGGCTTATACGACCAGGGGGGGTGATGGATAATTTACAAAGAGGCCTACTGTATTTTATTTAGTGCCATGCAGCTCCGACACGTGCAGGATGAGATGAACGCCAACGCTTCAATAACTAAAATGAGAGTTTGGTGTTTTCCTTCAAGATCAGGGAGATTATCTACGATTAAAACCCATATTACTGATGACATACAAATAAACAAACTGAACCATTTTCCTTTTTAAAAGCAGTGTTCTGGTAAACGTATCTTTGAATGGAAAAATCTGTAGAAATCCGGCAAATTAAAATCTCTCCGGTCCTATTGTCAAGTAAAAATAATCACGAGCGCATTTCCTCCACGCAAAGCCTTAAATTACAGAGCCTCCATTTAAATGACAGCCTGGTGCTTTCGCCCCAGAATCTATTGACATCTTCCACAATTAAAGCCCCCTTTAATCCTGCTGACAAACAAACCAACTAAACAATTTTACTTTTTAAAAGCCTACAAAACCAAGACAAAAAAGGACTTTCCACCAGCTTTTTCCAGCAGTGGATCAATCATATGTTGCAACAAAGAGGTTCAAGGTTCTTTATTGTCAAACTAACATAGCTACAGAGTAATTATGTCGTTGAAAATCTTAGGTCACAGGCTTCTCCAACAATGCAACATAATAATACAGATAGTAAAAGTAATAAGAGTAAAAGAGCGCTTGCGTTTGGCGGTGCTTACCTTCAACATGTATTGACATTTCTTATGATTAAAGCTCCCTGTAATCCTGCTGACAAACAGACAAACAAACCAACAGACATAACTGAATAATTATCCTTCTTTAAAGCCTACAAACCCCCAAAACACATGTAATTCCCAATCATTTTACATAAATAATACATTGCACCAAAGATTGCTTGATGCGATTGACTACAAATAAAACCATAACAATAGTAATTTCTCTCTACTGTAGCTCTGGGCAAAAAACTGTACTTTATTTAGTGGACCCAGCTCAATGCAGTGCTGTAAAACATGAGTGCACTTACTCCATGAAAAAGCTTCAAACACAGAGCAAAAAAAAAACAGGAACAATTACATTTTCACCCGAATTTTCCAGCAATGGATCAATATTTATTGCATTACAGAACCCTTGCGTTTAGCAGTGCTTCCCTTCAAGATCTGTTAACATTTTCCACAGTTAAAGCCCCCGGTAATCCTGCTGACAAAGACATACAACCCAACAAACAATCTGACCAGTTTTCATTTCTTAAAAGCCTAGGAAATCATGGAAAATTGGAATTCCCACCTTCTTTTACCCCAAAGTTGGTCCATTATACCATCAAAAAGAGGCGTGAATGACTGCAAGCAAAACCATAGAAGTAGTAGTTTTTCGTTTCTAGATCCGGGCACCTGCGGTACAACATGAGCACATGAGAGCCCGGTGCTTTCCCCAATGATCTATCTACATTTTCCATGATCAAAGCCCCCTAAGTCTCTGTAATGTAATCATATTACTGCCCAAAAGTCTGTTCTTGATTGCAGTAAACATTGTCCCAAACATACTCATGTCAGCAGGATATTCTCTCCTTCTTAGCTCCTTGGCATCCCGTTTTGCTTTACACAGAAACCAATTGTACAACAGCATATTAAAGCTATTGTATGTAAGAAACAAAACAAAAGAAAAACTGTGGAACCGGGGGCTAGGAAAGCAATGTATTACGAGAAAAACAAATAGAACATTAAAGTCATGAACTTGGAAGAAATTGGATATTCTCTAAATTGGGCATTTTACGGTAAATAAACAAGAAAAAACAAGCATTTTGTGAGGTTTGAATAACATCTTGACACCACATTTATTGACGTGTATTATTCCTGCGGTGGATGACTTAATCAATTTATTGTTTTTGTTGTTGTGGGTTTAACAATAAGGAAATACTTGTGATTTGGCCCAGAATCACCACATTATCATAAAAGTCCAGATTTTGAAGAGACATTGCTAATATTAGAGTCCATTCAGAAAGAAACAACGAACAGATTTGGATTAATTCAAGAACTTCCGTGCATCAGGAACTAGAAGGCAATGAAGAAATGAAGGATATAATGTGAAGCCATGTGTTATTTTGCCAATGAAATCACATTTCTTACAATTTTTTCTTGTTAATTTGTCACTTAAAGTGGACCTATCATGCTATATTTGAATAATATAGTGTAGGACCATACCTATATAAGGCATATTTATACTTTTTTTTTTTCAAAATATCAAACAGATCATGCATTTTAGCCATGCCTCATTTTGCTCAATTTGAAAATGTTTAGCTCTGTTTTTGCAAGGGCTGATTCTGTGAGAACAGCACCACCTACAGGCCTGGCATATGTACTACAGCGTCTCCAGCGCTTTCAAACGGCAATGGCCGTGGCTGTCTCCTCCTGATTGGTGGAGTTGGCCCAATAGCCGTAGCGCCACCGTCCTGACGTCAGGACAGTGTTCAAATCTGGATCAGTTTTTATCAGATCCGTTGCAGCCCCTTTTTTAGAGATTTGGGTATGGAGGAAAATAGAGAGGGTTGTGTTTTCTGACACTTGGTGAGTTCCCTGGAACACCAGGGACACATATTCATGTATAAAAGACGTACAAAAGTGCATTTTGCATGATAGGTCCCCTTTAAGCGTCCCAGAGAATATTCAATCTTGCACATTTTGATGTTTTTCGTGAGATATTACCACCCTCCAAGCTCCTTAATGTATTTAATTAACCTGCAATGGCCCCAATTGGCTATCCTGGATTTGCCCACTAAGTTGGATCATTACAAGTATTTCCTCCTCCAGTAATTTTACAGATCAAATAACCTTTTTTCTCAACGGTAAAGCTGAAAAATGGTAGGACTGATTTATAGTTTGAATTATTTCCATCTTCCTAAATCCCTGAATGTGTGAAAAACTCTTTCAGGAAGCTCCATCTCCATTCACACCGGCCAAAGAGGAGTTTGTCCAGTCACTTAACGGTGATGAATTCTCCCTCTCTGAGATAATTCTCTCGATGCTTTCACACATGTGTAATCCGTATCCTTCTGTCGGCACCTGTCTGAGCTTCTTTTTCACCGAATGCAGCCTGCCGTGATGCCACAGGGAAACACCTCCTTCCCTCTGACGTCCGCTGTTATTTCACATGGACCTGAAAATGTCTTCGGAAAAAAAAAAAAGGCTGGGAAGAAACGGAGGCAGCGCTACAAAGGCCTCATTGTAAGGGAAATGTAATTGTCTCTTCAAGTTTTGCCACGGTGAATCTTTGAGACGGATGGCTCACCTGTTCTTTCCATTCAAACTTTCTCCTTGGATCTCTCCAGGAGTCCAAGGTCTGTTGGGTGGGATCGGTGCATGGAAACAGAAAATCCACAAAGGTCACTCAGTAATAAAGGTCACCTATTATGCAAAATCCACTTGTTCATGTCTCTTCTACATCAACATGTGTCCCCTCTGTGTAAAGAGATTCTGAAAGTTTCAGGAAAAAAGATTCTCTCTCTTTTTGTCCTGATCCATTTATATAAAAACCTGTCTGAAAATGAGCTGATCAGATTTTGGCCACTTTATGATGTCATAACGATTGTTTGGCTTGTGTAACCATTAGCCAATCACCATCCAAGGTAACCCCCCCCCCCTCCCCCTTATCACCTGAATCTCCTCCCAGAGCACCAATAGCCGCTTTCACACCAAGTACTTTGCCGTACTTAGTTCCCAGCACTTAGTTCCCAGCACTTAGTACCCCCATGGAACTAAGAGCCGATCGCGTTCACACCAGAATAAGTTCCCTGAGGGAAGATTACGCAAATGAAGCCGCTGACGTCACTTCTTCTTCTTCTGCTTTGGGTTTACTGGCAGGCCGCAAACAACTTTGCGGCATATACTGCCACCCGAAGTCTCCGGCCGGAAGTCCCCGGAGTTGGGGACTGGCTTCAGTAGAAGCTGCTGGGACTCCCAGTTTTACGGGGCATGGTTTGCAATTCGCCCTGCCAATCAGAAATTGATACTTTTTTTTTCTCCCCAGGATAGTCCCACCTCTCTAGCAGGCACTAAAAATGGGGGTAAAAGTTCTCTGAACTAAGTTCTCTCTTTGGTGTGAACGCAAAATTCCAGGCACTATCGGAACTAAACGGGAAAAGTACGGGTAAAAGTACTCCTATTGTGTTCTTTTTAACCAAATATCTCTCAGAGGGGCGTGGGGAGTGGCTCCTTATTTTCATCTAAAGTAACAAACAGAGAATCAGCACTTTGGAAACAGGGCTGAAACAGAGGGGATTATGGGATGCTGCAATGATCTGTTTGGTATTTGGCGCCAAACACTTCAGAGACATGTTTTGTATATATCTGAGACCTGTATTTATTGATGAAAAACAGTATAATAGGGGACCTTTAAAACCTTCCACACTGCTGTTTTTGAAACCCTTTGATGCCGTCTTTAGAGTAAATCCAAATGATGTATTCTTTAGTTATTCAACGCGGATTCTAGACAGGTATATAACTTTCTCCTAAAATTCGAAGAGGCTTCAGACCATTGGAAGAAAAATGGTTAAAGGAAACATTTATCCATTGTCGTGAATGCCAAAACCAAAAAGATTCCTGCATGTCTATGTTTGAATTCTATGGAAACAAGATTTTGGTCCAAACCAACCATTGGTGGTCCTCTGGCTCTTTGAAAAGACAGCTTCACATTCTGAAAACATCCATCTTCTTAAAACAACACCCAAAGTTCACAGTTAGAGAAATCCAAATCCAAAAGAAACGTCTGAACAGGTGTGAAATCACTGCCTAATCAGAACAAGTATGTGCAGAGGGCTGCTTTGCTTTTGCTAAACTTGCTATGCATTAGTATACTGAAAGGAATCTGAACTTCTATCCAAACACTGCTATCGTTACTGTCCACATTTACCTTGAATATTTTAGTATTATAAGGTAAGAACCTACTTTAGGTGGGACCTTAGGAAGTTTGGTGAAAACTGCTGGTCTAGACTTTTTAGCAATACGACTATATAATGTCTGTATTGTCCAGTAAAGAAGCACTTGGAGGCACTTTATTTAGGAGAGCTCTGCAGTGTTTGATGTCTGAGATGCACCTGCAATACCACAGGTGTGAAACCTCCTTAGGGTCTTTCCTGATGTTTTCCACTGCAATTAAACAACAACAAAAACGTGCACAGGCTTTGGATTTAAAAGTTAAACAGTGAACTTCAAATTGCTTGGGAAGTTTTGCTGCATTTCATGTTTCTTCCTCAAAAGAAAAACCTTTTTAAATACGAGCTCTTAGATTTATAGCTTTAACACTAGAAGCACTTTAACTGCTGTCTATATTTGTAACCGGTACTCTGCAGACTGTCGAGGAATGCGCCAGTATCAACACGTTGAAATTCCAGCTAAATGGCCCATTCACAAACAAATCCAGCCTGTCCCGGCCTGAAGAGAGCCTCCTCCCTGAGACTCAGCTTCGGACTCAGGTGTGCTGCTACACCTTGTACACCTTGTTTTGTAACTGTACCTGGGGTTGCGTTTGCTTGGTGTCCGGTGCGCCACAGGGCCATAAAGGAGCTTGTTTCCCGGTGGCACTCTCCCTGCTCGAACAAAGGAGAAGCCTGGGAACTGAAACTCAGGACGAAACCTCTCTGGTGGAAACCCAAGAGCTGTGATCTGCTCCCAGGTCTTGTTTTTACCGTTATAGTACCCTCTAATGTACATGGTCCACTAATGGCACTTTTCCACAGCAGCACGTAGCACGGTTTAAGCTTTTTTTTGCTTTTCCACAAGGGGTAGTTCCGGCTCAGGGCTACTTTTTCCCCTTTTTTCTGGCCCTCCAAAATCGAGGTTCTTACCAGGCCAACAACCGGGCTGAATATGCTAAACTAGTGAGGTAAACACTCTCAACTGCTGATTGGTCAGAGAGAATCGCTGGCAAGGGGGCTACAACTACAACAAAATGAACATATTTTACCGTGATTTAATTGTAATACAGGTTTCAAAATGATGCCGAAGTAACAACATACTGATACCGGTCTGCAGACAAGACGGCAGGCGAAAAACCTTTTAAAATGCGTGTTTTTCTGAATGGAGATCGGATCGATCAGGCTAAGCTAACGTTGTATATGCTCCGTCTACACTCACAACAACGGCCTACAGACATAAATAAACCAGCGACTGTATTCGCCATGACACAGACAGTCTGTGGTTTGTGCTTGTTTAACTTTTGTCTAGTTTCTGAACAGATATGAGGAGCTGTGAGCTCTGAGTGCTAACAGCTATCGGCTGATGTTTTGGTTTTGTGGTTCGCATTGAAGATGACGTCACAGCAGTTTTCTGCAGCGTCGCTCTGCCCGCCGAACAGCCGATCGCCCCGCCTACTCTGCGTTACTAGAGTTACTACCCCAGTAACTAAACTGTAATGGAAACGCAGCATAAAGTGAGCCTGGCCTACCAAGGCCTAACCATACCGTACTAAGCCGTGCTATGTCCTGCAGTGGAAAAGCGCCATAAGAGTACTGTATGATCTAGATCAGGGGAAGAGGTGGGAGAAGTACTCAGATCTTGTACTTAAGTAAAGGCACCAGAGTGTAGGAATACTCTGTTACAAGTTAAAGTCCTGCAATCAAAATGTTATTTAAGTAAACTTACAAATACACTACCAGTCAAGAGTTTGGACACACCTTCTAATTTGAAGTTTTTTAACACTTTTTTGTTAACTAGATAATTCCATATGTGTTCTTTCATAGTTTTGATGTCTTCAGTATTAATCTAAAAAGTAGAACAAAATTTAAATAAACAAAAACCATTGAATGAGAAGGTGTGTCCAAACTTTTGACTCGTAAGGATCAGACATATGCTGGATGTAGTCAAAGTAAAAGCAGTCTTTGTGCAGTTTGGTCCATTTCAGAATAATATATATGATATGTTTTATAATGATTGATCATTAAAGTGTTATCAAAGCTGGTAAAGGTGCAGCTAGTTTGAATGACTTTGTATACTGCAGGGGAGCTTGTGAATTTACTCCAGGTGGAACTAAAGTCTGATTTAACACTTGATAATATTTCACATCATTCATCAAAATATGTAAAGTAACTAAAAGTATTAAATAAATGCAGTACAGTACACGATTGACCAAAGGAAACAATTTGCAGTAGTTGTTATTTAAAGGTTATTATGCTATGATTTGATTGGTCAGGCAAATTTGAGATCAGATATTGCTGAATGTGGCCCCTGAACAAAAATGAGTTTGACACCCCTGATATATTTGTTTCTCTGGAGGGCAAAAGGAGAACACGTGGGTTTTTTTAATCCGTGGTTTGCCTCGACATGACTGACAAACTGACTGATATTATAGGCAGCTTCATGGAGGTGCTAGCCAGAGTTTAGATATGAAAAGTGTTTATTCCTTTGCCAGAATGACAATGAAACATCTTTTTATGTTCAGAGAAGTTTACAGTCGGTATATTTTCTGTTGTCAGTTCAAAGGAGGTTCAACTTAAGCATGTGTGTTCACTCACACAGGTTTTCTTTGAAGACATCAAATCGAGGGAATCAACCCAACGATCATCCGAGCTCATCGTGTAATAATTAGTCCGAACCAGAACATGAGATTTGTCATTTTAAAGGATTACTCTGCTTCACTGGTCCTTTGGTCTTAGTACATAACATTATCTGGCCTGCAAACTAAATTGGGTGGAACAAAGTTCAATATTTTCTAAGCACTGAAATAATTAAACTGTTTATCAATTGTTTTTTCTACGGAAACCGATCACAAACTATTTTGATTGAACACAAAATATGTGATTTTCTATGAATAGGGCACTTTTATTAGAACAATTATTAAAGAATATAACAATACATACAGTGTATCACATATTTTACTACCAGAAATATGATTTTAACCCATATATACGCCCTGTTATATACTGCAAATTCCTCAAAAGAGTAATAACAAAGGTCAGACTTTGGTGACGTTTATTGCCATCATTTTTTTGTCGTTTTGTCGTTCAGGGGAGAGCAGAGTTATCGGCAAAGGGCTTCTAGTCTCCAAAATAAACAAAACCGCTTTTTAAAACCGATAAATACTGGAATAGTATATAAGTAGTAAAAGTTTCAATGCTTCTCCACGGACAACAGAGGTCCGAGTTTGATCTAATGTTTTCCTCTGCTTGTTTCTTTGATAACCGAATATCCAGACATTTTGGATGTTTTCACCAGGAGCAGAAATCACAGAGGAACCCCTTTCTCCAAAACAAACAGACAATAAAAACTGAAGTTTCAGATGCAAAGTCTGTCTGTCAGATGGCGTTTGGCTGCCGCTAAAGTTTGCTCAGCTGTTTATTATGATAACTAAAGATCCAGACAGCTGATAGCTCAACTCCTTGATCCTGGTCAAATATAAGTGAGTTAAATTAGGGGAAACTTAGCAAGACCTGAGAATATTAACTTAAAAATGTGGCTTTCGCCATATAAAAAGTAAATTTATAGAACGCTTTGGCAGACAACCACAACACTGACTCATACTCAAAGAGAATAAGACGCCATAATGTGAGACCAAATGAATCACACTTTGAGACATTTGAATGTGTAAAATTACTTTTATTTTTAGCTTTATATTATCCAAAAATCCTCTGATCTTCCGTTATGAAAAAGATGAGTATTGGTCCAACCCAGTCTTTTTTGTTCAACTTTCGTTCAACTTTGCAGAGCAGCTTTCAGTTTTTTTAATGAGGCCCTATACTGCTTTTAGGCGTTCTCCCTTTCCTGTACTGTGTTCTATAGGTTTGTATGCATGTAAATGGTCTGCAAAGGCTAAAATCCCAGAATAGCCAGAGTTTGTCTCCCATACACTCCCCCCCCCCCTGCCTTAATTGCTTCCATTGGACTCCCTTGTTTACTTCCGGAACATAGTGACATCACTAACACTCGCACTCCTATTGGCTAGCGCTCCAACACATTGTACGTGATAGGCTAAGGGGCGGGACATCTCTAAGTGGTTGACCAATCACAACGGAGACGGCCAGCTAACCAATCAGAGCAGACTGGGCTCTGGTTTCAGACAGAGGGTGAAAAGAGGTGCTGCAGCACAGGCAGTATGAGAAAAATAAAGAGCTTTTTGAACATTAAAGCAGGGAGACATGTCCCAGTAGAGACACTACATACTGATATACACCTGAACATCAGCAGGAGAGGACTCTTTAAAGTAGAGACACTACATACTGATATACACCTGAACATCAGCAGGAGAGGACTCTTTAAAGTAGAGACACTACATTCTGATATGAACCCTGAACATCAGCAGGAGAGGACTCTTTAAAGTAGAGACACTACATTCTGATATGAACCCTGAACATCAGCAGGAGAGGACTCTTTAAAGTAGAGACACTACATTCTGATATACACCTGAACATCAGCAGGAGAGGACTCTTTAAAGTAGAGACACTACATTCTGATATACACCTGAACATCAGCAGGAGAGGACTCTTTAAAGTAGAGACACTACATTCTGATATACACCTGAACATCAGCAGAATATGTCCTGTTTAAATGCCTGGATGACAGGGCCTGCATGGTGCTCAGGTCCTCGTCCTGCAGAGAGGAATCCCCTCTGACTCAGCAACGCTCTGCAGCTCTCTGTCATCTGTCATATTGTTGATATTGGCATGAGAAAAAACATCTGCTGTGCTGCAAACCAGATTCTCCTCCGGCGTAAATCTCCCTGTTTGACATGTATGAAGATAACAAACATGCACACACGATAAACACAAAGTGGAGCTGGAGGTTCACACACATCCTTTACATCCTTCTTTGAGAGTGTGTGCTGACGTGACGTGACAAGATGGCGGCGGGCATTTCGGGCGCAGTGGCAGCGATCTATCTGTGCATGGTTGCTCTGAATCTCGGGCCTCTGTTTGGCTACACCACTCATCTTGCCCCCTTGCTAAAACAACACGCGGGGGATACATCATTATTTGCACCAGCAACATGGCTGAATATCAAGCACTTCGGCCATGGTCGGCAAGTAATATACAGTACATTCATCTGGCACTCCTGGCAGACTCTCTCCAACACAAATAAATAAATAAACAAAGAATATTGGGCTATTGGCTCTACTATGTCTCTTGCTCTCGGGAGATATCCACCCGTGTCCGGGTCCCAGCGTCGCTTCCATCGACCTGACAGCTGGCGGCCCGGCCGCCGAGCTCCACGCACCACCGGCCGGTTTCCGAAGAGGCTGGCTAGCTGGACAGCTAGCACCACCAGCGGGTCTCTGCGGTCTCGCGCTGACGGCTGCCGACCTAGCAGCAGGACCTCTACACCGTCGGAGGACTGCTGGTCCACACCGAGGCCTGGTAGCCGAGTAGCAGAGATCCACACACAACCAGCTAACTCCTGAAGAGGCCGGATAACTCCCACACCACCGGAGAGCTGCAGGTCCGCGCCGAGGGCTGGCGGCCTAGCAGCGGAGATTTGCGCGTCGCCGGCTGACTTCAGCTAGCGGAACAGCCAGCTCTGCCAACGGGTCTCTGTGGTCTCGCGCTGACGGCTACAACATTTTATGGATGCAGTGAAAATGATTAATTGGGGGGACACTCTGTCCTCTGAAGATATTGGTGAAAACACTGATCTGTTTATATCTCAAATTAATGATACAATGTCTTCCTTCTCAAGGAGAGGGTGCCTTAGGGACAGGAAGGAACATCATCTTCCCTGGCTGAATCTACAGTGCAGGAATTTAATGAAATCTAGAGACCAACTATTAAAGCAGAGCTTGAAATCCGGACTATCCACTGACAGACAGAAATTCACTCATGTTCGTAACAAGGTAACACAAACAATAAGACAGGCCAAAGCAAACGTTTTCATCAATATAATTTAAGGTGCGAAAGGTAACGGTAAAAAAGTTTGGCAAATCTTAAATAAACAGGAAAATAATGTACTAGAATTAAAAATCAATGATGCCCTGATAAAAGACCCTGCAGTGTTGGCCAACTCTCTAAATAGGCGCTTTCACACCGCAGTACTTTTCCCACAAAGGTTCATCAGAACTTAGTTCATGAGAACTCTTTAGTTCTCATGAACTAAGTACAGATCGCGTTCACACCGGAATAAGTCCCTGGGGGTGGATTAGGCAAATGAAGCCGCTGACGTCACTTCTTCTTCTTCTGCTTTGGGTTTACTGGCAGGCCGCAAACAACTTCACGGCGTATAATGCCACCCGAAGTCCCCGGCCGGAAGTCCCCGGAGTTGGGGACTGGCTTCAGTAGAAGCTGCTGGGACTCCCAGCAGCTTCTACTGAAGCCTTCCGAGTAAATCGCCAGAACGCCGACACCTCCTCATCTCCACCGCTCCCATGTTTTATTTTGTGTTGCCATAAGTTAGTCTCTCTGCGTTTGCGCGCTGGACTAATGCTAATGCTAATAATGCTAATGCGATGGACAATAAAATGGCGGCTTCACAAAACTTTTTGGGAGTTTTACGGGGCGTGGTTTGCAATCCGCCCAGCCAATCAGAAATAGGAACCTTTTTCTCCCACGAAAGTCCCTGCTCTCTAGCAGGGACGGAAAAAGTCACAGAGGTGGAGGTAAAACATATAATCTTAGGATTAAGAGGTTCTAAGGCTAGGGATGCAGATGATTTAGAAACCAACTTTATAAAAACACATATCGACTGTCTAATAAAACCAATTACTATGTTAGTAAATCAATCTATCAGCACGAGGGAAGTTCCATCATCCTGGAAGGTGGCCACGGTGACACGATCTTTAAATCTGGAGATAAGGCAATGATGTCCAATTATAGACCAATCAGCATCCTCCCCTGTGTCTCTAAGGTAGCTGAGAAATGGGTGTCAAAACCAATCACCAAACATTTAGACAAAGGTTTCGCTCCACTCCACCCAATGCAGTTTGGTTTCTGTGCTCACTACTCCACTGAGACAGCTAACTGTGTCTTTGTGGAAAAGGTTAAATGTATGTTGGACACGAGCCCATATGTAGGTGCTGTCTTCCTTGATCTCAGGAAGGCTTTTGACAATGTTGACCACCAAGTGCTCCTTTCAAAGCTGACGTATTTCAATTTTTCGGCAGATTCAATACAGTGGGTTAAGTCTTACTTATCGAACAGAAAACAGTGTGTTTTGGTCAACGGAGCCAAATCCCCCTACCTTGTCAACCCTGTTGGGGTTCCACAAGGTTCCATTCTTGGACCATAACTGTTTTCTCTGTACATTAATTACTTGCCCAATGTATGTCCTGAGTTGAATGTGCAAATGTATGCCGATGATGCGGTCATCTTTGTACATGGGAAAAACACTGAAATTATATCATCCTGTCTCTCAAATGCTTTGGACAAGATTCAACACTGGCTGAACAACATTTGCTTACAGTTAAACGTAAACAAAACAGTATGCATGATGTTCAGTAAACGACCAGTCAAAATCGAAGGATCCAATGTGTTTTTAAACGGAGCAGAAATATAACTAGTCCCCCACTTATCTTGGAGTCATACTGGACTCAAACTTGACTTTTAAGAAACATATTAAGAAGTATCCAATACCATTAAATTCAACTTGCAACATTTTAAACAAATCAGACCTTTCTTAACTGTCAATGCTGCAAAGTCATACCTCCACTGTATGATTCTATCCCGAATTGAATACTGTTTTACAAACTGGTCGTTTGCTTGTGCCACAAACCTGAAACCTATAGAACAGCTGTACAACAGAGCTATCAAGGTGTTTGACAGAAAGCCAAATTCATACCACCACTGTACCATCCTTGAGAAACACCATTTCTTGAGTTTTGACAATTTTAAGTCTATTAAAAGTATGTGTTTTTTTATAAATGTTTACATGGACTGGCCCCCCCTCCCTTAGGGGAATTCATCCACAAAAAACACACTGGACGCTGCACTAGGTCAGAAACCAGAGGAGACTGTGAAGTCCCCCGCAGACGGACAACTTTTGGACAAAATGTCCTCTCCATTAAAGGCAGCTCATTGTGGAATAGCCTCCCAACTGAGATACGGGATTGTCCCACTCTCAATAGTTTTAAAGGACAACTCAAAGAATGGTTGAGACACAAGCAGACGTGCGATCACCGCTAAATGCACTTTTATACAGGGGCATCTCTTCTTGCACTTTATGTAGCACTTTTATCTTCTCTTGCCCTTTATATACCATAGCTGCTACATTGTGCTGCCATGTGGTAAATGCTTGTATGCTGCTCATGCTCTTTCTGCATATCATGTATTTATTTTTGCTATGTATATAAATGTCATGTTCTTAAATGTTGTATGTGACGTAACTACGGATGGAAATTAGCTCAAAGCTCAAATCCGGCTCATTTACACTTGTAAGCATTATTTTGTTTTAAAGTGTTCATCAATGTGCACTGTCCCGATTCAAATAAACGATTAAATGAAATGAAATGAAAGGTGGTGGAGGATCTGGGGCTGATGCTGGGGTATTTCCTGAGGCAGTGATGGAGGAGGGGCCTGGCAGATACTGCCATCAGTCCTTCTCTTTTCTCATGACACCTATCCAAAATGAGATCTCTGGGGGTCTCTTTGTTGATTCTCAATCCCAGTCTTTGCCAGGCATTCAAAGATCCAAAGGCTTTTTTGGCTTAAATACACAATAGCTACAGCGAAGGTTTGGCAATGAAAATCTAGAGTCCCAGGCTCCTCCTATACTTAAGACAATAGTGCAAGAAGAAATAGTGCAAGGAAGGGTCAAAGGGACACAATGGTGCAAGTAAAATGCAGAAATAAGACTATATACATTTTGAAAAGAGCAAGATAGAACAGAAACAAATAGTAGTGGAATAATATACTGCACATTGTAAAAAGTTCTGGCTTTAGCTTTCTTTTCTTCCCATCACCACCTCTGTCTTTATTTCTTTCTTCCACTGTCTCTCTCAGCTCCATCTGAACTCGTGCCACACTCCCACACAGTAAACGCTGTGAGCCACACACACCCTGTGACCTCGCCCGGCCGCTGAGCTATAAAAAGACCATCAGTTGTCATCCAAACCCATGGAAATCAGCAGCCAGCTGCCACCCTGCTCTCCACTTCCTGCCAAGGGACCTGCCATTTGTGCCCAAGAGAGAGAAGAGTGTCTCTGCAGAGGACCAAGTGTTGTGAAACTTTGCATAAAATCACAATAAATACAGTGATGTTTTTAGACGGGGTTGAACTCTACATAGCTGCACAAACAGTATTTTTTCTGTGTGCTGGCAGCAGTCTTTATTGAGTAACTTATTCCTTATTTGAAGGGACACATCTGGAACAAAGGTTCAAGTTGTGTTCCTTCAATACTTTGTTTTGTTGTTTGGCTTGTGAACAAAGACACAAAGGCAAATGTTGTTGTGTTTAGAAGAAGTTCTCATATTTGTCTTAAAGCTGAAATACCACGAGGTAAAAATACAATCTTTCATCTCAATCCAGGTGTTTGAATGTGTAATAAATATTTGTAGGGAGGGTTGTGACTTATCCGACCGGCCCACATCGTCCACTTCAATACCGGCCCATCGGGATTCGTCCCGATGGGCCAGTCTGCCACTGCCCCGAGCCATAAGCGACAACAACTGTGATTCAGTGTCCTCAGCTGTTTATATCTATTGAAGAATGTTGATTATTACACTCTGAACTAGTTAAAACCTCGAGCTACAGGAGGGTTCATCAGAATTGATTGTGGCATCCCAACCGTGTGGTCAACTCGTGGCCCGTGGCATGTCTTGTGAATTCTCCGGCCGAAGCTCGTAATAAACCGTCAGTATTTGCCATCAAAGCTCCAGTTCTCCTCGTGTCTCTCTGAGTCCTGACTCCAATTGCTTCAGAAGTTTCCCCCACTGATAACACTTATTGTCTGGCATTTTGGCAGTATGCATCGAATAAGGCTTGCAAGTACTGTAGCTGTTTATATCAAATAAATACAACCTAAAGTGGACTCCTAACTCTGAGTTTACACAACCTCAACTTCCTAAGCTGCCCTACTCTTACCTCTCCAAAACCTTGTCAAATATAGAGACAGACTGACTGAATATGTAAAGTGGTGCAGGAATGAGTCCTAAACCGGGAAAAGAGTTAGAAGTTAGCAGAAGATTGTTTTGTTTAGATGACTGAAATAAGGTCTATGGTTCGCACAAGTTGAAGAGACTTTGGTCTACTTACCCTAGTGGTGAATAAAAAAATGGCGGTTGCTAACATGTGTCTAAATGAGACGACTAAACGTCATCACGATCAACTTTAGCTGTGTGAAGTCATCTAGTTCCTTCTTAGCCTAATGTTAACTTGTTACCTCAAACCTGCTTGAAAGTATCATAAATGTTTGTTTGCCACAGAGATTTATTTTACTATAATCCAAAATGCAAAGGAAAATTGAACTCTCGATTGAGAACTGGACTTGATTCCTCTTTATTCAGGTTCTTCTAGATGGACGGGGTCTTTGCATATCAACCAATCACCTGCAGGCATGGAAAAATACAAGGAAATGTCACAAGTAGGCAGGCGCTGACTTAGGGGTCAACACAGCAGACAAATCAAAGTTTTCTCTGAGAAAATAAATGTTGCTCTGTGGGAGGAAAAGGAGTTCGGCTCTGATGTGGGCATGTGAAGACGGTCAAGCTTTGAACGGGAGGGAAGATGGATGTCGTGGTGGAGCAGAGGGCGTGGAGGTCGTGAAATGGAGCGGTGAACCAAAGGCCCGACTCAAGAGTGTTTATCCTCCCTTTCCTGTCATTTGGGACATTGGTTGGCCATAACTAAAGCGTAGGTATACGCTAATTCATATAGAATAATACACACTTGGCCCAAAATCACTCTAAATCCTAAAATATCTTCTTTCATGTCTCTGGGAAAAGACTCTTATCTCTGACTGACAGGCAGGGGTGCATTGTAACTAAGAATCTAACTAAAGCATTGTACTCACATTCACATTTAAAGTGCTTCTACTCCACTTCAACCCAAAGGAAAATATTGTACTTTTTTACTTCAATGCAATCATTTTCTACCATAAGTTACTAGTTTTCTTGCATAAATAACACAAGAGTTTATGAAATATGATATTGTATTAAATTCAACCAGCCAAATTATGATGATTAGAACATTCATTAAAATATAAATAAGTTTAATTTCAATTTTTTTCTGCATTTGGTTCTTTTACAGTATATTTAATTTCACTTTACTTTAAGTACATTTTGCAGGTAATACTTACTTTAATTTACTTAAGAAGCATTTTTAATTCAGGACTTTTTACTTGAGTACTTTTTACAGTCTGGTATTGATACTTTTACTTTGGTAAATAATCCCAATATTTCCTCCACTATTGCTGACAGGACTCTCTATGTGTTTATCATGTACAGTAACTGTACTGGAAACTGTGCTTCCATCAATGCATGCTCTATTCAGAGTTAAAAGTGGATCCTTCTTCAGCTGATGAGACAGTCTGTTCTTTCTTCAAGCCAAACATATGGAGGAATGTTCTCCTCTTTCCTCTGCTGGCACGTGAACGTCTCATCCAACTTTTCTAAGTATCACTTTTGAGTGTAATGACAGCGTTTCTGAGCAAACTGTGTGCGTTTTATATCTTAGTGGAAAGACTGCACACTGGGAGATTCAGTGTTTAGCAAGAACTCAAGCTGTCGTCTGAAAAAGTGTTGTCACGCTTCCTGCATTTACTTACTTTCTTGGTTAGAGTGTGGACAGGTTTATTCAGAAAGCAGTACATTTATAGAGGAGTTTGTGCAAAAAAACTCTAGTTAACTGTCAGAAAGATTTTCTTTGAAATATGAAAAATAGAGTAGTTTTTTTTTAGAGACGGGGTCTTGTTTTTTAAAGTTTTAACTGGGCACATAAATGCAGGCCTCAGAAAAAAGCTTAATATCGAGGGAGATATGCTTTTTTTGATTTGACGAAAGATAATTTGATAATTTGCAAATGAATTGTGTAGCAAACAACAGCTGCTGTAGTGACTGTTTGAAACATCCCGAAGTCTCGTAACAGTCTGGTACCCTGCATTGTTAGCCGGAAATGTTGGATTTAACTTTGTTCAAAAATAACTTAAACACAGTAAAATGACCTTGTGGTTTAAAATGTTTTGTTTATGCATCTTTATGTTGCATATTTTTACAGTCAGGCTGTTTTGTGGTGACGCATATCTTGATGCAAAACCATGCTAAAGTATTTCAACCAGACGTATTTTCCATAAATGGGGCTTTTTTTACTTTAATGATTGTGCTACATTTGTACTCTCCATGTCACTTTAGACTAGAGGGTCCATTTATGTTCCCTTTGACTTAGGTTCCCTCAAATTTTTTAATTCAGTATGATCCCTCAGCCCTAACAAAAACATGTTCTAATTTGTAAAAGGTCCTCAGTTTCCTCAGTGTTGAAAACAGCCCTGTGCTGCCTCAGCACAATCTTCCCTCAGACATTTTCACTGTGGAAAAGGCTCTATGTTTCCTTAAACAAAGGTTTCCACAAAAAACAAATCACATTCCGAAATACCTAGGTCCCTCAGCCCTATGTTCCCTCAGCCCTATGTTCCCTCATAGAAATGTTCACATTTGAAAAGACCCAATGGTCCCTCAGCCCTATGTTCCCTCGTAGAAATGTTCACATTTGAAAAGACCCAATGGTCCCTCAGCCCTATGTTCCCCAAAATAAATATTCAAATGTCATAAAGGTTATTCATCTCCCCTAGATCTATGTTCCCTAAAGAAACCTTCAAATTTGGAAAGGCCGTAGGTTCCCTCCGCTGAATGTTCCCTCAAAGTAATGTTCAAATTTGGATAAAGGCTATATGTCCCCATATCAGAGAAATGTTGACATTTCAGAATATTATCCCTCAGATCTATTTTCCCTCGAAGGCGTTATGTTCCCATATCTCTATGTTCCCATATCTCTATGTTCCCTCAGAACATGTTAAGCCTATGTTGCCTTAGACCTAAGTTCCCTCAAAGAAAACTTTAACAGAAAAGTCTCTCTGTTCCCTCTCTCCTTCAAAGCCAATTTCAAATCCTGGAAACCGCTCTGGTTCCCTCAAAGCAAGGTTCAAACATACAATATATACATTTGCAGACCACATGTTGCTGCAACATAAAAACTAAAAAAGTCTACAATTTCAATATAAAACCTTCTGATATCGAGCTATGTGGTTATTCTAAAAATAATAAATGAAACAGACCTAAAATGAAGGCGTGTTTGGTGGAAAGATAGTGTACAGTGGAGCTTCTTATCGCTTCAAATAGCTGAAAGATAAGAGCAGTGAGACTGGGGAGTTGTGTGCCGTGACACCAAAACAACTAGCTGGAATGTATCTTCCGCATTCCCTCGGCTACGTGAACCCAGTCTGTGTTGATGCTGATCATGTTCCCTTAGAAAGGTAGAAACTGATACACCACGTCTAAAGATATACAGGAAATCAAGCCATGTTGCTTTCTGACCTCCCAAGATGTTTCAATGTGTTATTTCCTTAGTTTTTAGAATGCTCTTTGACTTCTATTAGACACCAATTACAAATGATCCTTTCGACCAATGAGTTTGTTTTTTTATCTGATAAATCTGAGAGGTAAAACTTTTTGCAACTGGCCAAAGTTGAGAGATTTTCAACGGATTCAAATGTCTATCTTGTTTCCTTGTTGTTGAATCCTTTCCCCCCGCAGGCTTGACCTGAAAAACAATCTCAGAACTGAAAAAATAAGACATAACAATCTTTCTGTAGCGATCAGGTTCAGCTAAAACGCTCACGGCAACTCGTGGTGAACTCAGATATATACCGTAGAAGTTATATTCAGGTTAGTATGAACTTTCTCAGGATCAGGAGGAAAGGATGGGATTTCACCTCGAGGATCTCCTCTGGCATGTGAAGACACACAGAAAGCAGAATTTCACAAGAGGTTGACAAAAAAGCCCGGGAGGAATCGTGAAGTGTTTGCCTGTTATATGCTTGAAGTTTTCCAGGAAATTATCATATTTCTAGAGCATTCAAATGAATCTAAAAGATTAAATAGGTTTTGGATACTTCAGCGCTTTCCTTCTTCACTTGGCCCCTTGATGCCTGCATTGCAGTTTGACGAAATGTTCTTTAAATGTCCCATGTCATGCTTTTCCGGTTATTACCCGTTCCCTTGTGTGTTATGAAGGTTTTTATGCATGTAAACGGTCTGCAGAATCAAAAACCAACAAAGTACACCCTGTAGCGAGTAAAACTCTAACACAGAAAAGACCTGTCTATGCTGCCCCATAACGCCACGTCGCAGCAGCGAGCCGCGCAACGTCCCGCCATCATGGCACCCAGACCCCACACAGCATTCTCATCTTTTTGTCATTGCTGGTGTCATTTTCTGGTTGCTAACAAACGCCATTGTAACACATAATCACTGATGTTCCGCTGTAACGGTGGTGATCTCATCAGAACAGAGTGGGCGAGCTGACCAATCAGAGCACAGTGGGCTCACAGGGAGGGGGGGGGCAGGAGCTCCAACAAGCCGTTTAGGACAGAGAGTGAATACACATACTATACAGAGATGCTGTATGAGAAACCAATGTGAGTTTGGAACATTGCACAATGTAAATCTATTCTAGTAGACCTCAACAATGGAATTATGATCAGTAGAAATGGCCATGACATGGGACCTTTAACATTCTGACATTTAAGTCTTTTTAGTTGTTTACCAAGCTGGAAAGGGAAATTAATGTTTAATCTTCTGGGATAGAAAGGACTGACTCGAGAAAATATATTTTCCACCTGATATCACTTGCATCTCAGAATGTCTCTGTGGTGTTTAATAAATAACTAATCACCTATTTTGGCATTCAGCATCCCACTGATTTTCAATTCCCCCTTAGGTGATTTCTGGAATGTGTTTCCTATCCTCCATGACCCCTCAGCTCTATTACATTTGCAGTTTGCGTTGGCTAAGTTGTTTAGAGGACACACAGTCACGCACAACTCCGGACGAGGCTGCCTGAATCAGATCTGCAGGGACAGCGGGGTCCACACGCATCAACGATCATGCTTTTGAATATGGAAAAACGGTTAAAGTCGTGAAAGATCATCCCCTTTCCGTTCATTGGAGCAAATGAAAATGATAAAAGGCATTAATGCAGCGCCATCACACTTGATTAGGTGCAAAAATGGAAGAGCTCAGAGCTAATAAGCAGTCACTTTAGTCCTCTAATAGAAAATAGAAATGATTGGCACATGGTTCAAAGTTCAAAGGCTTTATTGTCATATGCACAGCTACAGTGTAGTTATGGCAATACAAGTCCATGGCTCCTCCAACAATGCAAAATAAATAGACATAAAACAATAAAATATTACATGTACAGCACTTTGGCTCGACCAAAAATCGCTTTTAAATGTGCTTTATAAATAAAACTTGATTTGATTTGATTTGAAAACAAGTAAAAAAAACAATAAAACCTAGTTTTATTGTTTTTTGCAAGAAGAAACAGAGTAGAAATAAAATTGTGCATTAGAATGTTGCAAGACTAATTAAGAGAAGTTAACTCAACTATGTATAACTATATATACAAGTATGTATGGGTAGATCTTTGTATGGTTTTAACTCAACTAAATGTACGTGCAGAGTTCAAGATGGATATTTTTATTGCATGCATCCCCATATAGCTTTCTGTTTTTCGCTGCTATAACTGTGAATGAGCCACTGGGGATGTGGGACTGGGTCAGGAAATACCGATGTGGAACGCAGTGTCCCTCCTCAGGATTCCTCTGGCTGGGAGGCCCTGTGTGACTGCATGGCCCGGCTGGAATCTGCAGGCAAGAAGAAACAGGTCTGCTAACGCACCTCGTGATCCCTCTCATCAGACTGCTGCAGCCTTTCAAAGGCAGAAAAAAAAGAGAGAGACAGAGAACCAAATAACAATTTTTTTTTTCCCAGAGAGGAACTAGGGCTCAGCATTCCTGGCATTGCCACCGGCCTCCAAACAATCCGTACTCTATCCTGTGTGTGCTTTGGGGAGTGAATGGCTGCAGTGTGTGAGGCGCTCGGGAACCAGTTCGTCCATGCGAAGGGATAGCGGCCAATCTTTTTTTCTTTTGCAGGCTCACCGAGAGCCCCGGGGCCCATCCCAGACTCGGTCCCCAGCCGCTAAGCCAAACACTGGCGAGTCTGAGACGGCGCTGTTGAGCCACCGCACAGAACCGACCGCTGCTGAAAACGCACTCCAGAAAATAAACAGCTCGGGGCCCAAGAAGAGCAAATATTTGATCAATCTGAGACGGGCCGGAGAAGAGGATGAATGTGCAGAGAGGGGGGGGAGGTTGAAGGAGGGAGAGGAAGGAGGCAGGGATGGCTGGAGATGAAAGGAGGGCATCGTAGCATAAATCACCTTTTTAAAATGCTTCTTAACTGAGTCATTAGTGCAGTAAGTACAAATAGACGAAATCATGAATGAAGTTGGATTGAAGATGAAAGCAAGAGTGAGTTTATGCAGCTGGTAATGCAGCCGACACACAACTTGGAACCAAGGGTTGCACTAATGTGACATCATGCAGCAGCACTTACAATGACATTATTGTTATTGTTATTATTATTATCATTATTATTATTATTATGCGCCGCTTTCCACCTTCTTCTCCAGTAGGACTTGTGGGGGTGTTGCACTTTTCCTTTTCCTTCTCCTTATACATGTGATGTTTTGGTGTTGATGTTTTGGTGTTGTTGTTTTTTGGTTTTTGTTGTTGTTTTGTTTCTTTCCGTTAACCGCCAAGTGGGAAATACATATTTTTTGTGTTTCTCTTAGTATACTAAGACACTGTTATGTTTGGCTGTGAAAAAAAAAAAAAAAAAATCAAATGTATTATGAAGGGCAGACCATCTATTTTTATTTAGTTAGTTTTTTTAGAAAGGGGCAGGTCATATAAGATTAGTTTCTTCTTCCTGCTCCTTTCTGCTCAATGGTGTGTTTACAGAGACAAGTTTTGTTGGCAATTATTGTACAGTGAGTTTTGCGTACCATGAGCGGAACAAATAAAAATTAAATTAAATATTGCTTGTTTGAAGTAAGTATGTCAGCAGTGTTCTTGTTGTCTTTAGTTCGAATCGTTATGGTTTATTCTACTTATTGTAAGTGACTTTGGATAAAAGCATCAGCTAAATGCTATGTAATGTAATACGAAAATCATGGAAGTTCATTCTTGCATTTTGAGATAGCAGCCTGACAAAAAAAGCACTGCTCAAGGTTCACTTGAAAAATAAATTAAAAGATTTTCTGGAGCTTTGAAACAGCATCTATAGGCCTTCATAAACCAATTATCTATTACCAACGTAGCTGTCATTACATTGTTGTTGTCATTTCATACTTAGGTCATGTGATCACACCTGAGCCATGGATGAAGGTCATGAAATGTGGTTGAATGTTCCAGAAATAGAAAGTAGTCTTTAGTTAAGATTACGTTTTTTTGTCAAACTACTTTTTAAAATATTACGAATGCCGTGAGATATGGTTGAAAGCGAACAAAAAAGTTAGTAAGTGTTCCTTGAGTTTCACAGACAATTTTTTGTAATTATTGATACACTATCATTATTAATATGCATTACTTCCAATGTTGGCTAGTTCACTGAATCAGGTGTCTGAAACCCAAGTCCCTCTATAGGAGTACAGGCGGGTTTGAGAGACAGTCAGATTATGCTGTTACGACACCTTATAACAAAGTAACCAGTACAACACAAAGGCAAGGACTTATTTTCTTGTGTGTCAAGCTCTAAATAGGTCAATCATGTTGGACAGAGGGATTATAACTCAGCTAATCTGAATGAGTCATTGTATTACAGCTGATGCAAGGTGATATGATACACCTTCTCATATTCTCCAACATGCTTCTTCTGTTAGCTAAACATGCCAAGTAATGTGAAAACATTTCTCTTTTTACAATCTACCTGGGCTGTTACAGTAAGTGTGTAAAATGAGCACACTATATGTAAGAGGGGGAAAACCATTCTCTGTGCATAAGAATTAGGAAACGTATCCAGCCTTGAAATGAGAACAAGTCGCGGCACAACAAGTTTGCAACCGCGAGCAATATAGTTAGTGTCAAGATAAGACATTGGACATATGTCAACACAATCAAAAAAGACACATAGAAGATATATGTGAGTTAAAGCAGACATATGCTCATATTCAGGTTCATATTTACATTTTTTGTCTCTCCTGGGACATGTCTCCATGCTTTAATGTTCAAAAAGCTCTGTATTCTTCTCATACTGCCTGTGCTGCAGCACCTCTTTTCACCCTCTGTCTGAAACCAGAGCCCAGTCTGCTCTGATTGGTTAGCTGGCCGGCTCTGTTGTGATTGGTCAACCGCTTAGAGATGCCCCGCCCCTTAGGCTATCACAAACAATGTGTTGGAGCACTGGCCAATAGCAGCGTGAGTGTTCCATAGCGATGTCTTTATGTTCCATTAGCAAAAGTTGTTGATGATACCCTGTACGTATATTAGTACAACCTCAGTCCAGGTTCTAACGTGGTCCTTGATTTAGTTGGACCTGTCTTTAAAAGAGTTCTTCAGTGATTACCTATTTTTGTTATGGGCAAAGTTGGCATCGTTCACAAGGCTATAAAGGAAATACATCACGGTCACATGACCTCACGTCACCACTGCTAAGCTAACTGCAGCTAATGTTCAGCGTGATGATGTTTAGACGGCTCATTTAGACACTTGTTAGCAACCGCATTTTTTTTTGACACAAAGAAGCATTGGACATGCACCAGTGGGGTATTTAAAAACTTGATTTCAAGACGAGGATAACTGAAGATGTAAAATGCTAACTCATTTCCAGGTTTTAGGACTTATTCCTGCACCGCTCTATTTTAATCTCATTAAGCTAAACAGTGATATCACTATTGCCAAAACTCTGCAAAAACATGGCCGACAGACGTTCATCAGCTTCCCATAATGGGCTTGGTGTGTCAAGGCCCAATCTTCCCCTTTAGAGCATCTTACCCCTCACTTCCTCTAAACACAGGAAGCTTACAATCAGCCCCTCAACCGATCTGAAGTTAGAGATTTGATTTACCTTCCCTCCCCCCCTGGCAGATCCAGTACCCGCAGAGTTTTGGATGGAAAACAGACGCCGTCCTGTCCTTCTCCACCTGGGCAGATCACATGTCAGTCCCGCTTTGCTCACAGCAACTCAAACTGAAGCCTCCTCATCCATCAGCTTCCCCACCTCCACCTCAATCGAGATGCCCTGTTGAGCCGCATTTCAGGAGGAGGAAACATCAACACGGCCAGTGAAATGTTGCCTCTCTTTACGAGTCTTGATATACAGTGTGTGACTTTGGGAAATCCAATTGAGAGGAAAATGATCCCCGAAACTAGCAGACAGCAGGCTTATATAACACGCTGGTGATTTACGAGAGTGGACTCACACATCTTATAACTTTCAGATGCCATTATGATAATCCTTTGAAGCAAAACGTGGATTTTACACATACCAACCGGCATGCCTTTCTTTATGGGCTTCAGAGAAAATATGTCATGCTCAGGGATGCCAAGTAATGAACGCCTGATATCTTTTTTGTATTACTTTATACAAAACAGTGGTGGAATGCTACTAAGTACATTTATTCAAGCATTTTAATCTTCTTTACTTTACTAGTGTTTCCATGTTATGCTGCGTGTTACACAACACTCCACTTCATTTTATAGGAAGTATTGCACTTTTTAATTTGCTTCATTTATTTGATAACTTTAGTCACTTTTGTAGGTTCAAATCAACTTATAAATTATGATTTTTCAGTTATATATAACTAATAAGTAATTCCGGAGTACAGTACAAAGTAATTTACTTAATTACTTTTGTAAAATATTGAGGTACTTTACTTGAGTAATTTTATTTCACAATTCAGAGGACAATATGTTTTACTGCACCTTATTTGTCTGACAGTAAAGATGCTTTGAAGATTACGATTATTCATACAACATATATTCGACAAATAACAATTTTCATTATTAAGAATCAACCTTTTTGATCCCTTGGTGAAAAAAAAGCAACCATAGAATATATATATTTTTAAAACAACCTCTTCCTTTACCAGCTGCAGCATTCAAGTCATGAACACATGAATGTATAAATAAAGAAATCCAATAACATAACATATTATGTATTCTTATTTGAGCAAATTTGCATACTTTTGTTAAGCACGGTTTTGAATGCATGACTTTTACTTCTAGACTTTTTAGTTTAATAAAACATCTTAATATTTCCTTCCGCGCTGTTCCAAATTAAGCAAACATCCCTCAAATGTTTTCCAATTTTGATTCCAAGTCCGCCAAAACAAATCTTCCTCTCGCCCATCATGGCTGCCGTCTGCATTTCATCTGGAAGCAGCGGACAACCAGATGTGCTAAAGATTTTTAGTTTGAACATTTTATCTGTGGGGGTTTATGAGTAATATGGAGTGGACCACTTGGGGAAGCATGGTATACATAGACATCAGGTTATTATATAAGACAGTTATATAAGCTGTCTGAGTCTCACTGATAAACATGGCCCAGTTTACAGTGCTAGGCCAGCTGGGTGCTCGAGGGCCTGGAGGGTAATCAATCATTTTTGAAGAATTTACAGCCGTTGGTGATTCAAGTGGAGAGCTGATGTGTTTGGCGGTGAAACTGTCTCTTATTGCTGATCTCACTTTCAGAGCCAAAGTGAGCGCCAGACTCTCAAACATCAGTTAACATCTAGAAATAACCATATACCAGGACCTCTACACTTAAAATGTATATTAATATTCATTAAAGGGACAGTAATTCTACTCAAAATCAGACGTCAAAGTTCTTCTTTTGCGATTGAGAGGAAAGTCTAACCAAGAGATCCATTTATAACTTTGATTATATCATGATCTTGGTATGGAATCTGTGATGTTACTTTTATATTCTGAGCATTTTGGATTTATATTCCCCATCATTTTCATTATGTCCAACCAAATTTGAAGTCTATTTTAGTGGTAAAACTGTCCATTCCTAACCCCAACCCTATTGCTCGTTTTACCTTCACCTGGCTGACGATCAAACTCCAGTCACTTTTGGAAAAAAAGATCCCAAATCCACAAACTTTACCGATATAATGTCTAATTTTTAAATATGATATAAAACCCTCTCTCTTTTCCTCCGTACCCAAATCTTTTAAAAACAGGGGTACAACGAGCGGATACAGATTTGCTGCCGATCTGACGTCAAATCGGCAGCGGACCCACAGAAAATTGCTATCAGAAACAATGTCTGACGTGTTTTGGACGTAATCTCGTCTTTGTTTACATTAGCAAGCCTCGCTAACACTCAGAGCTAACCTGTACTGGAGAGCACATGTGTTTAAAAAGCAGGAAATAAAAAAAGGAACTCACCTTGTGATAAACCTGCAAGAGAAAAAGCATTTGAGCTCCATACTGTTTCAGAAATAATCCTTGATGTGGTTTAGAACAGGATGGCGTTTTATCACAGCAGAATTTAACTTTATCTCCGGTAGAATTCTGATCAGGCATTAGCTCCGCCTCCTCTATTTATTTATTTTCAAGCTAAGGACCCAAAATCCGCGTTTCTCTAACAGGGCTGCAAAAGAGGGGTATGAGCAGTATGAGGCATGGCTACAATGGGTGATCTGTTTGGTATTTTAAGCAAAAAACTTCACAGACATGGTTTGTATAGGTATGGCCCTACAATATATATTTCCAATATAGCATAATAGGTCCACTTTAAGCTCTTTTAAAGAGAGACCTTTTTTTACCCAGCATAAGATACTATTTCCCAGTCTTTCTGTATGCAAGGGGAACAAACTTGTTATAAGGTCAAACTTTATATTAAACAGGCATTTTGAAAGATGTAATGTTCAGTGAGCTCTTAAAGCTTTGAAAAGCGGGTAAATGGGAGCATTGATCTTGGACTATGACATCTGTCATTTCCGCTATTCTACTCTAAATTATTAATAGTTTTGCCTTCAGGTGAAGCTTCGACATGGGAAGCCTGCCAGTTGAAATCCTACTCTATGCCACTTCAAGATGCGACATTTCCATTCACCAGAACCTTCCCGAAAGTGTGTCGTGCGCTCACACGGTGGCTCTTTGTGTTTATGGCCTACACCCTCAATGGTCTGGGACTCTCTCTTAAAAATACAGTTCATTATGTTCAGTGTGGGAGTGACTCAGCGGTGTTCCAGTCCTTATTTGTCCTGAAAACACAGACCGAGGCCTCTGTTCAGTGTCTCTGATGTTGTCTGCAAATTATAGGTTTCTCCCTAATTTGTTCAAATAAAGCGGTGAGAGCAGTGGATGCTTATGAGAAAACGTTTCTGTTCTGCTAGTTTTGGAAAAATAAATTCAGCTACTGAAGGATGTGTCAGGCCAGGAAAATTATGAGTTGCTCGACATTGTTGATTGATTCACCGCTGGGCTGGCCTTAATGTGGAGTTTGGTCAGGTTTTATTTCTGCTATAACTTGTCAAAATTGAAATTAGATACGACTCATGCTGGTTTCTCTGTAGTTTTATAGTTAGAAGAACAACATTGTATTTCTCTATGAAGCTACAGGAACTTGGATCCTCAAAAGTCTCTATAGCAATTATTGTGCTATAGCTATTACATTTATTAAAGGTCCCCTCATTTTCAGACAGGTTTTTATATAAATGGATCAGGACAAAAAGAGAGAGAATCTTTTTTCCTGAAACTTTCAGAGTCTCTTTCCACATGTTGATGTAGAAAAGACATGACAAAGTGGATTTTGCATAATATGTGACCTTTAACACTCTTCTGTTGGCTTTTTATCTAGAAGTTTGTCAGATCCCATTCTTTTGGTGTTTCCAACAGAGTTCTGACCCCAGACCTCAAACCCAGCCTCCTGCAGATTTCCGAAGACTATAGGCGCGTTCACACCGGAGTACTTTTACCTGTACTTTTCCCGTTTAGTTCCGATAGTTCCTGGGATTTTGCGTTCACACCAAAAAGAGAACTTAGTTCATGAGAACTTGTACCCCCTTTTTAGTGCCTGCTGAGAGATGGTACTTTCCTGGGGAGAAAAAAGTTCCAATTTCTGATTGGCTGGGCGAATTGCAAACCACGCCCCGCAAAACTCTGAAAAGTTTTGTGAAGCCGCCATTGTATTTGCTGGCATTAGCATTATTAGCATTAGCATTAGCCCCGCGCACCAACTGAGAGAGACTAACTTATGGCAACACAAAAGAAAACATGGGAGCGGTAGAGATGAGGAGGTGTCGGCGTTCTGGCGATTTACTCGGAAGGCTTCAGTAGAAGCTGCTGGGAGTCCCAGCAGCTTCTACTGAAGCCAGTCCCCAACTCCGGGGCTTCCGGCCGGGGACTTCGGGTGGCAGTATACGCCGTGAAGTTGTTTGCGGCCTGCCAGTAAACCCAAAGCAGAAGAAGAAGAAGAAGTGACGTCAGCGGCTTCATTTGCGTAATCTTCCCTCAGGGAACTTATTCCGGTGTGAACGCGATCTGCTCTATTGCAGTTTTTTAATGGCCCCTGTGTAGATTTCAGCTGCTGTTTCCAAGGTCCAGAATAAACTGTCAACCTCATAATGTGACGACTTAAAATTGAGTCACAAATAAGTCACATATATCATGACTTGGATTGCTAATGGGAGCAGCTAGCCCAAAACGAGCAAAAAAAGAATGACCAGATTGCTGTAGGTATTGGATTTTTACACTTTCACATAAAAGTCATGCATTTTCACTCTTTTGTAGTAAAAGTCCCCCAGTAAATGTGTTTTTAACTCATTTGGTGGCGCAGAAAAGTCCAAGGTGGATGTTTTTATTGCCCACTGTATGGCACAGGCAGTCCTTTTGCATTTCGGGCACACAAATAAACATCACCATGGTGAAGCCGCTCTGAATATCCTCAGATCCTACAAATAGAAATGCTGTGAGTTCCTGGGAATGGCTTGCTAACGACATGATGATGGATGGAGAAATGCCACCCAGTCCAGTAAAAGCTTTATGAGAAAACTTTAGCACCACGTCCTTCATTCTTCAGCCACGAAGACTGAAATAAGTATCAATTATATTCAATCGGCGTCGAATGAAATCATTTCATTTGCTTTTATTATTTCTCAATCTCCGATTTTTCTACATGTGGTACTTTTTATGGATGGCTGCAGCTGTAACTGGGAACACATCGTTCTTGCCACTTTCTTTGATTCAATATGTCTTTTAATTTGTTCACTTCCCCTCTAATCTCCCCAAGACTCCACCTCCAATGATAAATATTTCTTTTTAACTTCCTTATTTAAGGATGCACATTAAAGGTCACCTATTATGCAAAATCCACTTTTTCATGTCTCTTCTACATCAACATGTGTCCCCTCTGTGCAAAGAGACTCTGAAAGTTTCAGGAAAAAATATTTGCTCACTTTTTGTCCTGATCCATTTATATAAAAACCTGTCTGAAAATGAGCTGATCAGATTTTGGCCACTTTATGATGTCATAACGATTTTTTTGGCTTGTGTAACCATTAGCCAATCAGCAACCAATAAATAACCCACCTTATCACCTGAATCTCCTCCTAGAGCACCATAGTGTTCTTTTTAACCAGATATCTCTCAGAGGGGCGTGGGGAGTGGTTCCTTATTTTCATAGTAACAGACAGAGAATCAGCACTTTGGAAACAGGGGATTATGGGATGCTGCAATGATCTGTTTGGTGTTTGGAGCAAAACACTTCAGAGACACGTTTTGTATATATCTGAGACCTATAATATATTGATGAAAAACAGTATAATAGGGGACCTTTAAAGTCGACTGCGTACATTTTAGTTTGAGAGGACTCAGCCGCCCATAGCATCTCATCTGGGGATTTTTTCTATAACAATCTCCCAAGGCAGCCAATATACCCAGATAGTGAGCTGAGAGCTGACAGAAGTGAAATGCTTGTTACACTGGAGACCGCTTTTGGCTCTAAGCTCATCCTGACCCTTCCCTTTATCCCCCAGGTGGGATCTGTCACAACTAAAGAAGACATTCCTATAATCTAATCAGCCGGCATGCAAAGCTAACATATCCCTAAATAACATTCACACTGCGATTGCCAGACAGAGATTACTTGAAGGGAAAAAGTTATACCGGGGACCTTTTGAGCTCCAAAGCGTCTGTGATGGATGTTGAACCTCAGTGTGGCCCACCCACGCAGGAGGGAGGACGGGGTTGAGGAGCTCAAGCTGCTGAGAGCCGGTGCACACGGTGGAACAGTTTGAACCTCAGTGGCAGATTTATCTGTGGTATTTGTCCAGGAAAAACCCTGCAACCATGCCTTAAATCTAAGTTGCATGATTTAGAAAACACCTCTTGAAGGAACTGTCTTGGTGTAAAAAGAAATTAACCTTTGTGTCTTGAAGCCTCCATCAAGGTATTTTGCTTTACAACCCTAAGCAGAATTTTTCCGTGATAACTTTTCATAGTAAAAGCTAACTGTTCTGTGTGGCCGTACAGAAGCAAAAGAGCTGAATGCTACTGTAATGTAAGCTTGCTAGCATGCTCCCAACCTTGATGGCTTAATATGTAATGGTCTTAGTTTGCAATGCTACCCTGCTAACACAAAGTGCAGGTTTATGGTCCTTAAATACCCTTTTGACACCATAACGGCGCTCATTAGATTTTTATAAATGTGTTCCTATGGGGCATTTATATCTGTGCCAAATATAATGACAATCCTTCAAATAGTTATTGAGATATTTCACTCAGAATTACAAATATCAACCTCATGGTGGGGGGATCACCACATTCATTATGATTATTTAGGATTTATTATGAATATTTGTGCCAAATTGTGGGCACATACATCATGTAGAAGATGTATAATAATATGTAACATATTTAAATGGGTAAGTAAACATTTTAACTATTTGGGTTCATCTTATGGGGACCATGAATGTCCGTACAAAAGTCCTTCCTTTAAACCTAGAACTAGAATAAAGAACGCTAGCATGGCTAAAGACTTTAAGAAAAGTTTCATGGAGATAATCTTCTAACCTTCAAAACATTACCAACTTCCTGTATAATTGATATCATAGCTCTCTGGTTGATTCTTGAGGTCTGGCCACCAGGCGCAGAAATCACTGAGTGACAAGTTCTGTCTCAGCCGTGACTTTAATTTGTGTCTCCCCCCGGGCCGTCCTATTTATCCTTCAGTGTTTCTGTAGCAGCCTGGAGAAAAGTCTGACAGCTAATCCAGGGAGGAACATTTCCCCATTTATTTCTCGCCTTTAATTACTTTGACAGATGCTTTCCTTCCAAATGAACTTTTATAAAGAAATCAGCGAGAGCTTTGCTAATGTGTTCCAGCGTTGGGAATACTCCACTGAAAGCTAAAGTGAGCAGGTGTGCCATTTCATGCTCTACTAAATTTCAAGAAGTAGTCCCTCATGCAAAAGTAATTAAGACCAAATGTCTTAACATGAGGATGAAATACTGAGCTTTAGTCATCCAGGAAGTGAAGTGCTGGAATGCACCATTGCATTTGCTCAGCTGCCCCCCTGAGCTCAACTCATCCAAGACAAGCAACAGCAAGCTCCCCTTTCTCGACGAGGCCAAGGAAACCCCTTGTCGGACGCACAAGTGGAAGGAAATGGCTAATGTATAGGCTGGGGGCTCAGGGGATTCCATTTCTGGGAAAAGGGGGGGCGATACAGAGCTTGAACAAGTGAGTGTTTGTGTCAAGGCCGTGAGCGTCTGGCTGATAGAGAACAGACAACACACTGAGGAGTTGTGTGCGATCAAGACAGATAGTGAAAGATAGACGAAGGGAGATCTTTAGAAACAGAAACCGAGACGCAGAGAATGGAGATAGAACGTGCTTTCATGAGGCACATCTAGTTTGAGTCAGAGCGGAGTATGACACCTGACTATTCCCTGTTGTAAATTATTGTCTTTTATTGTGATTGTAGTAATGTGTTTTTATTACATGTACAGCACTTTGGCTCGACTAAAAATCGCTTTTAAATGTGCTATATAAATACAACTTGATTTGATTTGAGTCAACTGGTGGATAGTTAGACAGTTCGTCCTTATCTCCCCTCTGTGAAGTTCTTAGAAAGGCTCAAAGAAAGACCAAGGAACCACATCTTTCCATTTTTGATTTTTTTTAATGATTTAAAAACAAATACCCTGACCCTGGATATAGAAATGTAAAATAACCTGCATGAAAAAAGTTTCAAAAACAGTTCTTACAGAGCAAATACAATAAAGACAGTTGGTCAGTTTCAGGCACTTGGATCCACGTTTGTCATGCTACACAAGAAAAGTATTTCTTTGGTCCTTTCCCTTTCAATCAGGTCAGCTGAAACCACAGACAGAACAAAAACAGCTTTCTGGTTTCGTACAAATTATATACATTTAATTAAAAGACCCAATGCAAGTCTCTATCAGACAACAAACAGAACTGGCAAAGTTCCTCCGTCACAGAACAGCCCTTCATATTTTTTTCCACCTTGGTTATAAAAAGATAACAGAATAAAAATGGTAATGGCTCGAATTGGATTCCAAATGTTTAACAGCAGTGTGAATCAACATAACTTAGTGGAATGGTTTTGATATAATATTTGGCAAACAAAAAGTCAATGAATTCCTTTTTGTCCATGATGGGCCCGCAACCAAAAATAGCCACATTGCTAATGAGGCACAGAGCACTCGTGTGAATGCTCAGCGTACATCAATGTAAAGTTAAAATGGGAAGCTTGCTTAAATCACATCCTAAAAGTCATTGTTCAACTGCAAGGAAGCCATGTTCGATAAGAGTTGCACGTAAGCATGGGTGACTGGACCTGTGCCACGTAATAATTGCTGAAGTTGACGTCTCTGACATAGGGGGCAGGCTGGTAGTAGCAGGTGATGTTGGACAGAGCGGGGATTGCTATCTGTTCGGCCATTACACGCAAAGCCAGCGCGGAAATGAGCGCCAGCGTCTGTCGGCGCTCGTGGCCCATCAGACACACGGTGCTCTCGTCCACCACGCGCCGCAGCGTCACCAGGCACTCGTAGCGCTTGTGCTCCATGCCAACGAAGTGGTTCTGCAGATAGCCCTCCAGTTTCCGCTGCTGCACGCATATGTCTGGGAAGTCGATGAAGAAGCGTGAGCACATGTAGCGCTGCATCTGTTTCATCTGAGTCTCGGAGTCCGGTCTGAAGCCACGCGTCAGCAGGTGGCAGTACTTCAGCAGCCCGCCGCCTCGGATCTCTTCTGGGTTGCGGGTGGCAATAGTCCTGGAGTAAAGGTGACCCAGAGCCTCATCAAAGTCTCCGTACATGCTCTCGCCCTGCACCGTCGGGTGGAAGGTCTCGGACATGGCCGTCTCAGAGCAGCGGTCGAACAGCAGCAGCGAGTCCAACGTGATCTGGAAGGAGTCGACGCTGAATTCAAACTGCCTTCTCAGGGAGTCCACGAACTTCAGCTCCACGTTCTTGCCGGAGTTGTTGGACAGCGAGATGAGGCTCCAGCGGTCCGTGTCGTTGCAAACTTTCACCAGTTTCTGCACGTAAGCTTCCTTCAGGGCGAGGGCTGTGATTCGCTCCCTGCACACGCCTTCTGGCAAGAAATCCACCAGGCAGTCGAGCACCACGTCCTTCACCACCCGGAAGGTTTTGTCATCAGTCAGCTTCAGGCCAAAGATCAGGTCCAGGTCTTTGTAGCCGAGGCCGTTGTCCTCGTGCAGCACGTGGCTGGCTGCTGAGCCGTTCAGCTTAACGTCACGAACCCCAACGCCTCGCTCCTCCAATCGAGCCCTGACCACCTGAAACACAGACAGAGAGGGAAAACTTAGCGATGGATGTCCATAAAAAGACAAGAATCACAAGTAGCTGACAGAACATACGAGTATGTACATGCAAAAAGAGAGGCGCTTTCTCCTTGCTGCTCCAAATAAAAAAGATCCTAGGTGCTGTCGTTGTATCATAACAAACCCTGAGGGGGGATCAATCCGATTTAATGAAAGCAGAATTATTACATTACATGTCACTTGTTAGAGGCTTTTATCCAAAGCGACTTACATACTCAATACTGTGGGCAATCCTCACAGGAGCAATTTGGGGTGAAGTGTCTTGCCCAGGGACACAACGACATGCTGACTGCAGTGGGGTTTGAACCTGTGCCCCCTTGATCCCAACACCAACGCACTAACGCACTGCGCCACACGCCTCCCCCTTATGAGTCATGAACACACTGCTTATTTTATTGCGAAAGTTCAAGTCAATACACTTTCGTGGAAATGTAATTCAAGAAATTTGCTGGTAGAACAAACGAAAGAGAACATTAAAGATCTAAAAAACAAAAGTGTGTTATCAATAAATATGCATAAGGAAGTATTTACACTCGTCTTTAGGAAAGAGAAACCATTTATCTGTAAAAACGCTGTCAGGAGGAGCGAGTGAATGATTCCCGCAGCAGGCAGGCTTTCAGTATTTTGCTTTCAGACAGTTTGATAAGAAAGCATCTACTTAAAGGCTGTCAGGATGAGTATGAGGTAATTAACCATAGCTAATCCTTGAGTGACAATTCCCTACACACTGCACAGTACACCACAAAAAGAGTTGCACATCTGATTTAGCGCACTTATCTCTGCATATGAGATAAAAAGCAACATCAGCACAACAGAGATAAGCTGTGGAAAATTGCAAGTCAGTGCTTGTCTGCTGCAGGAGACTTTAAACATAAAGAAATAACATTTCAGCTGTGAGCTTTTAAACGTGTGCCCTATGACAAAATTGAGACAAGGTGATGCATTTGCTGAAACATAAACACTCTTTGGCAAAGGTTTAACACATTATTGGAACACACTCTACGATGCACTGCTTGGGAAAACGTTTGAGCTACAGACAGCTGAAATGTTTATGCTTCCTGTCTGTCGCATCATTCAAAAGACACTAAGAGGAGAAAAACATCGTAAGGCCAAATCTGAAGAAATCCAAATCACAGCTGTGGGTTATGAAACTCTTACTTAGCCATAGGGATATGTTATTGTGCTACCAGCTATCAATGCACTCAGCAGGGTAATCCTATTAGAATGTATTTTAGACCCTAAGATTTGAAAATGCAAGGTGTAAACTTAATCCGACAAATCCCTTTTTAATGACGCTTCAATACTTGGCTGCTACAAAGGGAACGCCTTGTGCCAATTGTAATGCAACACTAAAATGATGTCTTCATAAATCACTCTGAGATTGTCTGGTATATTTTGTTGTGTTAAGCTCTTGACTTACAAACTTAAGCCATAAAAAATGCAGGAAGAATAAAAGTAGTAAGACAAGGAAGTTATTATTTTATGTCACAAATATTTTTCCCTTCACCCTAACTTCAGTAATCTCTCTATGTCCTCATTTTTTCACAAACAATGATGGGTAAAAGCCAAGTGTCTCCAAGGTGAGGTTACACTGTTAGAGGAAGTTAAACTGTGCACTTGTTGCACTTACTGCAAAGCTCACATCAACACTATCTCATGTCTAATCCAAACACAAGCATAAATGTGGATTTGGAATAAGTTATGTGCTGAAACGAGTGCCTGCAGAGTAACTGTGCTAATTGAACGCTAGCTCACGTTAGCTGGAAATGCTGCAAAAACACAAACATTCACACAACTCTCTTCCAAAGACAACTTTACAGGTGTTGGAAGGCATGTTTTCTAATTTAAACTAAGCCATGCTAGCTGCTTACCCTACAAAGTGTATGCTAACACAGGCTAGGCCAAAACACCCTATTCCTGTCCTGTACTTAACACAAAAACATTAACTGAGTTTCAATTTTCTCATCTCACAAGCACATTTGTGTATTTACCAAAATATAAAAATAATATTCTACAGTTGTGATAGAAAAGAAAAGGGCTTAAGTGCAACTGAACTCCAAATCCAATGAAAAAATGTGAGTTTAGCTGGACAAAAGTGCAGAAAGGTGGATTGTTTTGGCCTATGCAGCAAGGGATATACTCACAGCAGTATTTGGTCTGACCTCACACTTAAAACAGTTGGTTTGAGTTAACGGCACACCATAATCTGCCCATCTGGGGGTCTCTTAAAGGGGAGTATGAGGAAACCCAGCTCACATCCCCCATCCTTCAGCACTCGTTAAACAGGCCGGTTCATTTCCCACATCACGCAGCAACACCTGGCGAGCCGGGCTGAAGGGGGAGACACTTCCGCTGACGTTTTAGTCAAAGAAATATTGTAAAATGAGCCGCAAACACACCAGACTGTCTGGTGTTGACAACGCCTTGGCGACACATAGCAGTCTGTCCACTTTCCTTCTCCACTCTCAATAGTTTCCTTGAGTAGTTCATTTAAGCTGCGGCCTGGATGTGTTTTTATTATGGCAGTTTGAAATGACCCAGCCATTTACCAGCCCAAAGCTCTCAGTGAGTCAGAAGATCCCTCCGCCAAGGACAGAGACGGAGAATAAGGAATTATGAGTCCCTGACCTTTCTTTTTATAACAAAACTAACCAGAGCCAGCCAGTCATACAGGAGCTCTACAGGCAGACAGTGGGTTTTTCTGAGATTTAAAAAGCCTCCTTAAATTCCAATGGGTTATATGGCAAGTTTTAGTCATTTCATTGGTAGCGGTAATAGCAATTGTAGCTATCAAGGGCTTTTTGAGTAGTTATAAGTCCAAACTAATAATCACATTTTAATTTTGACTTATCACAGTCATAATTAAAGATGTCGACAATCCATTCCTACAGGTGGAAATATTCATCATTGTGGATCATTGTAGCTTGAATTACTCAACTGTTACCGTTGACTTCTATTCAAACTGAATTACAGATAACTATACTATATATGAACCAATGTTGACTCATAGTCCGCATATGCATTATTTATCATCACACTTCTTGTAAAAGATATCTAAAATTCATCTCTCATTAGTCAAGATGTTAAATATTTATATCAACAGTTTTAATGTTCATAGTAGATTTCGTTAACAAAATTGTACCGTTGACGTCTATTCAAATTAATAACCAGACTCTAAATAAGACCATTTTTAGGTTTCATAATTCCAAGTCCACACAGCCATAAGGTCATTTGGACTATTTCTTTCTCAAGAGTGTAAATGTCCATCGTAGATATCTGTAAATAAATTACAACTGAACTTTGACCATTTCCTTCAATTCAAACTGAGTTACGGATAAAACAAAAATCTATAGTTCAGCTTTGACTTGTTATAATTCAAAGCTGACACATAAATATTGTAAGTTTGACTAGTTGCAGTTCCAATGGTAATATGATACGGTTAAAATAGATTAGTAACATGTCAAAATCGTTTTTACAGATATCTTAAAATATCATTAAAATGTGTCAATCACTACTACTCAGCCATACTGATTAAATGTCAAAAGGTCTCACAATTTGGAGGTAACTTCCCCTTTTTTCTCAGACCAGCTGAAACGTGATGCTGTTACTCCTCCATGTGATGGATGTTTTCAGCGAAGGATCTGCTTCAAGGGTTCACAGATATTTTAATATCTTTAAATTACTTGTATTAGATCCTGCAGCCAGCCGTGTAAGATAAAAACCTGTGGGAGTATGAAAAGTCATCCTTATTTCCTGTAACTGTGATAGCGCCTTGTGATTAAATAGTAAAAACAAGCTATTCACTATCTTGCTTCACGCCCATGCAGCCAAAATGAAAATAACTTTAACTATATCACACATTGGAAAGTACAGTGTAGTAAAATCTGTGTCTGTAACTGTAGATTTTATCCTAGAAAATTCAACTTGCACACAGCCAAAATGTTTAATACTGAGGTCAACTCCCTCTAATTTACTTACTGACGTCTAATTACCTCCTCCAAGGAACTTGTGTCTATTTTCTGCTTGGATGGTTGGTTTGTTTGTCAGCAGGAAAAAACTACTGGCCTAATTTGAATGAAACTTGGTGTAAGGGTGTATCTTTTGCTCTCCAAGTGGCCATACTGAACCATTTAAATGTAATGTTGTATTGGTCTTATACATTTCATATATTAACCATATAGATAGATCATAAATACCCATTGGTTTAAGGTTTCATAACTAAACTCACTAGGATTTGGCGATGTACAGTATATACACCCAAAATCACCCAAACAAACGGATGTACACAACAATTGGCCAATCGAAGTTCTATCGGTTCAATGATCCAGCCTTAAACTAAACCACTAGTGCTGATCCACAAAAATCCCAGAGAAAAATGTACTTGGTTTCCTGAATTGTTACTATTTTGAAAATGTGCTAAAGTATGAGCGGCGATCAGCCATTAAAAATGATCCAACTTCTTCAATGGTCCAACCAGCCAAAGAGATTCCATCAGTTCCACCTACACTATTTAATTCATGAGAAGCATTCAAATGTGCAAAAATGATAACTTGCGATCAAACTGCCAACTATTTTGTTTTACTACCCAGCAGTCTAAACTGAACATTGGCTCCTCGGGGGAGCTTTGGGAGCATGTGGTGTCTTCATGTTCAGTCTCAACAATAGCGCAGTGAGGAGTTGGTTTACAGTCTCCTCACTTTCCACAGTGATAGGCCGTCAACCTGACCCTCCGTGTTATTACAGGCACTAATCCACCATTCTGACTCAAATCTCCGCCGTCCACCGGGAAAGTGGAGAACTTTCTTCCAGTAGCTAAAACAATTTAGTTTGAATATGATAGCCTGCAGAGGAGGAATTAGAGACGACCCCTCCTGGTGGCCTCCATATCTCATCCCACACACACAAACCCACTGAACAGGTGACGTAACACACACACACCAGGTATCTGCGTTTGTCATCATGTGGTGGAAGAAGTACTATGAATCTAAGTACTCAAGATCCATTTCAAAATGTTTTTCTACAATGTGGCTTTACGACTTTGAGTAAAGTAACTTGTTTGATGAGTATTTGAGTATTTCTACACTATGGTATTACTACTTGAGTAAATCTTAGTACTTCCTCCATCGCTGCTGTGACTTTTTGACATTAAATGGAGAGTACAGAGGTGTCAGTAACAGTAAAATTCTCCTCCACTGCTCCCGTGGCTCACTCACATGCAGACCACAAACAGATGTTATTTAAATGTGGCTCTCAGACAAACCCACTAGTGTGTGTGTGTGTGTGTGTGTGTGTGTGTGTGTGTGTGTGTGTGTGTGTGTGTGTGTGTGTGTGTGTGTGTGTGTGTGTGTGTGTGTGTGTGTGTGTGTGTGTGTGTGCTCCATCGGTCACCTTCCCCCCAGTTTGTGACAAAAGGAGCCTCTCAGGTACAGACAGCTGCGTTGGCTGAAAATAAAAAGACATTATAAAAGCGCAGACTGGCGGTTTCGCATGTTTAAGCGTGAATCAAGAATGCCTCACATTACTGTCAACCATTTTCCAAAACATATCATAGTGGTTAGGATCAGTGAATGTGTTTTTCCTTCCTCACAGGCAGCCATCGGTTTCCCCTCATGGCCCATATGGTATGAAAATCAGCGTGCAGAGACTTGAAAGCAGCCTGACAAACTCCATGACAGATAACATGCCGTCTGCTTTTGTGTCTGTAAAAAAAAAGAAATCTATGCATTGTGATGCACTGCAGACTTTTCAGATTACTTTATATTTACAGGTGCCTTGTGATTACGCATTTTGTTGTGCTACAATATTTCGTTTACCTACATGCTTTTTGGGATTTCCCTCTCCTGTAGTGTGTTATATACGTTTGTGACATCACTATGTAACACTTGAGCTTCTATTGGCTAGCGCTCCAACATGTTGTACGTGATAGGCTAAGGGGCGGGACATCTCTAAGCGGTTGGCCAATCACAACCGCCAGCAAACCAATCAGAGCAGACTGGGCTCTGGTTTCAGACGGAGGGTGAATCATTATGAAGGCAGCTACAACCATGCTGAAACTGACTAGGTTCTTGTAGTTTGTTCAATTTAAATCAATATATCACACGTAATTATATCAACTAATTCAAACAAGAAACATGTTTTCTTAAACTTATAATCCCCAGGCTGTGCAGAAAACAAATGTTGGATTACCTTAATGTGTGTTTTTGGACTTAAATTAAAGCCTCATTCAACATGCTGCAATGTAAGCACTTAAACAGGACTGGAAACTGGTTTATGACAGGAAATGTAAAAAATCTTTGGGGTCTTTAGGGCTTAAGGAAAGACATTAGCTTGATGATAGGGGGCCCCTTTAATTATAGACGTCCCTGAAATGTTTTGTGTGTGAGGGTCTGTCTTCCCCACAGAAAGTATGAATCATTGTGGTGAAATGTGAACCTGGATTACAGGAAAATACATGTACATGTCCAGTAAAAGCCAATATGTTCCTTAATGTTTCATACTGTCATTATCTCTCGCTCATTTTCACTCCAGCTGTGAATAGAAAAATGACTTCAGGAGCATTAGTTAGTGAGCTAGTGGAAAAGAGCAGTCATGGTGTTAGATCATCCCCACTGTTATGTCTGCATGAAATGTACAGTAGGGATTAAATATCTTTTAATAAACTCTGCCACTAATCCACAAATGTAAAAAAAAGAAAATGGAAATATGTATGTCAATACACAAGAGAGACGCAAGAGGGTGTTAATTGTAGAGCAACAAGTGGATTTACTGGAGTTTTTCATGTATACATGTAATAAAAGTTGTATAGTATCTTATATCATAACACACATTTACACTCAAAATTAAACTTCGGTATGCAAGGAAAAATAGAAAGAAATATAATATAGTCTACTAAATCCAGCATTATATTACAATCTTATATCTCTTGGCATAGTAGGAGAAGAGTAGAGAAGGGCTGATTTAATAAATGTGCATTTTTTTCTTGCAAAACAAATTATTTTGTGCCAAGTTTTTATTCTCTTACTTTACCACTGGTGACATCCATATTTTATATGTGTTATATTAAACTTAATATGATGTAAACCAAGGCAAATTCCTCATATGTGATAACCTACTTGGCAATAAACCTAATTCTGATATTTATTATAATAAACGTATTATGAGGCAGCTGGAAGTGATAAAAACAACTACAGTTAGTTTAGAAAACTAATAAAAGTGGCGTTATTTATTGCCTAGAAAGTCACGTTTCCCTACGTTTTTATTCCCCTACTCCCCCACTAGACCAACATATGACAACCATATTTTATATTTGTGATTATAAACCTGTTATGAGGCAGCTAAAGGTAATAAAACACTACATTAACTACATAAAACTAAGAAAAGTGCATTATTTATTGCAAAAATAAAACATGTTCTTCCCAGTTTTCATTCCCCTACTCCACCACTAGTGACAACCATATCTTATATTTGTTATAATAAACTTATATCACACCTATTATTGTTTGAATATAATATATTCTGTATACTGAATCCAGCATTATATCACAAGTTCATTTCTCATCCAGGGAGCAGCATAGTACAAGAAGTGTATGATACATTTTAGGGCTGATTTAAGCCCTAACTTAAAGGGTTACTTCTTGCAAAAAAAGACACGTTTTATTCCCCTACTCCACCAAAAGTGACAACCTTGAGACTTTATTTTATATTTGTTATATTAAACGTATTGGTTATGCAAAAAGTCATGTTATACCCCAATCCGCCACTAGTGACAACCATATTTTGTATTTGCTGGAGGTCTCACCTGGACGATGTGCCGGGGCTGCACGGACAGAGTGGGGAAGTTCCCGCGGCCGTGGATCGGGATGCTCTCCCCCAGGATGGAGTCCAACCGCCGCACCTGATCCCAGGACAGCACGCTGACCCTCGGATTCAGCTCCGGGGCATCACCGGAGGAATCACCGGAAGAATCACCGGAGGACATGGTACAGGGATAACGGGAGCTCCACAGAGTGTATAAACGAGAATAAAAGACAATCCCCCCCTACTGATGATCCGGTGATGTGAGGATAAACTGCGCGTAAAGCTGGGAAATAAAAACTCCTCTTGTGTTTTCAAAGACCTCCAAAAGTGATGTGGTGAGAGTTTTGTGGATTCTCGGACATCTCCAAACTTCCAGTGAGTTCCGTTGAGTTTGCAAGTGTCTGTCTGTGTGTGTGTGTCTGCACCCTCTGCTGCACTGACTCTCTCTGTGAACACACAACGGCTTTTTACCCAGCTCGGATCCACAGGAGCCTTCCTATTGGCTGCTCACAGATTTATTGAAGGCTTCTAGAAGACTACAATCAGCCTACACACACACATTCACACACACACACACACACACACACACACACACACACACACACACATTCTTCCCATGCGTCAGATGATAGGTTCAAGGAGTTTAGGAAATATGGTAATTACTAGTTAAGGGGTGCAGTTCTCTTTAACTATGCACTGAGGATGGTTGCATAGTCTAGTAGAGCTATTTAAAGTGTGTTTGGAGCTTGATTGTGTAAACACAGCAGGAAAGTGAAGTCTGCTTTAAAATACTTGTATGTAGGCTACAAGTAGTCCATTCAGCCTACTGACAAACAAATGTGACTTTTTTTTTAACAAATTATAAATTCATTTCAGTTTTTTTATGTAGAATATATATATTTTATATTATTTATTCAACACATTTAATCAACAAACAAAGGACAGAAAAAAATAGCGACTAAAGTGAAATAAAAGCCATTAAATATGGCATAAATTCAATTATTATATTAATAGCAGTAGCAACTAAAGTAAAATAAAAAAACAAAAATATTGCCTAAGGTTAATTTACAAATAAGAAGTCATAGCGAATAAATACATTAGATTAATACATTTTAATAGAGACTAAAGGGAAATAAAAGCCAATAAATATGGCATAAATACAATTAATACATTAATAGGTATTGCGACTTTAGTGAAATTTTTTTTTTTTAATATATTCCTATCACGCAGTAGCAGAACTTACGTAATTTTTGGATTTAAAGAGGACAGTGTCTGGGCCTTAAAGGATGGTACAATGTACACTAGGCTAAAGGAGATAAGGGAGGAAGCATGGAAGCACATCTCCTAATTTGGTTCTAACTGCTTCCTGAACAAAAACAAGTTTTGTTTGAGCTGTTGTTTGGATAAGAGTATATGAACTGTTCCCACGCATTTTAGCAAAAGGCCTTGGAGTTGAAAAAGGACTTTTGACTCCTGGACGAAGGATTGATTACAAAACGCTACAGAATGAGTTTTTAGGACTTAAAAATGCCACCTGGAAGTCGTTTTAATTTGACAAAGACCGTTGTTTTAGGTTTTTACAATTTATCATTAAGAGAACTCAAACCAACTCTTATCATGGATTAGCTCCTTCCAGGTCTTTTCAATCAGTTAGGATTATTCCTGCTGTGCAAAAAAGACGAATAAACGGCATGGATATCTGTACGATATTTCATGGCAGACTCATTCAACCAAACAAAGGACCAACATTGGTCAATAAATAGCACAATTTCTTCTGTCAGCAGGTCAAATATGTCCCCAAAAAATGGCCCTGACATCTGTTTCTACAATATGTCAAACCTCACTGATTTGGAAAGTCTTTTTTGGCTTGTGATTGATCTTTTGAGGGACTGTATTTTTCCGTCCAACCATCCAGGAAATCATAAGAAGTTCTTCATAGCATTTCAAAAACAGGTGTTTTTCCACAAGGGGTTAAATCGCTTTCATCTACTAAAGCTTTGAATCAGAACAGAAAATCAGAGGAGTAATGGCAGGAGCTTCGAAGGCCTGATTAGTGTTTTTTAAAGAGAAAAATGATGTAATGATAACTTAAAACAAAAGGTCCAAATGGAGCGACATTTATCCCTGGATGTCGTGTTTTACAGAGATATACCTGTTTTAAAGATATCCAGGATTATCTTCTGACCGCGGGGGAATGAGATTGCCTCATATGTCAGGCTGATCATATTATAGTGCACCGTGCACCGTGCGTCATTGTTCAATTTAGAAAAGAAGAGTGTGTTTCTTTTGTAAAGGTCATTGAGAGAAGCCTATATAGAGAGTGGAAGTGAGTCATGTGCAGAATAACAACCTGCAAAAACAACAGAAATATGTTCATTTGCATTTTAAGTCATCTGACGGTGACTCACCTATCGCTCCTGGCGTACGGTGCGCAAAAAACAAATCAAAATGTTCCCTACTGTGTCACAATTATTGAAATATTTCAGCCCCCGGAGGACTGTCGTGTAAAAAAAACTTTTGAAATCTCAAAGCTTAAATATTCGTGGAGAGTTTTACAAGCATCTGTTAAGATTTAAGTACATAACATATCAGGATTTGTCAATATGTCTCAATCTAAATATAGCTGTGTTTAACCCAGGTTGTTCTTTTATACAATTATTACAGTAATTCAAAAGGTTTCACCGCATCTGAGGACAAAACCTGTTTCATTATGTGGACTGTTCATTAATATGAGAAGGAAGGGAACGTTTAAATAACTTTATAATTATAGTATGTTGCAGACTGTGTGAAAGCGAAATATTGACCTAAAATGTATCCTTACTTTTACTAATGAAGCAACAAGTGAAACCAGAGCCTCTTGAGATTCATAAATAACACAGGAATTTAGCAATAATGCAAATGACACAAATTATAGCCGGAAATAACAACATAATGTCATGTATTTCACATGTGTCTTGTTTATTTAATATGAATTTAAAGGCCATTTCCCACAAGCCTCAGACCTTCACTTGCTAAATGTCACAACATAAGGCCATGACATATTCCTAATGTGTGTAGATTTCAGATTTTAGACTATAGTGTTTGTGTAATCAGAACATAACTCCTTGAAAAATTAATTAGATTACTTTAAAAGTGTGCAATTATGGATGTATGGCAAGACCATTTTTAATTTAATAACACCTGAGAGGGGCATTTTTACTAGCAAGCTCATTTATTTCACACTGTATATGTACAGTGTTTCTCTCAGGATTTTATGAGAGTTTTATGGGGGGGGACCTCAGACCCTCTTGGGGGGTCCAGGGCCACGCTCCACCGGAAGAAAGTTTTGTACATTTGAAAGGTAAATGCATCAAGCTGGTGCACCTTGAGAGCAAAATTAAGAAGCTACATTTATGAAAATTGTGCGCCCTTGTAAAAAATGTGTAATTGTCAACACATTGGTTTTATGGAATAATGAAGCAAGCACCAAGGGAAGCAACAAGGAGCTTCCGGAGCTCATATAATATAGGATTTTGTAACTCATTAAGCTTATTAATTATTAAACAGCAAGCCGTTTTTGTTCCAAACTAGCTCAAATTAAACTATCAAAAAGCTTGGGGGGTGCAACAGCTCACGTCAGCTTGCTTTAAAGGGGACCTATCATGCACATGTTCTGTTTCATACTTATATTATATGATAATATACAATCATTTTCCTCAATATTTAAATCCTCTGGCATTAAAGTTAAACAATGTCTCGTGACGTTTAAGAAATAACAACATTGGAACTAAACTGTGGAATTAACGAGAAGTTGTTGGAAGCTAAAGGGAGCTAACGTAAGTTAATAGAACAGCGGGTAGCAAGAAAGTAGTGTCAGGTCTGCAGCTCTCTTTATCATACATATATAAAGCTCTGCAGAGTGAGGAGACAAACTTTAACATGATTGGATGCCTTGTCATTAAACAAATATACTGTATGTGATTGTTTCCTTTTTCTATGTACTTTGCCTTATCTCATTCTCCTGCAAAGCAACATGTTAATGACTCATATATCAGACAGCCTTTTTTATTTAAACAACCAGTACGAGAACCATGTGTATTCAGGCGGTAATGTTTCCCATCATGCTCGTAGCACGACTCTTAATCACCTCCTTCAGTGTTATGACATGAGGCTGATTTAGAGCCGTGGAGTACGGAGGGAACGGGTCACAAATCGAACGCACATACTGTACGGTGCAATTTCCAGGAAACAGCAGCGAGAGTTAATGTAATATTTACAATGTGATCATATCAGTGGGACTGCCCTATAGTTTCTATGCTGACATGCACACAGACTGTAACGTAAGAGGGGTTGTAAATGTAAATAACAGAGGGTCAGTTACAGATGAGTGAGGAAAGGTCTTCGCTTTCAACACTTATTATACCATAAAGACCAGTTGTGTTGGTGTGTGTGAAGAGAAGAGATGGAGCTAGGTGTTAAATTCTTCTGAGTTATTCTGGTAATGGACTCCTTATGATGGTAATTTTCTCAATAGTGCTGAAATCCTGTTTGGCAGGGCAGTGGAAATGGACTCGCTAATATAAATGTTACGTGGCAAATCAGACTGAATGTCACGGTCCTAATAGTTGGAATCAGCCTGACAAGATAAGTAGATCTGATGCATCACATTTAACAAAAGGCGGGTTTGAAATGTCACAGTTTAACCTGTCAACAGTGTGTGTGTGTGTGTGTGTGTGTGTGTGTGTGTGTGTGTGTGTGTGTGTGTGTGTGTGTGTGTGTGTGTGTGTGTGTGTGTGTGTGTGTGTGTGTGTGTGTGTGTGTGTGTGTGTGTGTGTGTGTGTGTGTGTGTGTGTGTGTGTGTGTGTGTGTGTTCCATCGGTCACCTTCCCCCCAGTTTGTGACAAAAGGAGCCTCTCAGGTACAGACAATTCATCTGAAAGCACGCACCCGTCATTGTGTCACAGGTTGTTTTAACAGCCGTGAACGTTTTTCTTGTCATATAACAAAAGAAAAGTTATTTTTAATCATAATGGCACATTCACTGCACCCAGATTGCATATTTGTGGTATTGTTTTGGCGGTCATAGCGACTGCTGTGTACGAGTTGTGTTAACAACAAGTTAAAACAGGAACAAAATGTGTCCTTGAAGTTATATCATGTAAACGTATTGCTCTGTGTTGATTTGGTTTCGTTGGTTTATCTGATGGGAACATGAAAGAAACGAACATCAGTTTAAAATGTCAACATGTCAACATGCCAACGTTTATGCCTATGCACGTAACAGTAAACAGAAATATTACAAATATACAGTACTTGTATAAACGAGAAAATGCATTATGCAACAAGTGAAATTAAGAGAATAAGCATACGTTACAGAAAGCAAACCTTCAACAATGATGTCTTTGAATGTAAATAAATGTGCTCCAACATGGAAAACAATACCAGAAAACATTGTGTGTTTCTAAATGTGGCCATTGCAGCGTCAATGCAAACTAGATGTCTAATTATTTTCTAAATAGTATTTGTAAAGTCTGTTGATACGTTTCCATTCATTTGTTTTACAACATATCATGTTACCTTCCTTACATCAAGTTTTAAACCAACACAAATGTCCTACTTACCATCAGTTCTTCACTTTTATGAGATCCACTGTTAGTCCTTAGTTACTAGATACTGCTCATCTCAATTCAAAAACCCATACTCCCATAAAAATGTGGATGGAAAGAAGCATATTTCTTCATGACAATTTTCTTTAGTTTTGGTTAACATTTTATCATACATTTGCATGGAAACCTGGCTCATTTGGGTGTTCTGACTTTCAACTTAACTGCTTTAGTTCGCTTTCATCGCTGTCATTTTTTAAAAGTTGAACACTTAGCTGCTTAAGAGCAATACTTTTTTTTGTAAGATGGTAGAGAACCAAAAACAGAGCAAAAAAGATGTGAAAATTTGATCTGGTGTTCAATAAAAGACAAGACAAGGCACGTGCATTTAGGAAACACAACTTCCTGAAAAGAAATCTTTCAGTAATTTGACTTAAAGTGGACCTATCATGCTATATTTGAATAATATAGTGTAGGACCATACCTATATAAGGCATATTTATACTTTTTTTTTTTCAAAATACCAAACAGATCATGCCTCATTTTGCTCAATTTGACAATTTCTCGCTCTGTTTTTGCAAGGGCAGATTCAGTGAGAACAGCACCACCTACTGGCCTGGCATATGTACTACAGCGTCTCCAGCGCTTTCGAACGGCAATGGCCGTGGCTGTCTCCTCCTGATTGGTGGAGTTGGCCCAATAGCCGTAGCGCCACTGTCCTGACGTCAGGACAGTGTTCAAATCTGGATCAGTTTTTATCAGATCCGTTGCAGCCCCTTTTTTAGAGATTTGGGTATGGAGGAAAATAGAGAGGGTTGTGTTTTCTGACACTTGGTGAGTTCCCTGGAACACCGGGGACACATATTCATGTAGAAAAGACGTACAAAAGTGCATTTTGCATGATAGGTCCCCTTTAAATGTAGATGTTAATCACAATCAATGTAATATCGATTGGGTTTAGAAACTATTCAAGATGGCAGAAGATGGTAACCTTCCAGCTTGAACTGTTAAAAGTTGTGATTTTATTATTTGGTTTTACTGCAAAGAAGATACAGGTAAAAGAAAAGCTGGGTACATATTTTGCATTGGTGTTGTAATGCAACCAGGTTAGTGCATGTTTCTTCGTGGTTTTCTCCAATTAAGCTTCAATTAAAAGTGAAGAAGAGTGGTGTTTATCCTCAGCACTGAATACATGAAGTCATGCAAGAACCTTTTGAGGTAATTTGTTCTACTTTATTATACCCCGATCAAATTATATACCTACCAAAAGCAAACTGTATGGGGCGTCTGAGAATCTCATCACGCACGTATCAAGTAATTCACATTATTGCATTGCATTGCACGAGTATGAAATCAAATTAATTAAAAAAGTACCAACCCCCACTTCACTCCACATGATCAGTGGAGATCAAACCGTGCTTTATGAGGTGTATTGGCAGTTAAAACTAATGAACCCTCCATTGGGGGTTAAGACATTTCCATCAAACAACCAATAGCTTTCGTCAAACGTAACGCAGCTCCTGGAGGCTGATCCCTGCACATCTGCATCTGATCCTTTGAAGCAGCAGAAGCACCGCTGGTCCGTCTCCAGGGGACGAGATGTGGCTTGTGTCGGGACTTTTTTAATACTCTATATAACATAAAAACACCTCCTATGGTTTGACATTGTATCCTCCTGTGGTGGTTGGTTATTGCAGCTACTGGCCTTTAGGGACTTTCTAGAAGATTACAATCTCCATTCACAGGGGTTTAGTTGTTAATATCGGCACGTGCAGCGATGTATTCATTACCAGGGTATGGATGCAATTACGATAGGACAGGATAACATTTGACTGTTAGATCAAGCGAGAAATTGCTCTTGAGTCACAGCAGTTCCATTTGCAACATTAAAGACAAGAAACAAGAAGCCTTTGACATAACATTGAAGACATTTTTGAGGACATATTTTGCTCATTCTCAGGTTCATATTTGTATTCAGTGTCTCTACTGTGACATGTCTCCATGCTTTAATGTTCAAAAAGCTCTTTATCTTTCTCATACTACCTGTGCTGCAGCACCTCTGTTCACCCTCCGTCTGAAACCAGAGCCCAGTCTGCTCTGATTGGTTAGCTGGCCGGCTCTGTTGTGAGTGGTCAACCGCTTAGAGATGTCCCGCCCCTTAGCCATCACGTACAATGTGTTGGAGCGCTAGCCACTAGAAGAGCGAGTGTTACATAATTATGTCACTATGTTCCAGATGTAAACAAAGGAGTACAATGGAGGCAAAACATATTTTATCCTTTTCAGACCATTTACATGAAAATAAACCAATATAACCTTACAGGAAAAGGAAAACCCCAAAAAGCATAATAGGGCCTCTTTAAAACAAAGTCAACTTAAGACTATTGGTTTCATACGGGACATTTACAGCAACTCCATCCACCCTAAACTCACCAATACGTGAACTTCCACAGACTTTGATACGTCATCTGTTATATGTAAAAGAGAACCATAATCCAGGAAAAAGAACAGATTACCTCGAAAAGTAATTGCAGTTCATAGGAATGTGATTATTAGAAAACCAGTCTGGACAAACTGGTCCTAGGATGTTCAAAAACCAGGAAAGCAAGAGTTTAGACAAGCTGTGAATGTTTCTTTAGAACTGGCTGTAGCTCATCTCTAAAACTGTTCAAATATGCATTGTATTTATGAAAGTATTCTACACTTCTTGCTGTAAAGTGCTGGTGATTGCATACCTTTAGTCAGAATGTAGACCTGATGATCCAGCCACAGGGTTTTAAAGCCCCTGAGACTCCTAGCTGATTATTCAACACAGTCTATCTCCCTGATCGTCAAAGAGTGACGCTTGGTCAGGGTCCTTTGGCGTGGAATTGTGACGCACCGAGTCTCCTTCAGCTTCATAAACTGATTATTGGACATACCTTCTGAATGGCAAACTACTGCCTGTTGCTGCTAGGTTCTGTTATTTCCTTGCAGAACCTATGTGATTATTGGCCGTAGGTTGAAGTCTTTGCGATGCGTTTAACTGAGAACCAAGAAGAAGGGAACACAGTAGTCTTGTTTTTGATGTTGGCTTGGTGTGTTGGGGCCTTAAGACCTCCAGTTCAGCAGCATAGCCCTCCAATAATGTTTCCCATTAGCTGTGAGGCACATCCAGAGGCTTACCTGAGCGTCAGGCGGCTCAGGCCCCCTACCTGGCTCCCCCTCTCCTCGCGGGGAGAACAAAGGCCTTGTGATCCTCGTTACACGGCACACTGAAGATTAAGCGCAGATGTGAGACAGTTTACGCTCGACCCAAAACCCTCTTTTACAACCACATAAATGTATCAGAGTCCATTCGTTTGATGTTCGCGGAGAGCCCTATATGTCACGAGATTGACAAGGGGAGGGTCTTTGAAGTCTTGCTGTGATGATCCAGGTATTTTTAAAAGGCTATCGGATTAAATCACTGCCGCCACACCTAGATAAAGTCTGTGCAAAACGTTTTTCTAGCTAGCAGTCCAACTAACTTGGCCTGTTTTAAATCAGTTCTTCAATTAGGAGAAGCTGCAGCTAAACACACGTGTGCTCACATGTATGCCTGTGAGACATGCGTAATCCATGCATGTAATCAACCGTGGAAAATGCATTAACCCTGAAAATACAGTAGATGTGATAAATGTGTGCAATCAGAGAGTCTGGAGACGAGCAGACACATTATTGTTTTGATTAAACTTCACCTTGGGCAATCGCTGCAACAATATCCCTTTGTGTAGTTTTACATATGGAAAGTGACTTAATGACATAGCAGGGGTGGTCTTCACATTTAGTACACTCTCACAAACCTTGAAGGCAGATGATATGAACCACGGCTACACACTGTGTTCATGGTAGTGTGGAGAGCGAATGGAAAAAATGACGGGAAATCTGGAGTAAAGACCTCCAGAAGTGACATGGGGTCCTTCTACAGGGTTATGTAATGGAGAAAAGCCTTTTTGTATGCTCTAGATTAAATTCCTTTTGAATCAAATTAGTAAATGTGGGCGTTTTTTGTCAGCATATCAAATTTGCGTTTAAAAAAGTCTTAAAATATCACTTTTTTACCTCTTACGGACCGTCTCCACAGCAGCGTTAAAAAAATCTTGGAGGTGGGCGTATCTGAGGCTTGGGGATTTTTTTGCGATCAACCAATCACATGAATCTCCCGCCCGCGACATACGAAGCCAAAAAGCCCGAAGTAAACTGGATATAAACTCCCCAAAACAGGCGAAAACATACCACTGTCTCTGCCACCTCCCTCCATGCCTGGCTCCTCCGGTTTATATCCCGGTAGGTCTGGTCATAAAGCACCGGGTGATTGATTCGCTACCGCTAATTTCTCCTCCATTTTTTGGAATATGAGGAAATGACCTGCGGTATGTCTCTCCCAGCATACACGCCGTTTGATTGGCTAGAGCTTGAACTGCCAGATTTGCGTACACGGGATTTGATTGGCTGCCGCTTCCACCTCAGCTTCAAAAGTTGAACATTGTTCAACTTTGAATCTTGAAAATCCTGAGAATCTCAGCTCGCCTGCCCACAATGCATTTCGGCGAAAAGTGAGGGAAAGTGACGTCACCCCATTCAAAGTGAATGGGCAGAAGCGTTTCAAGATTTTTTAACGCTGCTGTGGAGACGGCCCGTTAGCTGAGGTGAGGATTTGGTGTCCCCAAGAAAGCAAATTTGGACACATTGAAACATGTTTAGAAAATAAATGTGACGTTAACTTTCACTGACGCGTTTTCTTCACAAACGATGGTGGCAGATTAAAACATCCTCAAATTACTGCAAGAAATGTCATATTCCCATTCAGTTTCCTACTTTTTTTCAGAAGCCTGTGATTTTTTTTTTAATTGATTAGCAGCAGAAAAGGGAGTTCGAGTTAGAGGAATGACTACTTCCATTCTTGCAAGGATAAATAAATACATGTACAGTATTCTGATATTGAAACTCAAGCAGGCGACGAGTGAGATTTTTCTAACATACTCCCATCCAGTTTTGTTCCTTTATTTTTTCTATAAATGTCCGATGATTTACAGTAATTTCACAGTTGACACATTTTAAGTACAACTGTTGCTGGCTAAAGTTTTGGCGAGTTAAAAACTATATTTATGGTTGGGGCGCGGCTATGGTTATGCTCAGGAAACTAAAACAAGTTTGGCTAAGGTTAGGCCGTGGCTTTGGTTATGGTGACACAACAAAGCCTTTAGGTATGAATTAAAACTTGACTCACAGTGTGTTCTGGGTAAAAGTCGTGAATTAAAGCACAATGCATCTTCCCATCCAACACAACACCCTTACTGTACTTTCTGCTTCCTCAGTGTTGGACTACTTTAGTAAAATGCATTCTTTTTTAAATAGTACATTTCTTCAGGTTGTTTTTGAAGTTTTGGTTTATTGAGTTATTACTCCTGTGCAACGAAAAACGTCTGTCCTTTTTTCTCCATTCCCACCAAACTGTGCGAATGTGATGAGCTTTGTTTTTAACAGAAAAGACAACCATTAGCTAATTCATTGATAACGCTTCTAAAAGCATGATTTCTTTTTCAAATCTAGCTGTTCTCGTCCTGTTAAATAGCAGGATCTGAGAAGTTAAATGTGTTCATTATAATCGTGACCATTGTGTAAAGTTCCCCGTGCTTTTCTTCAGCTCTTATTGGCTCTTTCTACCTCATGTGTTTCTTGACTTGAATGTAGTCAAATGTGGATAAGGAGCAGAGAGCCCTTTGATTATATTTTCCCACTGGGTTATTTCTACTCGCACAACACGGCTCATTGACAGCATTGCAGTCCTTTGCCGTATTATAGGCCTCTTATTTTCTGGTTTTTGGTTTGAAGCCTTCATGATGGCCAGCAACCTCCCAAGGTCAAAACCGCGCTCAGCATTATGTCCTTCCTCCTCCAGAGTGCAATCATTTTCTGCACCCACGCCTCCAGAGCTCCAAGAGAAAAGCTCATGACCTCCGGAGATATCACAATAATTTATCTACTTATATGAATTTATGGAAAATCACACGAAATTGCTCCAAAAAAAATACTCAAATAACTACATAGACACTCAAAAGGACCACAAAATCACTTCAAATGACCACAAAGAGAAGCAACAACCACAAAAACCACAAAGCACCTGCAAAGACTCACAGCTACTATAGAAGCTGCACACAATTACCAAAAAAGGACTCAAAAAGACCACAGAATTACTGCAAATGACTACAAATGGATATAAAATCACTAAAAAAGACACAAATGGCTTCAAAGCGTCACTAAATGACCACAAAAGGGCTTGAAATGACCACGAAGAGAAACAAAACCACAGAGAAATGCTCTTTATGACTACAAAAAGACACAAAAAAACTCCAATGAGATTGAAAACTACAATTTTAGATGCAGATATCGATATTATTAACTCAAGAAAATCAGTTAAAGCCTGAGAAATAACCCCCTTATTACTATTCAATTGAACACATTTTCAGATAGAAATACTGAAGTGCTTTTAACTCAAGATGACTGGTGATAATGTGCTGAAAGCTTCTTTTTTATATGGTTCCAAGAAACTGCACAAGCATCCTCTCACATCTCAGCAGAAATCTATTAATGCTGTGAAAGTCAAGCGGCTCCATGTGATTTCTCACCGCAGGAAATAAAAGCTCCTTTCTCACCTGCAGCCCTCCATTCATTCTGCAGGGTTTCCCGCTGGCGGACCCCACACAGTCGGTGGTGAGGAGGGTGAGGCCATGCCAGCCCTCGCTGTAAAAACTGCCCACAGTTTACACTAATTGTACCACAAAAAACCTGACACGGTAATTCTGTCACAGTGCAAGAGGCCGGGTTTTAAAAGTCGGAGAAAAAGGAGAGAAATGTTGCACCTGGACCTGAAATTCGAATTTAGAAACAGCCTTTTTCTCGCTCATCTATTCCTTACAGTCACTTTAATAAATACTTTCTCCAGCTCAACACGTGGCCTCCAGGTGCTTCATCACAATTTACGTCAGACAGCTGGAGTCAGACAGCTTCGGAATACCAACCAGGGTAGAAAATATAACGCCTATCGGCTTTTAAAAGAGGTTAAAATTAAGGTGTAATGGAATAAATCGAGTAAACTAAATATGAATAACTCCAAATATTCTCCAGCATCTGAATTTTCAAGAGTGGAGTCTGGATCATACATATACAGTGAAATAAAAAAATAACTTGGGGAAGCATCTGTTAGAGGTGTTGACTGAAATACGCAGTAATCAGCGTTTTCATGCTTGATTTAAAAGGTTATAGTTTAAACACCTGGTCAAACAGGAAGTGCTAAGGGCTCTGCTGGGGTTTGACAGAGCAGACAGGAAGTGTCCTGCCAACATCAACAAAACCATTTACAATGTAATTCACTTTAATTTAAAAGGTGACTTCTGTATTCTGTCAACATGACCCAATTGTCCCTATGTTTTTTACCATCCCTCGTCTCAAGCCAATGGTTTTTGAACGTGTTTGTGGTTAAAGGCCTACAATAAGGTCTGTTGTTAACACAAGCTGAAGAGATTTTAATATTTTGTTCTACGACATAAAATACATCAGTAAATACCCCACTGGTGACTTGAAAAACAGCGGTTGCTAACAAGTGTCTAAATGAGACGACTAAACGTCATCACACCCAACATTAGCCACCTTTAGCTTAGCGGTGGTGACGTGAAGTCATGTGACCTGGATGTCATTCCTTTATAGCCCAACATTAGCCGCCTTTAGCTTAGTGGTGGTGACGTGGAGTCATGTGACCTGGATGTCGTTCCTTTATAGCCCAACATTAGCCGCCTTTAGCTTAGCGGTGGTGACGTGAAGTCATGTGACCATGCTGTAGTTCCTTTATAGCCCAACATTAGCCGCCTTTAGCTTAGCGGTGGTGACGTAAAGTCATGTGACCGTGCTGTAGTTCCTTTATAGCCCAACATTAGCCGCCTTTAGCTTAGCGGTGGTGACGTGAAGTCATGTGACCGTGCTGTAGTTCCTTTATAGCCCAACATTAGCCGCCTTTAGCTTAGCGGTGGTGACGTGAAGTCATGTGACCGTGCTGTAGTTCCTTTATAGCCCAACATTAGCCGCCTTTAGCTTAGCGGTGGTGACGTGAAGTCATGTGACCGTGCTGTAGTTCCTTTATAGCCCAACATTAGCCTCCTTTAGCTTAGCGGTGGTGACGTGAAGTCATGTGACCGTGCTGTAGTTCCTTTATAGCCCAACATTAGCCGCCTTTAGCTTAGCGGTGGTGTCGTGAAGTCATGTGACCGTGCTGTAGTTCCTTTATAGCCCAACATTAGCCGCCTTTAGCTTAGCGGTGGTGACGTGAAGTCATGTGACCGTGCTGTAGTTCCTTTATAGCCCAACGTTAGCCGCCTTTAGCTTAGCGGTGGTGACGTGGAGTCATGTGACCTGGATGTCGTTCCTTTATAGCCCAACATTAGCCTCCTTTAGCTTAGCGGTGGTGACGTGAAGTCATGTGACCGTGCTGTAGTTCCTTTATAGCCCAAACATAAGCTTTTACTTCTACCAAGTGCATTTGCCCTTAAAAAATCACAAAGTGGTATTAATATGAGGAGATTATCCTGCTGAGCACAACATGGTAAGTGTCATAAATGTGTTAATTATTTTCTGCAATATATCGAAGTCCATTGGGGAAATCCCATTGTTTTTTGTCGGGGCAGCCCTTGCAATGCTTACAAAGAATACGTCATCACTGCACCACTCTATTATACTTCATGTCCACTAAAGGTTCGTGGTTTTTTGTTGCAAACAGGTATTATAAGTGACAATATAATTGAAAAGACCATACAGAGACTTACCTTTTGCATAATGAACTGGTGTGCGTGTTATTCTCTATAACCACAACTAGAATTTTAGACTGCAAGCTTCAATTCCAAGCCGACGAGGTGCAGAGGCATTCCTTAAGGCAAGGAATTTAAAAGTGACGTGAGAAACCATATTTGTGATTTATTCTCCAAGTCTGTCAGTGTAAATGCACTCATCTAACCATCAGTTCTCTGAAGACGCAATTATTTAACAAGGTGCGACTTTTAGTGCAATTTGTTGTGAGTTCCAATGAGGATTACTTGCATAAAAAATAAAATGTTGCACCAAATGTCTGTATATCACATTTTTGAAAGGGGTTAGGGCTGCATCTCACTCTCTACGTGTGCTTTATAACAGGGTTTGTCTTATTTGTGCAGGTTTTACAGCCATACAGAGTTCTTCCAATGTGAGAAGGATTTTAAAATGCTGACATTGAAAAAAGCTTATATTTTGAGTGTCAAATACCTCAAAACCAGTGGCCTACCAAATGTCCATCCATCTATTTTGTTGTATTTTTCAAGTTTGGTGGCTGCAGGTTTAGCAAATTAGCTCTGACGCCACTTCTTCCAGGGCTTTCTGGGGCCAGATGGGATGTAAAACCCTGAAGCGTGTCCTGGCTCCACCTGGGAGATCTTTAATGTTGGATATGCTGGAACACCTCTACAAGGATGCATACAGTTGGCATCCGAATCAGATTCTTGAACCATCTCATCTGGCTTCTTTCTACGTAAAGGAGCAGCAGGTTCACTTTACTTTCATCCCAAAGGTGAGCCTGTCAAGATTGTAAAGCTGCTTGCATCAGCAGTTGCATTCCTTTGGTCACAACCCAAACCTCAAAAACATATAGTGCTGCAACATAAATCAACCTGTCTTTCTTTCTTATGAAGGAATAAGCACATTTTCACACCGTCTTTTTAGAAAGATCAGGCCGTTTCTCGATTCGAGTACATCTATACATTTTCTATGGAGTGCATAAGTTTGTCCCGGTGTTCTCGAATCGTTTCAAAAGTTGAGGAATAACAGCTGGACACTTCTTATACTCAACCACCGCCGTCTTCGTAATGTAATGGCGGCTATGCGACTAGCCGTGATAGCATTTGCTCCGGTAAAAACAGCTTGTGTTAAAACCTTATTTCAGGCTGACAACCAAAATCACACTCAGGAAAACTGACTGAGATGAGGGAACTGAAAGTGTTAAAAAACTAAGTCATTTTAAGGTTTAAAGACTCATTTCTGCCCCACTATTGTATCATATTGTATTGTGTTGTATCATAATGTATCGTATCGTATCGTATTGTATTGTTATGAATTCAAAAAGATATACATGTCTATATGCAAGTGCAGGCTCAAGTCTTACATATACATACAGGAATATATGTACGATTTAAACAAAAATTAAGCAACAAATTCCCTCTAACCGTAGAACATGGAGCCTTTAAACCCATGTCAGCTGAACCTAAGCTAACACCAGTAATGCTGATATAATAAAAAAAAAATGAAAATGTCCCTTTGGCACTGTCTCCTCTGAATGAGAGTGAGGCACGGCGTCTGATGAAATGTTATCCGTGCCAAGAAGTGAATGCATAGTAAAGGGTGATGAAAATGTTTAACCTGAAGCCCGCGGCGCAGACAAAGACCCCACTCATTAACCGCGGGGGGGGATCTCCCTGGAAACAGCCGTACACAGCAGACAGGGAAGGGGAGATCCATAAACGTTTACTTGTTCTTCCGAGGAACTCATTAAACATGGCAGACTCTCTCTGGCCCCGGGGCCACGCTAATTTGTCTTGGCATTCCTGAGAGCATATGGTGAGAGGAGAGCCCTGCTTTACTTATGAGCTGCAAGCATGTAACTCTGGGAGAAAAGTGTTTACTACAAACATGAGTTATACTGACATGAATGAAGACATTTATAAAAACGTACAAATAAAAATACAAAGAGAAGGAGGTCAAAGGGAAGGGGAAAGGGACAATAAATTACGTTTTTATTTTATCTTTAACCACAGTGGATACAGAGGTGGGAGAAGTATTCAGATCTTGTACTTGAATAAAAGGAGAAGTATTCAGATCTGGTACTTGAGTAAAAGTAGAAGTACTCAGATCTTGGACTTGAGTAAAAGGAGAAGTATTCAGATCTTGTACTCGAGTAAGAGTAGAAGTACTCAGATCTGGTACTTGAGTAAAAGTATAATTACTCAGATCTTGTACTTGAATAAAAGTATAAGTACTCAGATCTTGTACTGGAGTAAAAGTAGAAGTACTCAGATCTTGTACTTGAGTAATTACTCAGATATTGTACTTGAGTTAAAGTAGAAGTATTCAGATCATGTACTTGAGTAAAAGTATAAGTACTCAGATTATGTACTTGAGTAAAGTAGAAGTACCAGAGTGTAGGAATACTCTGTTACAGTAAAAGTTCTGCATTCAAAATGTTACTCAAGTGAAAGAAGAAAAAAGTATTAGCATCAAAATATACTTAAAGTACCAAAAGTAAAAGTAATCCTTCTGCAGATTGGTCTATTTCAGAATCATATATATGATATGTTTGATAATAATTATTGATCATTAAAGTGTTATCAAAGATGGTAAATACCCATCCCAAAAAAAAAAAGTAAATACAAAATAAAAATCAATGCCACTACTTCAATTACAAAGAGAGCAACAGTTTTATTATACAACCTTCATACTGCAAATACTTCTGTAGCTACTAACCACATCTTCAGCAACACAGGAACCTGAGAAACAAGTTTAAGAAGATGGGCAGAGCGAGAAAGATGAATCAAAACAGTATGAAAATCAATCAATTTAACTGAAGGCCACTAACGACTAACTGGTGCAGTGGAGCACGTGAAATCTTTTGAATATTAATCTTTTGAAAATTAAATATTAAATGTTAAACATCTGAAATGCGTACCGTCACTTGTCTCACTAGTCGCATTTGCGTACCGTTGGACTTGTGAAGCATTTCCAGAAGGCGCTTCGATCACTGGGCGACAGAGCCGGTCGCCGTGCGCACAGACGGGGCTGCTGTTGTTGGTGTGTACAATGGAATTGTGCCACAACTTCCGGCGCGTGCTCCACTAGCGCCCACCTTCACCCCTCCCGTCGACGTTCAATACCACAGAGAAGATCAAGTAAAAATGTGTTATGTATATATTTTCTTCTAATTTTGCTTCATAGAAACCCAAAACAAGGAGCTTAAAACCTTCTTAGAGCTGTTGTGTGACACCTTTTCCCATAACACACAGTCTATGATCTACTGTCTGATTAAAGATATTGATAAATGCAGATTTAAATCAATGCCGATAAGTTTTTGTAGCAGAAATGGAAAGTAAATAAGGTGTGATAACAACATTTGAGCTGCTTTTAAAACGAGGAAATGAACTGCTGCCAGCATTTAGACAGCAATGAGGACACCGTTTTTCTCACCACTGAAGAACAAATATTGACTTATCTTTGTTGTTAAAAGATCACAGCGCAGAAAGGAAACTATTTCCTTGATCAGCCTGAAGATAAGAAAGGTAACCCTGCCATTCCTCATTCTTTCTGAAAAATGCAAATGAGGGAAAGCCTGTGTTTACTGACTCACACGCGATAAGTGACATGCAATAAATGACATGTTGACATGAACCTGTGTAATAATAATAAAGCTTTAATAATGACAGGGTGTCTGTCACAGAAAAACACCTCAGCACCATCATGACCAAGTCACCTATTGTACAAAATCCACTTGTTCATGTCTTTTCTACATAAACACGTGTCCCCTCTGTGTAAAGAGACTCTGAAAGTTTCAGGAAAAAAGATTCTCTCTCTTTTTGTCCTGATCCATTTATATAAAAAAACCTGTCTGAAAATGAGCTGATTAGATTGTGGCCACTTTGTGATGTCACAATGTTTTTTTGGCTTGTGTAACCATTAGCCAATCACCAACGAAGGTAACCACATCCCCTGAATCTCCTCCTAGAGCACCATTGTGTTCTTTGTAACCAAATATCTCTCAGAAGGGGCGTGGGGAGGGGCTCCTTATTTTCATCTAAAGTAACAGACAGAGAATCAGCACTTTTGAAACAGGGCTGAAACAGAGGGGATTATGGGATGCTACAATGATCTGTTTGGTGTTTGGAGCCAAACACTTCAGAGACATGTTTTGTATATATCTGAGACCTATGATATATTGATGAAAAATAGTATAATAGGGGACCTTTAAAGAAGAAACAGGTTTTATAGTTTTTGTCTCGCAACACAGCGTTTGACATTTGTGTTTATTAATGCTTATTTACTCATGTTCAAGAATATAAAATAACACATATTTCAGGGGCTTTAACCAAAGAAGTAAAGGTAGACAAAGTGAAGCAACGTTACATAATAAGAGAAGAGACAGATTTAAAAAATGGCTGCACCTAAATGTGATGTGTTTCAGACTGCAGCTGCATGTGTATAGATCAATACTGACATCTAGTGGGCTACTGCTGGAATAGATCTAAACAACCTGTTCAATTACAGAATAACAAATCAATCAAAGTTTATTTATATAGCCCAATATCACACATTTTACATTTGTCTCAGGGGGCTTTACAGTTTGTACAGAATGAATACGACACCTTAATATAAAATATATACTTTTTGCACTACTTTTTATTTTGTATTTTTGTATTTTATTATATATGTTGCATTGTTGGATGAGCTCAGAGGCCTGTACTACGAAGCCGGTTCAACATAACCTGGATATGTTTGAGTTAGATATCAAGCCAGCTTTGTCCTATCTAGTTAGGTGCGCATTCACATAAGAGGGGTGGTATTTGGAGCATTCGACCAATCACAAACATGGACAAGCGTACTGAGAGCGCAGCGCATCATACTTCCTGAATGAAAAGTCAACTATAATTAGACAAATATGAAGACGTTAAAGTTTAAACATCCATGACTGAAACACTTTATCCAGGATAAAAGCCACATAGCTGCACCTGCAAGGTGAATACAGCTGGTAAAAGAAAAAGCGTTTGAATGCGTTCATTAACAGGTTTATGCAGTGGCGACTGGTCATTAGGGGCAGGTGCACAGCCCCACCTAGTGTCAGCAGAAAGTATTACAAATAATGATTTCAAAAAATGCAAAAAGAAAATATAAAATATATTTTAAGATCATGGTTAATCATCTGATTCATCTGTACATTGCTGTTTTAGTCTGTGTTCTTCTAATTAGTGTCTACAGTGTGTGCCTATTGAGCTGTTTAGAGCCATGTGGGACAAAACCTGATCATGCCCCTCCCTCTCACTGTCTAAGTGAACAGTGACTGTAAAAACTACACTGCGCATGCTCAGAGTATTTTCCCATTGAATGTGTGTGGCAAAAAAAGTATGACCATAGGGGCACTGAGCTGCCATCCCCACCATACGTCATCTCACATAATTCAGAGCTGATTGGCTGTAAGTACGTGTGCCGCGAAAAGTGTGGTGTGTGAAGAGGAGACGAGAGAGCTGCAGTGACGCGTCCTAAAACCCGGAAGTAAGCTGCGCTTGGCTTCCCTCGACAAAAAAGCAATGAGATTTCTCCATAGGATTTTAGAAAATAGCTCGAAATAAGATCTGTGGGAAACGTACCTGTTAGATAAATGCACGTTTTGATTAGCCGGATAACATCCACATGTCTACCCTACTTTTATCATTTTTTAATCATAAATCTATCGATTAGATTTATGATAGACTTTTGAAACTACAAGAAGATAAGGAGGACTTTTACAAAAAAGTAATAGAAATTTTTGTCCAGAAGGATAGGCAAATGGACTTCATCTTCAAGTCAAGGTAAGACCGCAATTTTATTGAAAATGGGATCTTACTAAGAGAGAACAATTCAATATTTAAATGATAAAATTACATTTTTTGGGTATCCTTTTGTTGAACTGTCTTTTTAAAATTAATCGAAGCATCAGACAAAAAAAGCTTTTGAAAATAATATTATATTTTGGTTTAGGTCAAAATATAATATTTGTAAACCTGAAGAGTCAGTGCCAGTGCCTCACCAGCCATGAACCTCACTGCACGTCACTGCTTATATATAGACATCTAAGTTTTTTGTGCCCCACCACTTTTGTACATATAAAAACGCCACTGGGTTTATGATATCACTGCCCCGTCCAAGATACGAGTGGATCTGACTTTAATTACATTTGACTCGAGTGTTTCATCAACTTAATGTGTTGCTTAAAATAATACTTCTGCATACAGTATGTGACACTGTGAGTGTTGCACGGCCAGATACGGCTCAAGAATCTGACTCAGATAAGGAAATATATGATACATTATGATGTGATATGATCAGTGCTTGAATTGGAATACAAAAGGTGCCAGTACTCTAAATCAGCAACTGTTTCAAGTCAATTTATTTATACAGCCCAAAAACAAGTATTTGGCTCAAAGTCATAGTCAAAGTCATATCCTAGTATATCCTATAATGCTGGTGGGTTTGTCTCTTTACTGTATATTTTAGAAAGGCTCACTGTACTTAAACAAAATGACTCAGGGTGCATCTGAGATTAGAGGGGGTGCAGTGGGAAAGTGCTATTTTTATAAGTGGGGTATGGACCTAACACCCTCGAGGGGGATCCGGGGGCCTGCTCCCCCGGGAAGATTTTTCTTTAAATATTGAAGTTAAATGCATCAATCTGGTGCACTTTGAGAGCAAAATGAAGAGATCTATGGATACCTCTCAACATCCATTTGAAACAGACCTGTAAACAGATTTACTTTTTCTTTATGGATATTTTACAAATCACTCCCCTTTTAAACTCTATTCTTGTTTTACTGTCATATAGTATTTCATTTTTAGTGAGTTACTCAGATGAGTACCAGGAGACAGTTACTGAGTAAGAAGTAACGGTACCAGATGGGTACAAATCAGAAGTCCCGGTACTGCGTGCCGGTGAGTACCGGCCCAATTCAAGCACTGATTCTAACCTAATGTTAGATTATTTTACCTCACATGTACAGCTGACGAAGAATCGCTGTAAAGAAGAACAGGATGTCTCACACCGCGGTATTCACGTTTGAGGGCGTGTCATGACCGTGGCGTTGCTAAAAGCATTTTTATGAAGTTTTCCAAAACGTATTTATAAGAAAGTTCAGAAAATGTGACTATTAATTTATAAATTAATGAGTTCTTAAAACATGTTCTCATTGTTAATTAAGTGTTGCTTATTTAAATGCACATTGAAAAAAAATCAATTTAGGGCAAATAAATGACATTAGACAATAGAGTTTTATTGACTTCACCATCGGAACCGTTTTTACAGTGTAGACAGTTTGGCCTAGCCCTATTGTTGGAAGCAGAATTGTATTTACTGGATGTTTCTAAATGGCAGTCTATATATTTGATCGACAATAACGAAGCTAGCATCAGATGAAATAAACATTTTTCAACATCAGTAGAAGAAGTTGCTGATCCCGGATCTTATTATCACGGTCTGCCTTACGTGCTGCACCTCAGTACTTTTCCACTGACCCCGCCTCCACCTCACCCGACTGGACAGCCACACCCACCCCGTCAGCTCACCTGGGCTCCTTGCTGCTTCTCATCTCCAATCAGCTAGTATATAAGCCTCTCCTGCACACTCACTCATTACCAGATTGTTCTTTGAACTCAGGCAAAAACTCTTCTGATTCCCGGGAAACCTGCCAGCCTTCTATCACTCACCTTGAGATCATCTTCCATCCCACAACTATACAGTGTGAGTACATATACAAACTTCAACAAACTTGCTAACGCATGGTTTGACAAAATGCATTTTCCTTTGTTTTCACCACAACTAAAGTGAACGAGTGCAGTTGCCATATTTGTGTGTGTGTGTGTGGTCACTGAGGGCCCTCTCTTGCTCAAGGGCCCCTGGGCACGTGCCCAGTGTGCCCTGTGGTTAATCCGGCCTTGGCTGTAACATAAATATAGTGAAGTAAAAAGTACAACATTTCCCTTTTGAGTTGTAGTGGAGTATATAAAGTGGCACTAACATACTTTAGTAAAGTTCAAGTACCTCCAATATGTAATTAAGTACTGTACAGTACTTGAGTACATCTACTTAGTTATTTTCCACCCCTGAAGTTTTTATATTTTACAGATGGGTTATGAAAAATCCTGTATTCTCAGAGAAGGAATATCCAATCAAGGATTTAACCAAGCTCTTCCCCATTGTTAATTATTTAAAATAATATTATTTGTTCTTCTTCGTGAAAGGTCTTCATCATAAAGTATACATTCAAATTGCAGCTTTAATTTTATTAACAGTTGTATTAAATATGTTTAACTTTGACTTCCCATTGGTCAAAGACATAAGGGGCGGGATCATGGTCTTAATGTTGAAATTCAGCACTAAGATTTGATTTTCATTTCTTAAATGATGGCTTTCAGAAATAACAAAGAAATGTGTTTTATGTTAAATATGTTCTATGAATGACTTTCCTAGGTCTCATCCAGAATGATGAAACTCAGTGTTTTCCTTCTCATGCTCCTCGTGGAGACGTGCTCTGCCTCCACTTATCGTGAGTATGAATGGTTTATTTATATTTATATATATATATATATATATATATATATATATATATATATTTATATATGACATTTTCACTATAAAACATAACAGGGAAGTGAATGTAAGGCTGTCCGTTAGCAAGAAAAGCAGGTTTATACAAATTAAGTTTAATTTTCTAGATCAGTGGTTCCCAACCTTTTTGTCTCGTTTACCCCTTGAGCTGGTCTCCATTCTATAAGAGCCCCCTCACTCATCTGTGATGATGCGCCCACATGTTTTCTTGTTAAACCCTTTTCTAATCGTATTTAACCAAACTGCTCCTTAGTTGATAAGTCACCCTTAATACAAATGCATTTAAACTTGACCTTTACACTTATTCTATCAGTTTCAACATCTTTTGTTAAGACTAGAGCTTTTATTGAGACAGTCGACCTTGCTTGTCTTTCTTAAACTTTGATAGTTCTTGGGGCAGGACACCAAGCTTAAGACAATTGATTTAAAATGGTTTATTTTGTCCCCGTACCCCTGATTGGGAACCACTGGTCTAGTTTATAGCTTTAGCTCCAAAATCCTTTGGATTGTGGTGGAAATACGAGTTTTTCATCAGTTATGTAATGCATGAAATATTGTAATGTCACTGCTCACATTAGATATACACTGTATGTTTTGCTGCTCCAATAACTGGTTATTGTGGTAATACTGTTTAAATGTAACTGTGAACACATCGCCATGTAAGAAATCCCAGCAAAGCGACACAAACAAATACAGAAAACGCATTCAATCTCCAGTTCATCAGCATGTGTTCAGCGTTTGGAAATAAAACACTGCATAGACATTAAAACACTGATCAACATCTTTATCAAGTGGACAACACGTGCATGCTAAGGCAACATGCTGCAAATTCAGAAAGCGTAACCCAACTCACAATGGAATAGTTTTTAATGATCACCGTTCACAGGTCTATCAAGTCATCATTTACTTTCTGAGAAACGTGCAGCATTTCTCTGTTTGTCATTTGTGTTTTTTTCTGTTTTCTTTAGTTGTTGTGCGTTGAATATTCAGGACCAGTTATCTGTTGGAACAATAATGTAGCTTAAACCATTTTCCAATGTGTGTATTATAATTATATATTCAACTGTCTCTTTCCTAGAAAACGTGGCGTTGCGTGGAAAAGCGACCCAGTCAAACCGTTATAACCACGTGTTTGGATCTGCCAGCAGCGCTATTGATGGAAACCGTGACAATAAGTTCAATTCTGGATCGTGCACCCACACTGATGCAGAAAGCAACCCCTGGTGGAGAGTGGACCTGCTGGAGCCCTACATCGTCACCTCCGTCATCATCTCCAACAGAAGAGACTGCTGTTCAGACAGGCTTCAGGGGGCACAGGTCCACATCGGCAACTCTTTAGGCAACAATGGTGCTTCAAACCCAGTGTAAGACATTTCCTGCACACATTTTATTCATTTGTTTTGTGTAACTGTCTGAGCATTTTGTTTATCTTCTCCTCTCCCCTGTTCATTGCTCACCACCAGTAGACAGAGGTGTATTAAGATGCATTACTCGAGTAAAAGTACAGATCCCCTAGTTTCTAAATATTTCATTACAAGGAAAATTCCTGCATTCAAAATGTTTCTTAAGTAAAAGTATTATCAGCAAAATGTACTTAATGATTAAATGTACACATGTATGTGACATTTCTAGATATATTCATGCATTAAGAAGCATTTTACAAGTTTAATTTTATTTATATGATTTGACTGTTTTGTGACTTAAAGAGTTAGTCCCCTAGTTTAATTGTTAGAGATACATTTAGTTAAAAGTAGCTAAAGCTGTTTAATGAATGTACTGGAATAAAATGACATTGTTTCCGTATTGAAATGTAGAGGAATAGGAGTAGAAAGTAGAATTACATGGAAATACTCAAGTTAAGTACAAGTACCTCAAAACTGTAAATGTACTACCCACCTCTGCCAGTAGATTCTCATAGAAACTGTTACTAAATGTTTCAACCATGTCATTTTACTTATTTGCATTGCATATAAAAAATATAGGCAATGCTGAAGTGCGTTAAACTTGCATCGTCTTTCATATCTCGCAGTGGGTGCCCCACTGATTGCAAAAAGGAGTCAGATTGTATAGAAGTCTGAGGAAATTACCAGTTACCTTTTATCTAACTGTTGAAGCCTTAGGGGTATAACATGTCATTCATGTTCTTTCTTTCTCACTTTTGTTCTCTTTCTTTTAGGGCTGGTACAATTTCTACAATAAAGGCATTGTACACTCTGACTTTCACTCATCGTGTGGAGGGACGCTATGTGACTGTGCGTATACCGGGTTATAGAAAGGTCCTTACCCTCTGTGAGGTGGAAGTCTACGGGTACCATGCCCCAACTGGTGAGGGTTTGGGATCTTGCATAAATAATGTGTGATTTCCATCTAAATAAGGAACTGTCATATAAGCCAAGTGGCTGAAAAGTGAACTCGGTGCACTGCTCCTAACACTAAGATGGGTCAAATGCAGAGAAACCATTTTGTTACATAGTAAGTATGCCCACTGTGTAATGACAATAAAAGTATAAAGAAAAGTGCCTTAAACCTGCATTCTTTCTAAAAGTCTGATTGTGTAGAAGTCTATGCAAAATTGTCTTGCAACTCACTTGATGTATTACTGCTGGAAAGAGTGTACCCATTAGTTTATGATCTCAATTGTTTGTTTCAAGTCTTCTTCAATCCAGCATGATGTTCAAGTTGTAAAATATGGTCCCATTAATATGAAAAAGAGAAAGGATGTACCAGCCTTTCATGTCACTTATGATTACTAAAACAGGTCTTATTTTATTTAAAGTTTAATTTGCCAAAACTGAATGACACATTTAGTTAAACTTAGTGCAGTTGTAGTTATATATAACTTTAACTATAGACTCAATATATTATAGACTACAGTATAATATTACTTTAATTCCTCTTTTCCAATAACACATAACTATATTGTAGTTGTTTGTATATGGTGGGGTTATCACTTTTATGTCCTTCATCCTGACGGCAAATTAAATCAAATCTTTTGAGAGTCATGGTGAAACGGTATAATAAAAAACAATCTGCATCAGGAGTCATACATCTTATTTATTTAACCTAAATCTTTGTTTTGTTGCAGGAGAGAACCTGGCCATTCAAGGCAAAGCCACACAGTCATCAGTGTATGGGGCTGCCGATGCAGATAGAGCCATTGATGGGAATCGGGCCTCCAAGTGGGGTGACGGTTCCTGCAGTCACACAGCCAAGGAAAGGAACCCCTGGTGGAGGCTGGCTCTGCCCAAAACACACAAAGTGTTTTCTGTTGAGATAACCAACCGATATGAAGTCCACGAACGACTCAATGGAGCCGAGATCCGCATTGGAGATTCTCTTGTAAACAATGGTGCTGACAATCCAAGGTAACTTACAGCCTGTCCTATTACAATACTAATATTAAAAAGTCACTAAATTGGTATTTTGTTGGAACACGTTTGAGGAACAATTATTCAGTTTTTCTCTCAAGTTTACCCTGTTGCTACATTTTGGATTAAAAATCCTTACATTGCCAAGAAATAGGATTGGAGCGGGAATACCCTTCATTTATGAATGATTCCTGCAATGTGTTCCGATCTGATTACAGAAATGGACAAATACCAAGGTCGCCAAATGAAAGGCCTGATCGAGGGTCGTCAATTGTGATTCTGTGAAAACATTTATTTAAACATTACTGAAATATAAATATTGTTCTTTATCAAGTCCTAATTAAAAGATCTGCAACCAACATTCTAACCAAGTAAAGCGTAGAAACCTAATGACGCTTTGAGTGCATATTGAACTTAAAATGAAAAGCCTATTACTTCAATAAACCCTTCCTGAGGTTAATGTAGTGATTTCTGCTTCTTCTACAGGTTTGCTGTAATCACCAGCATCCCGGCAGGTGAAACTGCTGAGTTCCAGGTTCCCAACGGGATGGACGGCCGCTATGTTTACATAGGTATCACTGGAAGATGGGAGTACCTGACCCTCTGTGAGGTGGAGGTGTTTGGCTCTGCACTGGATTAGCATTCAATGTAATGGATTTGCAAAGATGCTGTAATGTGTACACAAAGCATCCAAAATAAAATTTGCATCTTAAATTTCATTGTTTGCATGACGTCAAGATTTACTGGTGGAGATTGCAATAAGTCTGCCTTGACTTTTGCTTTTACACGGGACTTGTACACCTTTTGGGAATGTGCTTGTTTTATGTCATAAGAAAACAACTGATACATTTTTTTCTATCAATCATTTAAGACCAGTGAAAGCAATGGTTCTGAAGGCAGGTTTTTTTTTTTATTTAAATACAGACAAAATAGACAAATATTATAAAAGACATCTGAAAGCTTTCTTACCCAAATTTAGATCAGAAGATCGATCCCCATCATGTCTGTGAGATTGGTATCTTGATAACTGAAGGGCCACAGACAATATTAAAGTTCAAACAACTAATGTATGTCTGGAGGCCCAAACAAAGACCAGTTTCCTCTGTATGCCTGAGCCGTTTGTGTTTTTCTGTAGAAAGCATTAATAACAAGACTTCCTTTGGCAACAAATACAATAAGAAAGAAAGAGAACCTTGTTAAGGCCATACAGTTGTATTTCACAAAGAATTGGGTATTTACAAAAAAGTTCTGACTGGGCACAGTTAGAGGCAGTCTACTTGTTTTGCCATAAAAAACACAACTCTTTCTGTCATTTTACAACTGGATTAGGAATGAAAGCGTGCCTGCTGAAAGGTGAATGATATGCAGTAAAAATTGTATTTAAAAGCTTCCAAACATGGGAACATCATTTTCCAAAGACTCTTTAAACACTGCTGGCCTCTAAAGGAACATTTCAACAACTTTTGCATAAAAATACTTACAAATAAATTATAAAAATAGCGTACTACAGAAGAATCTTTCCCCAGATCAACACTGTGCAGAACAATAGAAGTCAGATTTGGTCAAGTTTGCAAAGGGTATTGCTTCACCGTATGTGGACATCAATGATTTGGCCTGCCAGACAAAATGTACTAAAGTCAAAGAAAATAAATTCCTAACATTAAGAAATAATACTGATTTATTTATATTTATTGATAAACGCTGTGAGAATGGATCTGCGGAGAGCATTTTTCCGCGATCCCAACTCGTCTATTACCAGCGTTCAGGGAGCTCTATGCAAGTCAATGGGACTCCCTGATAGTTGAGACTCGACGCTAAAGGGCCCCCCCTTGCGTTGGAAAGTGACGACAGGGACCCTGACATAACGTCAACATAGGCCAAGTTGGGAGGGAGAATGTGTTGAAAAAAGACACCCCTGATTTAAACGAAGGAAAAAACACCTTCAACCAAAGGATACTAAAATATGCCGCATTGCTACGAATCTTTTGTTAAAAGTTTTTTATACACTATTATTATTTTTGCTATTTTTTAAATAAACAGATGACTTAATTTAGATGCAAATTGATCGATTGACCATTCAGAAATGAATACAGTAATTGAATATATATATTATTCAGAAATGGGCCATTGCGCTTAACTAGTACATTTTAATTTTGTAACTTTAATTATATTTTGATGCTAATACATTTGCACCTTTACTGAAGCACGATTTTAAATGCAGCACTTTAACTGCTAACAAGGGGACTTCACAATTGTATTTGTATTGGTACTTCTTGCACCTCTGTACTGCTATACTTTGCATGTAGTTGTTCTCCAACTTGTGCACCGTATCAATGCTTTATTGTGCTCCTCGCAGGGATAGAACCAAGCTGGTGTACTCCATGTATAGCCGCATGTCTGCAGACACAGTGAAGGGGAACCTGATGACGCTGGGGGTGGACTTCTTCGTCCTGGAGGATTCCTGGTGCACCCGGAGAACCAGGTACCTCCACACCACCAGAGCCCTCTCACAGCCTCTCACAACCTGTTTTCTGTCATATTTTATTTGATAATATGATAACACTGTATTGCAAGATAAAGTCTGGAATCTTTCCTGCAACATCAACAAAGAATAATATTTAAGGCAAGTGTTCAGACACTCAACAAACATTACAATCACAGAAGATAATATTTCAGAATCAGAAACAGGTTTATTACAAGGTAAGTTTACACGTATGAAGAATTTGAGTTGGTGTCGTGGTGCATAAAAACAAGAATTAAAAACACAGGAAGAGAACTAGATAAATATTTAAAATAATACAAAATATATAGTGAAATATAATATAACAGTATTTACATTGCATTTGATCTGGGGTTAAACTTTATTTTGCACTAAAGAGGAAATATTCTGCACATTTTCCGGTTCATAGTTCTATCTCTAATGTGGCACACAAACCTATATATCACACTACAGAAGAGGGGAAACCCCTACAAGCATAATAGGGCCTCTGTAACTGGTGCTGGAAAGAGTGTTTCTGTATGGTTAAATCATGTCACCCTGTATTCTGTATTTGATGGTAACCACTCATGTGTGCATTTTAGGACATGGTTATGTAAATATATTATATATAATCATTTAAAATATCTAAATTGACTTGAATTGCAGGACAAATAGTGTGTCATTCTCATTAACCATGTCTTCCTTTCTCTTCGCTCAGGCCCGGGTGCAGCATGCCAGAGATCTGGGACATTGAGGATTCCCAAAACGTTGGTAAAGTTCCCCTTTGCACCCACTTCACCACAGTCTTCTCCAACGACATCTACAAAGTTCTCCAAAGTTCTCAGATAACACCGTGAGATGGACTAGTTCAGCACCTGTTGATCTTTCACTAGGTTTTGATCAGTCACTGCCATTGCTGCTTTTTACTCGAAGCCCAACAGTTCCCCCTCTTTGCGGTGCTCTGAGTCACTGAGCGGTTGGACATTTCACCCTGACTTCCCAGTGTCTGTGGACTGTTGCCAACCATCTTTACTGCTGCATTGTTTTCATACAGCAACATGTGACATGCTGTTCATAAATCAGTATTATTTCTTAATGTTAGGAATTTATTTTCTTTGACTTAAGTACATTTTGTCTGGCAGGCCCAATCATTGATGTCCACATACTGTGAAGCAATACCCTTTGCAAACTTCACAAAATCTGACTATTATTCTGCACAGTGTTGATCTGGGGAAAGATTCTTCTGTAGTACGCTATTTTTATAATTTGTGTGTAAGTATTTTTATGCAAAAGTTGTTGAAATGTTCCTTTAGAGGCCAGCAGTGTTTAAAGAGTCTTTGGAAAATGATGTTCCCATGTTTGGAAGCTTTTAAATACAATTTTTACTGCATATCATTCACCTTTCAGCAGGCACACTTTCATTCCTAATCCAGTTATAAAATGACAGAAAGAGTTGTTTTTTAAATGGCAAAACAAGTAGACTGCCTCTAACTGTGCCCCGTCAGAACTTTTTTGTAAATACCCAAATTCTTTGTGAAATACAACTGTATGGCCTTAACAAGGTTCTCTTTCTTATTGTATTTTTTGCCAAAGGAAGTCTTGTTATTAATGCTTTCTACAGAACACCATAAATGGCTCAGGCATACAGAGGAAACTGGTCTTTGTTTGGGCCTCCAGACATACATTAGTTGTTTGAACTTTAATATTGTCTGTGGCCCTTCAGTTATCAAGATACCACTCTCACAGACATGATGGGGATCGATCTTCTGATCTAAATTTGGGTAAGAAAGCTTTCAGATGTCTTTTATAATATGCGTCTAATTTGTCTGTATTTAAAAAAAACTTGCCTTCAGAACCATTGCTTTCACTGGTCTTAAATGATTGATAGAAAAAAATATATCAGTTGTTTTCTTATGACATAAAACAAGCACATTCCCAAAAGGTGTACAAGTCCCGTGTAAAAGCAAAAGTCAAGGCAGACTTGTTGCAATCTCCACCAGTAAATCTTGATGTCATGCAAACAATGAAATTTAAGATGCAAATTTTATTTTGGATGCTTTGTGTACACATTACAGCATCTTTGCAAATCCATTACATTGAATGCTAATCCAGTGCAGAGCCAAACACCTCCACCTCACAGAGGGTCATGAACTCCTCTCTTCCAGGGATACCTATGTAAACATAGCGGCCGTCCATCCCGTTGGGAACCTGGAACTCAGCTGTTTCACCTGCCGGGATGCTGGGGATTACAGCAAACCTGTAGAAGAAGCAGAAATCACTACATTAACCTCAGGAAGGGTTTATTGAAGTAATAGGCTTTTCATTTTAAGTTCAATATGCACTCAAAGCGTCATTAGGTTTCTACGCTTTACTTGGTTAGAATGTTGGTTGCAGATCTTTTAATTAGGGCTTGATAATGAACAATATTTATATTTCAGTAATGGTTAAATAAATGTTTTCAAATCATGTCACAGAATCACAATTGACGACCCTCGATCAGGCCTTTCATTTGTCGACCTTGGTATTTGTCCATTTCTGTGATCAGATCGGAACACATTGCAGGAATCATTCATAAATGAAGGGTATTCCCGCTCCAATCCTATTTCTTGGTAATGTAAGGATTTGTAATCCAAAATGTAGCAACAGGGTAAACTTGAGAGAAAAACTGAATTGTTCCTCAAACGTGTTCCAACAAAATACCAATTTAGTGACTTTTTAATATTAGTATTGTAATAGGACAGGCTGTAAGTTACCTTGGATTGTCAGCACCATTGTTTACAAGAGAATCTCCAAAGCGGATCTCGGCTCCATTGAGTCGTTCGTGGACTTCATATCGGTTGGTTATCTTAACAGAAAACACTTTGTGTGTTTTGGGCAGAGCCAGCCTCCACCAGGGGTTCCTTTCCTTGGCTGTGTGACTGCAGGAACCGTCACCCCACTTGGAGGCCCGATTCCCATCAATGGCTCTATCTGCATCGGCAGCCCCATACACTGATGACTGTGTGGCTTTGCCTTGAATGGCCAGGTTCTCTCCTGCAACAAAACAAAGATTTAGGTTAAATAAATAACATGCATGACTCCTGATGCAGATTGTTTTTTATTATACTATTTCACCATGCCTCTCAAGATTTGATTTAATTTGCCGTCAGGATGAAGGACATAAGGGATAACCCCACCATATACAAACAACTACAATATAGTTATTTGTTATTGGAAAAGAGGAATTAAAGTCATATTATACTGTAGTCTATAATATATTGAGTCTATAGTTAAAGTTATATACAACTACAACTGCACTAAGTTTAACTAAATGTGTCATTCAGTTTTGGCAAATTAAACTTTAAATAAAATAAGATCCGTTTTAGTAATCATAAGTGACATGAAAGGCTGGTACATCCTTTCTCTTTTTCATATTAATGGGACCATATTTTACAACTTGAACATCATGCTGGATTGAAGACTTGAAACAAACAATTGAGATCATAAACTAATGGGTACACTCTTTCCAGCAGTAATACATCAAGTGAGTTGCAAGACAATTTTGCATAGACTTCTACACAATCAGACTTTTAGAAAGAATGCAGGTTTAAGGCACTTTTCTTTATACTTTTATTGTCATTACACAGTGGGCATACTTACTATGTAACAAAATGGTTTCTCTGCATTTGACCCATCTTAGTGTTAGGAGCAGTGCACCGAGTTAACTTTTCAGCCACTTGGCTTATATGACAGTTCCTTATTTAGATGGAAATCACACATTATTTATGTAAGATCCCAAACCCTCACCAGTTGGGGCATGGTACCCGTAGACTTCCACCTCACAGAGGGTAAGGACCTTTCTATAACCCGGTATACGCACAGTCACATAGCGTCCCTCCACACGATGAGTGAAAGTCAGAGTGTACAATGCCTTTATTGTAGAAATTGTACCAGCCCTAAAAGAAAGAGAACAAAAGTGAGAAAGAAAGAACATGAATGACATGTTATACCCCTAAGGCTTCAACAGTTCGATAAAAGGTAACTGGTAATTTCCTCAGACTTCTATACAATCTGACTCCTTTTTGCAATCAGTGGGGCACCCACTGCGAGATATGAAAGACGATGCAAGTTTAACGCACTTCAGCATTGCCTATATTTTTTATATGCAATGCAAATAAGTAAAATGACATGGTTGAAACATTTAGGAACAGTTTCTATGAGAATCTACTGGCAGAGGTGGGTAGTACATTTACAGTTTTGAGGTACTTTTACTTAACTTGAGTATTTCCATGTAATTCTACTTTCTATTCCTCTACATTTCAATACGGAAACAATGTCATTTTATTCCAGTACATTCATTAAACAGCTTTAGCTACTTTTAACTAAATGTATCTCTAACAATTAAACTAGGGGACTAACTCTTTAAGTCACAAAACAGTCAAATCATATAAATAAAATTAAACTTGTAAAATGCATGAATATATCTCGAAATGTCACATACATGTGTACATTTAATCATCAAGTACATTTTGCTGATACTACTTTTACTTAAAGGGGACCTATCATGCAAAATGCACTTTTGTACGTCTTTTATACATGAATATGTGTCCCCGGTGTTCCAGGGAACTCACCAAGTGTCAGAAAACACAACCCTCTCTATTTTCCTCCATACCCAAATCTCTAAAAAAGGGGCTGCAACGGATCTGATAAAAACTGATCCAGATTTGAACACTGTCCTGACGTCAGGACGGTGGCGCTACAGCTATTGGGGCAACTCCACCAATCAGGAGGAGACAGCCACGGCCATTGCCGTTCGAAAGCGCTGGAGACGCTGTAGTACATATGCCAGGCCTGTAGGTGGTGCTGTTCTCACTGAATCTGCCCTTGCAAAAACAGAGCTAAAAAATGTCAAATTGAGCAAAATGAGGCATGGCTAAAATGCATGATCTGTTTGGTATTTTGAAAAGAAAAAAGTATAAATATGCCTTATATAGGTATGGTCCTACACTATATTATTCAAATATAGCATGATGGGTCCACTATAAGAAACATTTTGAATGCAGGAATTTTCCTTGTAATTAAATATTTAGAAACTAGGGGATCTGTACTTTTACTCGAGTAACACATCTTAATACACCTCTGTCTACTGGTGGTGAGCAATGAACAGGGGAGAGGAGAAGATAAACTAAATGCTCAGACAGTTACACAAAACAAATGAATAAAATGTGTGCAGGAAATGTCTCACACTGGGTTTGAAGCACCATTGTTGTCTAAGGAGTTGCCGATGTGGACCTGTGCCCCCTGAAGCCTGTCTGAACAGCAGTCTCTTCTGTTGGAGATGATGACGGAGGTGACGATGTAGGGCTCCAGCAGGTCCAATCTCCACCAGGGGTTGCTTTCTGCATCAGTGTGGGTGCACGATCCAGAATTGAACTTATTGTCACGGTTTCCATCAATAGCGCTGCTGGCAGATCCAAACACGTGGTTATAACGGTTTGACTGGGTCGCTTTTCCACGCAACGCCACGTTTTCTAGGAAAGAGACAGTTGAATATATAATTATAATACACACATTGGAAAATGGTTTAAGCTACATTATTGTTCCAACAGATAACTGGTCCTGAATATTCAACGCACAACAACTAAAGAAAACAGAAAAAACCTCAAATGACAAACAGAGAAATGCTGCACGTTTCTCAGAAAGTAAATGATGACTTTATAGACCTGTGAACGGTGATCATTAAAAACTATTCCATTGTGAGTTGGGTTACGCTTTCTGAATTTGCAGCATGTTGCCTTAGCATGCACGTGTTGTCCACTTGATAAAGATGTTTATCAGTGTTTTAATGTCTATGCAGTGTTTTATTTCCAAACGCTGAACACATGCTGATGAACTGGAGATTGAATGTGTTTTCTGTATTTGTTTGTGTCGCTTTGCTGGGATTTCTTACATGGCGATGTGTTCACAGTTACATTTAAACAGTATTACCACAATAACCAGTTATTGGAGCAGCAAAACATACAGTGTATATCTAATGTGAGCAGTGACATTACAATATTTCATGCATTACATAACTGCTGAAAAACTCGTATTTCCACCACAATCCAAAGGATTTTGGAGCTAAAGCTATAAACTAGACCAGTGGTTCCCAATCAGGGGTACGGGGACAAAATAAACCATTTTAAATCAATTGTCTTAAGCTTGGTGTCCTGCCCCAAGAACTATCAAAGTTTAAGAAAGACAAGCAAGGTCGAGTGTCTCAATAAAAGCTCTAGTCTTAACAAAAGATGTTGAAACTGCTCGAATAAGTGTAAAGGTCAAGTTTAAATGCATTTGTATTAAGGGTGACTTATCAACTAAGGAGCAGTTTGGTTAAATACGATTAGAAAAGGGTTTAACAAGAAATCATGTAGGCGCATCATCACAGATGAGTGAGGGAGCTCTTATAGAATGGAGACCAGCTCAAGGGGTAAACGAGACAAAACAGGTTGGGAACCACTGATCTAGACAATTAAACTTAATTTATATAAACCTGCTTTTCTTGCTAACGGACAGCCTTACATTCACTTCCCTGTTATGTTTTATAGTGAAAACGTCATATATATATATATATATATATATATAAATGATTCATACTCACGATAAGTGGAGGCAGAGCACGTCTCCATGAGGAGCATGAGAAGGAAAACACTGAGTTTCATCATTCTGGATGAGACCTAGGAAAGTCATTCATAGAACATATTTAACATAAAACACATTTCTTTGTTATTTCTGAAAGCCATCATTTAAGAAATGAAAATCAAATCTTAGTGCTGAATTTCAACATTAAGACCATGATCCCGCCCCTTATGTCTTTGACCAATGGGAAGTCAAAGTTAAACATATTTAATACAACTGTTAATACAATTAAAGCTGCAATTTGAATGTATACTTTATGAAGACCTTTCACGAAGAAGAACAAATAATATTATTTTAAATAATTAACAATGGGGAAGAGCTTGGTTAAATCCTTGATTGGATATTCCTTCTCTGAGAATACATGATTTTTCGTAACCCGTCTGTAAAATATAAAAACTTCAGGGGTGGAAAATAACTAAGTAGATGTACTCAAGTACTGTACAGTATTTAATTACATATTGGAGGTACTTGAACTTTACTAAAGTATTTTAGTGCCACTTTATACTTCTACTCCACTACAACTCAAAGGGAAATGTTGTACTTTTTACTTCACTATATTTATGTTACAGCCAAGGCCGGATTAACCACAGGGCACACTGGGCACGTGCCCAGGGGCCCTTGAGCAAGAGAGGGCCCTCAGTGACCACACACACACACACAAATATGGCAACTGCACTCGTTCACTTTAGTTGTGGTGAAAACAAAGGAAAATGCATTTTGTCAAACCATGCGTTAGCAAGTTTGTTGAAGTTTGTATATGTACTCACACTGTATAGTTGTGGGATGGAAGATGATCTCAAGGTGAGTGATAGAAGGCTGGCAGGTTTCCCAGGAATCAGAAGAGTTTTTGCCTGAGTTCAAAGAACAATCTGGTAATGAGTGAGTGTGCAGGAGAGGCTTATATACTAGCTGATTGGAGATGAGAAGCAGCAAGGAGCCCAGGTGAGCTGACGGGGTGGGTGTGGCTGTCCAGTCGGGTGAGGTGGAGGCGGGGTCAGTGGAAAAGTACTGAGGTGCAGCACGTAAGGCAGACCGTGATAATAAGATCCGGGATCAGCAACTTCTTCTACTGATGTTGAAAAATGTTTATTTCATCTGATGCTAGCTTCGTTATTGTTGATAAAAATATATAGACTGCCATTTAGAAACATCCAGTAAATACAATTCTGCTTCCAACAATAGGGCTAGGCCAAACTGTCTACACTGTGAAAACGGTTCCGATGGTGAAGTCAATAAAACTCTATTGTCTAATGTCATTTATTTGTCCTAAATTGATTTTTTTTCAATGTGCATTTAAATAAGCAACATTTAATTAACAATGAGAACATGTTTTAAGAACTCATTAATTTATAAATTAATAGTCACATTTTCTGAACTTTCATTTCCCCGGATTTGCCCGCCTCGCCCCCGGAGCAGCCGTCTTCGTCGCCCCAAACACCGCCACCCCTCGGCGGCCCGCAAGTGCCAGAGGACCTCGGCAAAACAGAGCCTGCCCAGGTATATCTAAACAAGTTCCCAACTCGCCTGTACAGTGGGGTAAGGCGCTCATTTTGCAGCTCATGGTTTAAAAACAGAGATTGGCTGGAATTTCCTGTAAAAGATGCCATCTTCTGCTACTGTATGCCTGTAGACATTTCGGTTCAAATACATCTAACTCAGATGCCTTCACCACAATTGTACCAGAGTACCAAACGCTGTCTCCTGGTACTCATCTGAGTAACTCACTAAAAATGAATGACTATATGACAGTAAAACAAGAATAGAGTTTAAAAGGGGAGTGATTTGTAAAATATCCATAAAGAAAAAGTAAATCTGTTTACAGGTCTGTTTCAAATGGATGTTGAGAGGTATCCATAGATCTCTTCATTTTGCTCTCAAAGTGCACCAGATTGATGCATTTAACTTCAATATTGAAAGAAAACTCTTCCCGGACCCCCCTAGAGGGTGTTAGGTCCACTCCCCACTTATAAAAATAGCACTTTACCCCTGCACCCCCTCTTATCTCAGATGCACCCTGAGTCATTTTGTTTAAGTACAGTGAGCCTTTCTAAAATATACAGTAAAGAGACAAACCCACCAGCATTATAGGATATACTAGGATATGACTTTGACTATGACTTTGAGCCAAATTCTTGTTTTTGGGCTGTATAAATAAATTGACTTGAAACAGTTGCTGATTTAGAGTACTGGCACCTTTTGTATTCCAATTCAAGCACTGGTCGTAGGACTGGAAACCCAGAGTTTCCCCTGAAGTTAGCTCGCTAAACGAAGATCCGGCTTCGTAGTACAGGCCTCAGGTCAGAAGAATTTCATTGGCATTTCTACACTCACTGTAGCTTTGTGCATATGACAATAAAACCTTTGAACGCTCTGTCCTTAGACCCTCACATCGGACAAGGAAAAACTCTCAAAGAAACCCCCCAGTTAATGGAAGAAACCCCACAGTTAATGGGGAAACATGGAAGAAACCTCGAGGAGATCAACAGAGGAGGCATCCCTCTCTCAGGAAGGACTGACGTGCAATAGATGTCGTGTGTAAATTAAAAAGATAATACATTTAAAACATAGGTAGTCCAAATGCATGTGTGTATAAATAAGAAGATAATGAATCCAGGTAGATGTCAACAATCCTGTGGGTGCCATCAAAGAAGTAGTAAGGTGAGCAATGACTCACAACAACTGTTATTGTTTACAGTGATAAATAAAAACTGAGTCTCTTTATTTCACTGAACTTTATTTTTCTTTTCCTTTACAATGACAGGAGCATTTTTCTTAAACAACCTTACAACGGCGTACAATACAAACATGTTTCTCTTCAGAGATGCATCGATCACATTCACTCCCACTGACATCCACGGTGTGTGTGTGTGTGTGTGTGTGTGTGTGTGTGTGTGTGTGTGTGTGTGGTGTGTGTGTGTGTGTGTGTGTGTGTGTGTGTGTGTGTGTGTGTGTGTGTGTGTGTGTGTGTGTGTGTGTGATGTATGTGCAGCTATTGCCACCAGTTTACAGTGAGGATAAACGTGATCAATGTCACAGAAAACTTGCATATTGAAAATCTAAACTACAGATTTCCACCTGAGAACAAACAGAACACCTATGGAAGCCTATAAGGGGCCTTTTTCAATGATAATGTAAACCTCACTTCATGTCAATCCAATCTTGTTTTTTAAACATTTTTGCAAGTTAAAGCTAGGGTAGGTAAGAATGGAGAAACCAGCTTGAGTGCACTAACATTTGAAAGTACGCAGCCGAAAAAAATCTGCCCCTTCCTTCAGACTTCCTTACAGAGCCCCTCCTCCAACACACACGAACGCGCACATGACCAATGAGGGCACGAGATAAGTTTGTGCACAGATGGAAGGCTGACAGGCAGGTAGGCCATCCAGTTATTTTAGTCGGGCCGGCTAAAATGATTGGTCGTGCTTTTTACAGTATTACGGCTTCCACAGATGACATTTCTTTTAATGAATTTATTGTCAAAGCACTTAATGTATTCATAGCTATCGGGATGTGAAGAGCATTCCATGGAATATAACAAAAAGTGTTTCTGAAGTGAATTACCTAACAATTGGAAATAAATACCCACATTAGATTATAAAATATTTACCTGCCATGCATTTGAAAGTTTTAGTATTTTACATCAATTTTGAAAATGTAAAATCCAATATAAACACTTTAATGTTATTTGCTTCAATGTAAGCATTATTTAAAACACAATTAAAATCTAAATGTAATTTTTCTAATCATTTAAAATAAAAACAGAACTTGACATTTTGGTTTTCTTAAGATTAAACCTGCTTAACAGTGGACAATTTAAATTGGAAATTGTAATTTAATTTAAACAATGCAACCTGATTTTCCATGTATGCAAGCAATATTAAAGTCACATTTCAAAATGTTTTTGCGTTTTGAGGTCTGATCTTCATTTCACTTGTCTACTTTACGGCCCGTCCACACGGCGGCGTGCGTTGAAGCTTCAACGCTTCTGCCCATTCACTTTGAATGGGGTGACGTCACACTTTGCCGAACTGCGTTGCTCGCTTCAAAAATTGAGCAATGTTCAACTTTTGAAGCTTCGACGGAAGCGTCAGCCAATCAAATCATATGCCGGGGCGGGAGATTCATGTGATTGGTTGTTGGTCGAGTTTCAGACACGCCCGCCGGTAAGCTTCAACGCACGCCGCCGTGTGGACGCTGACAGTGGACAATATTCAAATGCAATAAGCTAAACAGCGCCCCCTGTCTACTGCATTTACCATTACAATATTACCTTGTGAAAATGAAAATGCTGTCATTTCTTTCACCAAGATGGGTTTTCAGGTAGGAATTGTCTTCCCGGTTCGACTTTCTTTTGACATTTTACAGTTTCCATTTGAATAAAGTCCCCTACGGGCTTCCATACACCCAACGTTCACATTCTTAGATTTGTCAAAGCACAGAAAGTAAAACAACTCTAAGGAGGAGAGAACAGGTATTGCTGTTTTCAGTGTGAGCAGGAACTGAAATCTTTAAATGATTGTGTGATCATAAAATTAAAACATCAGTAGGCGGTGATGAAGCACAGACAAACACTTCTTCAGTTCAGGTACACAAATCACAGTTTTCCTACAAAGAGTGGTTCGGGGTCTCTCAGGAGTATGGAGTGATCGTGGGAATAAGAAAAACTAAAATATGTGTCAAGTCATTATCATGCTGTTGCATTCACTGCCATTTATGAAGCATAAAAATCTGTACACATCAATACAACTGTGCTTTTTGTACAAAGATAAAGGGAAAACCACCTCAAAAACTGAATTCACATGTGCAGTTTTAACGTTTTGGATAGTTAATAAACAATTAAATGTGGGACAATACTTGTAGTTTGCTGGTCAAATGATAACTAAACTTGGACCTGTATACCTTTGTATGAAATAGAACAGATAGGCGACAAATAAAACCTGGATAAATGTGTATTAAACCTAACAAGCTTAATGGGAATGATATGCTCAGTCAATGGATCTTTCTGGAGCTTTTGGCAAGCGATGTGTCAATCTCGTTTACCACAGCTGTATGAAACCAAAATAAACACATTTTTATAGGTTTTATTGCCACAAACTAGTCAAAAGGATGCCAAATGAACTACATCATGATGCCAATTCGTAAAAAGTCTGAAGTTATACTTTGTCGGGTCATTACATGAGACGACAAGCAACTTTTAACATGTTTTCTGAATGGAGTTTGGAACAATCAGGGCTATTCTAAAATGGTAGCTGGTCCATCATCATGTCATCTTAAAAAGGAATTAAAACAGCCGCAATCTTACTGTTTATACGCAAAGATAACTAAATACTTGGTTTCTTTAAAATAGTATGTAAACATAAAGCATTTAAGATGGTAATGACCTCAATATTATTAGTAGCTTTCCCCTTCATTTCTGATTTATCAACATCAGGCCCTTAACACTGATTGGTTTAGCGTCACTTGCTTGGGCTGAAAACATTTAAACTTGTATATATGTGCAAATACTGCAGATGTGTTTAATTACCATCACGTTATTGTGTCTTTTGGGGAACCAGGGGCTAATTTATTGCGTCTATTGTGTTTTAAGATTGACTTTGTATGTAATTGCGCCACGGGAATAAAAAACATTCAGGATTTCTGGTGCACACAGCATTAGACAATGATCTCAGCCCAGTGCCACTCGACCCTGCTACAAGAACCTAGAAGCCAAAATGAGCTGAATGAGATTTAATTTGTCACCCATCTGTATATGTAAGGGAAGTTTCATCTGTGCATTACTTTCCTCATATCCTTGAAAATGCTCCAACGACTTGTTCCATTATCCACTGTCTCCGGATGACCTCACCAGACTGTCTCTCTGCTGTTTAGCTTAAGCAGAAAACTGGCTGAAGTTCATGCTATAAATCGCACAATGTTATAGAAAATTACACATGTGAATTCAATATTTGGCAAGGACTTTCCCCTTAAAGACCACACAAAGCTTTTCAAGCTTCCAGTTTGTTCATCATAGCTACTATTTCACAACATTTGATGGATCTGACATGCTGGTAAAATTCATGTTATACATGTGGATCATCAGAAAGGCATATGGCTCTACCAGTACAGCTCCTCCATCTTACACATCTCCTCCTTTCATGTGCTTTTTGCATCCTTTACCGACAGACATCTTCCAATCTGCTCTAGTTTTTCTATTTCAACGATTAATAGAGTGATGCAGGATTGAGTCCTAACACCCGGAAATAAGTCAGCTTTTTAGCACTTGAGGTTCCCGTGTCTCGAAGTTACGTTTTTTTAAGCTGTTAGATGCCTGAAATAAGGTATGTGGTTAAATAAATTATAAATTGCTCTTATTGTCATTTCACAGTACAGGTACTATGTAACGAAATTGTTCCTCTGCATTTGACCCATCCTAGTGTTAGGAGCAGTGTGCTGCCGTGGACGGCGCCCGGGGAGCAGTGTAGGGAACGGTGCCTTGCTCAGGGACACCTCGGTAGCACTTGGTCTTGCCGGGACTCTAACTGGTGACCTTCCAGTTGCCAAGCCAAGTCCCTATCGACTTTGCCACCACCGCCCAAGCTGAAGAGATTTTAACGGTTTTTAAACACGTCAGTAGATACCTGACTGGTGAATTTGAAAACTGCGGTTGTTAACAAGTGTCTAAATGAGACGACTTAACGTCATCACGCCCAACATTAGCCGCCTTTAGCTTAGCGGTGGTGACGTGAAGTCATGTGACCATGATTGTAGTTCCTTTATAGCCTAACATTCGTTTTTTACTTCTGCATTTACGCTGCAAAAATCATAAAGTGGTGTTAATATGTGGAGATGTGGAGAACATGTGTTTGCCAAAGATCCTAGTTTCTGCACCATTCCACAATCCAATGGAAAAATCCCATTGCTTTTTGTTTAGGGAGCTTGTGTGCTTTAATTGTTGTTTTACTTTTATGTATGGACCACAACACCTATCAAATTCCTCGTAAGTGTAAACCTACCTGTTTCTGATTCTGATTCTGATTGCAATGCTTACTTCCAGGTCTGCCTACAAAAATACGTCATCACTGCAGCACTCTATTGAACACACAAATGCATATCTTCCAGAGCTTTCAAAGAACTAACTAAACAACAAACATTTTTGAACTCATAACACTTGTATCTGACTGTGTTACAGCATGCAAGCTTCAAACAATGTGTGTAATCACTTGAAAAAAGCTGCCATTTCTTTCTTTTTTTTTGTCATTGAAAATGTGAAAAGCTGTCACCTTTGTGGCCCCTGGCTTTGGAGCTGGGGCCAGCGTCCGGAGAGGAGGGGGACACGGGGACATCGAAGGAAGGGTTGGCCATTTGCAAAGCTGCTCGTTTGTTTTTCTTTGACCGAGTCTTAGTGTGGCGAGGCGTAGATGCCCGGCCTCGGGAGTGATGGACGTGTCGGGCACCGCTGCAACTCGTGGAGATCTCCGGCGAGGGGTCAAAGTTCACAGTGGGGTCAGTGGGAGGTTTCCCCTGAGGACACGAGGTGGAGAGGAGCGGGGGGAGAGTGGCCGACTCCAGCAGACCTTTAGTTCCCTGTGTGCACTGAGGAAACAAGGAAAAATACAAGAAGTGATGAGACGAGGAAGTGGTGTAACAGCTAAAGGATAGGATAAATTAAAATAAAAAATTGATTCATTATAAGAAAGTTATTGTAAATATTAAAAATATATATAAATATAAATGTTTATATTAACAGAAGATGTTAAAGTTAAAAGGTTGCAATAAAGTATTGAAATATATATATTTTAAGAAAGTTATTGTACATTTTCGCCGAAAAGGATCAAAATATAAAATGTAAATATGTATATAAACATGTGCAACAAAGGATAACATTCAAAATATTCAAATAATAAGTAAATTAGTTTGAAGTAAAAAATTATAACACAAAATACAAAGAAATATAATAAAAATAATTATTATAAGAAACAAGTTAAAGGTCACTATCATGCTATTTTTAGGCAATAGCATAGGTCTCAGATATATACAAATATATAAAAAACATGTCTATGAAGTGTTTTGCTCAAAATACCAAACAGATCACCCATTCTAGCCATGCCTCATATCCCTCTATTTCACTTCCTGTTTCAAAAGTGCTGATTTGGGGTATAAAGCTTTAAAAAAAAAATTGATACAAAATAAAAAGGGAGGGGGCTGAGCTCATGAGGGACCCGGCAGCTACTGTCTAAACTAAATACTGCCGTGATGAAACGCCATATCATGGATTATCAAGGATTATTTCTGAAACAGTATGGAGCTCAAAGGCTTTCTCTCTTGCCGGTTATACCACAAGGTGAGTTCCTTTTTATTTCCTGCTTCTTCACACACATGCTCTCCAGTACAGGTTAGCTCTGAGTGTTAGCGATGCTAATGTAAACACCGACCATATTACGTCCAAAACAGTCTGGCATTGTTTCTGATAGCAACTTTCTGATAGTGCCGTGGGTCCCCATTTCCGATATTACGTCATATCGGACGCAAATCTGGATCAGCTCCGTTGTAGCCCCGTTTTTAGAGATTTGGGTACGGAGGAAAAGAGAGAGGGTTTTATTTTCTGACGCTGCGTGAGTTCCCTCACACACCGGGGACACATATTTATGTATAAAAGACATCACAAAGTGCATTTTGCATGATAGGTCCCCTTTAAAGTAAAAATTGACAAAAAGGATAAAATAGAATAGAATAACATAAATTAAGGTTAACATACACGATAAAGGATCAAATTAAATAGAATAAAAATTGCAATATATAAACCTAGGAAGAAGTAAAAATGTGTTATGATTTTTGGGAAACAAGGAAAAAGACAAGAAGTTGATGAGCCGAGGAAGAGGTGTAACAGCTGGAGGAAGCTCACTCACACGCAAGCTGCCATGCAAGCAGATGTTTCATGAACTCATAGTTCTTTCTGATGTCGAGGCTCATCAGAACTAGACACTCATATTTGAGAAGAGCTCAAATATCATTCTAGAGTTTGGCCATTTGTCCAGTTAGAAGAACTTGATACGACTTCTTTACATTACATGTGACTTGTTAGACGCTTTTATCCAAAGCGACTTACATACTCAATACTGTGGGCAATCCCCACAGGAGCAATTTGGGGTGAAGTGTCTTGGCCAGGGACACAACGACATGCTGACTGCAGTGGGGTTTGAACCTGTGACCCCCTGATCTCAACCCCCTGATCCCAACACTGACGCAAAACCCACTGCGCCACACACCGCCAAAACTGCTGCACCAATTAAAGAATCTGCTGAATGGTTGTAGATTTAGATGTAGAAAAGTTTGTAGGTCAACAAGATGAGAAACTCTATAAATGAAGCTACTATAAGCAGGTGTTTCATGCCATTGATCTCTCTGATGTTGATGCACATCAGAAGTAGGAAAATAATATCTACACATCAGTGCATTGTGAATACATGTTCCATAGAGCATGCACTGTATTGTGTTAAATGATGCATTCGACAGTGTGTGTATAACATGGCAGCAGTGTGAGTAAAGCCATGCAGGATTCAGCCGGCAGACAGCAGGGTGCTCAGACTCTGCTCTCTCTCTCCCTCTCTCTCCCTCTCTCTCTCTCTCTCTCTCTCTCTCTCTCCCTCTCTCTCTCTCCCTCTCTCTGAACAGGCTTACCGAACTCGCTTTTCCTGCTCTAACAGAGGCTGCTCAGCCACCGCAGGACACCGCAAAGTCCAGACACTCCCCCTCCTCGTGAGGAAGGACACACACACAGTTAGGAATGGATGGAGACAAACAGGGAGCACAATGGCTGTTTGTTAATGGCCTTTTTCCCTTCAAAAATATGATTAAACTAAATTTGAATTGTAATATGGGAGGATTTAAGGGGCCGTTGTAGGTAAAAAAAATGTATACAAAATTCCCGATATGTGGGAGGGGTTTTCATCTTTGGAGCAATGTTGAATTGTAAAGCCAAGTGTATTTTTTCTCGTAATTTTGACCTTAAAATGTTGCAGAATGTTCCAGTTTTTCGCTTCTAAATTTGGATTTTTTTGTAGTAAATCTAGCACTTCAATTACAGAAAATATTTCAGTTTATTCTCCTGAATTTATGACTTAAAAGTGGGGTAGGTAAGTTTGAGAAACCGGCTCGAGATCGCTAGAATTTGAAAAAACACAACCGGAGAAAATCTGCCACTTCCTTACAGAGCCCCTCCTCCAACACACACGAACGCGCACATGACCAATGAGGGCACGAGATAAGTTTGTGCACAGATGGAAGGCTGACAGGCAGGTAGGCCATCCAGTTATTTTAGCCGGCTGAAATGATTGGTCGTGCTTTTTACAGTACTACAGCTTCCACAGATGACATATTTTTATGGATTTTTTTGTCAAAGCACTTAAGATATTCATTGCTATCGGGATGTTAAGAGCATTGGAATATAACAAAAAGTGTTCGAGCCGGTTTCTCAAACTTACCTACCCCACCTTTAACATTGGACAATATTAAATCTTTAAATGTGAGTTTTTTGTCATTAATCCAGCACGTTAATTCTTAAGAATATCCACGTTCAATTTAAGTCTAGAAATGTAGAAAAGTAAAACGTTTCTGTTTTTGAGGGTGGACAGACAATGAAATGAGTGACACAGATGATGAAATGCATGGATAAAAAAATGTTTTATTATTATTTTACATGTCAGTAAAACTTACAAAATAGATGTATAAAAACAAGACAAATCACACAAAAACAGTGAAATGTAGACATGAAGGAAAGTATGAAATGATTTGGCACTTTGACTTTATATGCAAACAAGTAACATGTTAAATACAAATGTAAACCACAACTATAAAACAAACAGCTCACAGCTTCACCATGATGTCAACTCAAGACAATTGTTCACTCCCACAAAACACTTTGAGTCTACTCCGTACACACCAATGTGTACACAACCCTTTACAGCTGACTCTTTTGGTGTGAAGGAAAAATATTTTCCAAACAGCAGCTTCTCTTTTCCACTTGAAATGAGAGCACTGCACCGCAGATGTAAGCAAAAGTTTCTGTACAACTCCACACACATTTCATATCACTAACTTTCAGAAAAACAACCAGAGAGGGAAGAGGACACAGCCTCAGAGTCTTAATACAACTCCCCCTCCCTCTTAAAACACCCCACATACTGCACATGACACTGAGGTGGAGATTTGTGATACAAAAGGTAACCACTAGTCATATAAAAATATAGTGAACAGTATCCCTGTTGCTCAATTAAAAAACAACTATTATGTTCATTTCCATGAGGTATATATAGATTAGCTGCCTGAAGCAGGTGTGTAAACTCATCACAATAACAAGGCAACACAACACAGTACTACATCTCAATTTAAAGGAATGGTTTTGTTGGATTATTGCTTTTTTTTTTACCCCAAGAGTAAGACGCTCATGCCTGTTTGCTAAATATGAAGCTACAGCCAGCAGCTGGTTAGCTTAGCATAGCACAAACACTTGACATAAGAGACAAGTTAACCTGGGTTTAACTAAGAGGGAAATATTAGATTACCGCTACCGTCACTTCTCAATGTTGTGGTCAAAGTGACTTTAGCCCATACTGAAAAAAGATTGCAAAAAAATCAAGTTCTGATCTCAGAGTTACATGTTAAGGCTTTTTTCTTACCAAAAAACTGGAAGAGGTAATGGGTGCAGCACAACATTGCCCCTAAAAAAAGTAAGATCAAATGCCTGACTCCTGATCCCGACTCCAATGCTGAACTTAAAACAAAAATGTAACTTTGAAAAGTTGAAATCATTAGAAATGGCATTCAGTCCTGCAAAACGTATTCTAGTAAGACCAGTAGCTTGTATGTTAGCAAACCTACGAGGGCATACAGCTGCATATCTGAATCAGTTGAACTGTATTCGTGCTACTTCTACACTTGTTTCCATTTCCCCATTACAACAAATGAATAACTGCTGCTCAGCTAAAGCTAACAGCTAGCTTTCACACACAGACATTAGATGGATATTGATCTCACTCTCTGAAAAGTGACTCCTTAAAGTGACAGATTCCAGTGTTTGGCATACATGAAAGAAGCAAACAGTATACTTTATTTACCAAATGTATGAGCACTTGATTCATTTTAGCTTAGTCTTAATCCCTGCTTTTCAATTTCATTCCAGCTATTATAAATCATGCCAGCATTCACCGAATTTCACCCTATTTTTGCAGTGAGTAACGTCATAAATACTGGTTGAACTAATACAGTGTATGCAGGGATTAGCCCTTCAACAACAGGCAGCGGACAGATGTTGAGCTACAGCAGGCAACAAGGCTCCCGTCAGGCAGAGGAGGAGTTATTTTGGGAGGAGGGGGGTGCAGGGGAGGGGGGTGCCAGCTGTGAGGATCCTCCTACCACGTTTATCTCGCTCTTATTGGCCAGATCGGGCAGCTCGATGTCAGCGCCGGCCGTCTGCACAGACTCATCCGCCGGCAGGAAGCCCCGTCTGTCGATCAGGCTGAGAAACAATAAAGATTTGAATCAGCAGGCGTGCTTTTAGTCTCAATATCTACAAATTTAGAAATACATGTTTCTGGAGAAGCAGCGTTCAGTTGTTATGCGCCAAATATCTGGAACAAACTACCAGAAACCTGCAGGTCCGCTGCAACTCTTACTACTTTTAAATCCAGGCTGAAGACTTTGCTCTTTGTCCCTGCTTTTAAAGGTAGGGTAGGTAAGTTTGAGAAACCAGCTCGAGTGCGCTAGAATTTGAAAATACACAACCGGAGAAAATCTGCCACTTCCTTACAGAGCCCCTCCTCCAACACACACGAACGCGCACATGACCAATGAGGGCACGAGATAAGTTTGTGCCCCGATGGAAGGCTGACAGGCAGGTAGGCCATCCAGTTATTTTAGCCGGCCCGGCTCAGATGATTGGTCGTGCTTTTTACAGTATTACGGCTTCCACAGATGACATTTCTTTATGGATTTTTTGTCAAAGCATTTAATATATTCATTGCTATCGGGATGTTAATAGCATTCCATGGAATATAACAAAAAGTGTATCTCGAGCCGGTTTCTCAAACTTACCTACCCCACCTTTAATCTGCACTGTAACTTTTATTCATGTATTTTTTTTAATGTTTATTTTATTATCTTTGCTTTTTAATGTCCGTTTTTAAATGCAATTTTCTTAATGTCTTTCATTTTTGTAAAGCACTGAATTGCCTTGTGTTGAAAGATAAATAATCTTGCCTTGCCTTCTGTCACATCCTATTGGCAAGCACATTTAAGTAAAACAAGATACTGGGGTGGAGATTAGGGTTGCACCATTGGGGGAAAAAAAACATTTGTAATTCTTTTTGACTCGTACTGATTGCGATATGATTTGCAATATAAAAGGGAATGATCATTTGTTAAACATTATTCTAATTTACAGTGATATAGAAATAATTATGCTTTTTAGGGTTTTCTCTTTCCCGTAGTGTGTTCTATAGGATTGTGTGCGTGTAAATGGTCAACAAAGGCTTATATCCCCAAAAGTCAGTCTTATTTTTTTTTAAGAGCATCAGTACCAAACAAGGTTTTTTTAATTGGTTCTGCAGAATTCAGATATTTTCCACATATTTTACTTTTTTCAAATGTTGCACTTGCAATTTCGATATTTCACTTCTCCATTTTGCAATTTCTTTAACCCTTATGTTGGGTTCGGGTCTCTCGTGACCCATTTCAAGTTAAAATTATATAATAACTACGCTCTAGTTATTTTTATCGGAACAAGGCTTCATGATATCCTCCACAACAGATATATAAACACTACAAAACTGATTTGGACAATTTTAGCCAAGTCTGAAGGTCTCTAAAAAAAAAAAAAAAGTGTATAATTTGGTGTTCGGGTCTGGGAAGACCCAGCAGAATTGTTGGGGGTGACTCGGGTTCAAATTTGGCCCAATCAAAATTAATCTTTGACTTTAGACACCCCTCCCCCACTCCCTTCATAAACTGTAACAATATGTTTTCGCAACATGCACCTGGTCTCCCCTCCCTCTGCCCCCTTCCCCCCACGGGAACTCAACCTTTCTCAAATAATATGTACACTAACACTTGAACCTGAACACACACATGCACGTGTGCAATATGTGGTGTAATGTGTTTTGGGCCATAACATTAAATGACAACAGGATTGTACGGTTATGAATGCATTATAAGTTAGATGTAGTTAAAACAATATTGGATCATAGTCATTATTTTGAGTGTTTTGGACTGAGATAAATCATGGGTCAAACTTGACCCGCGAACACCATGAACGGTAACAGCTTTCGAACACAACACAAGGGTTAAAGGTTAGAATAATTGTTCAGCCCTAGTGCAGAAGCTAACTAAATGTAATATTTCTTGTTAATGTCAGGGATTTCAAATGAAAGAGTCAAGGCTTAGAGCTCGACAGAAGATGTTCCAACAACAATTTTAACAACTGATTTGTCAGGGAATAATTCTGTATACATGTTTACCTTTCGCCCTCTGACGCAGATGCCCAACCTAGGGCAGCCGTTATCTCCCTTAAGGAGGGGCTGCCCTAGCAAGTTGTTGTTGTTGTTACCAGTTTATGACCGGGCACCTCTCGGGGAGAGATAGTTATTGTTGTGGGACACCTGGAACACATCCTTCTCGGGGTGTAGATGACCCCGAGCCATAAGCGACAAACAAATGTGATTCAGTGTCCTCAGCTGTTTAGTCTATCTATTGAAGAATGTTGATTATTACACTCTGAACTAGTTAAAACCTCGAGCTACAGGAGGGTTCTTCAGAATTGATTGTGGCATCTCAACCGTGTGGTCAAACCGTGGCCTGTGACATGTCTTGTGAATTCTCCGGCCGAGCTCCAAATAAACCGTCAGTGATCTCGTGTCTCTCTTTTGAGTCCTGAATCCTATTGTTGCAGAGGTTTCCCCCCACAGGATTCATCATCAAAAATGCAGAATGCTAAATTGATTGTTGGATTTATGAGTCCCTGATTGAGGATGTGGTTTTTGCTCATTCCTAATTATTTACATGCATATGTGTTACTTCAATAAAACCAAGTTCCCACTGACCTGGGGGGCATGGGTCCACAGAGCACAGAGCAGCAGTTCACAAAGATGTTTCTCTGACTGTAAGGGTTGGTCACATCTTCTCCACTCTTCCCCGACCACGAGCCTTTAATCTGGGACACACAGGATGAGAACACCTATTTATTACCAGCTTTATTCAACATCCACGTCATTAGATACTTGGGTTAGTGTCCCAGGTGTTGGATTTAGAACTTCTCATTAACCCCACTGAACCTTATAAAAAAAGTTTGTGGATACAAACAGAAGAGATTCTTCAATTTTCTATAAAAATGTTGAGTGTTTAAGACCGGCGGGACAGATCTAATAGTAATTTAAAAATTATCCTGCGGGCCCAAATTAAATCCACCAAGGGCCTTATTTGGCCCCCGGGCCTTGAGTTTGACACATGTGATTTAGATAATTGATTTCATGTTTAACATTTATATTTCTGTTCTTAGTCTGCCCAGTTTATTTGTAAAATATTCGTAAATAAGGCAGCAGTGTCAGTGTATTGTTTGCATGCTTTATTCATTTTAATGACTATTGCAAGTTGTCCAATGCATCTTTCTTGTCTTCAAAGGTTTTTCACCTAAAGACCCGTTAAGCAACCGAATGGACCTTTGGTTTTGAAGTAAACTACTGAAATAAAAGACTGAGAAAGTAACAGTTGCTGTTTCATTGGAGTGGAATCCTGTTAAAAGTCCAGTAGATGTTTCAAGTCCCTTTCAAGTGGGGAAACTGCACCAAAAAACGGAGAAGACTTGACAATTACTGACAGTTAATTAAAAATAATAATTGATTTTAGGAATATTCCAAACTTTCTTAAGGTTGACCCACAACAAACCAAAACAAAAAATCCCTTTCAAAGCTTCTCCATTATTGCAGCGTACTCACGTCCTCATTCGTGGTCAGGTTGGAGGCTACCAGATATGTATGGAAGCCTGAGAGGCCCAAAATGGACCAGACGGAGAAGAAGCAGATCACCAGCTCCACTGCAGTGAGAGGCTGAGTCAAGGAGGTTTATTAGAGCAGGGAGAAATGTGAATAATACATGTTCACTGAGAGAAACCTTCATGATTAAAGGATATCTGCCGGGACTCTCCTGCAGAGCGAACACCAGGCCTTTCCCCCCCTGAGCTCCTGGAAGAGAGGAGGAATTACGAGAGATTAAAATAATTGTAAAATAATAATAAAATTAATTTCTATGCGCTTTTTCAGGTGCTCAAAGACGCTTTACAGTGGTGATAAAAAGGAAATAAAATAAAATGTAAAAAGTTCAATTCAAATATTAAAACAGCAACACAACATTAAAATGAAAATAAAATATATGTTTTTGAAGTTTCTCAAGGTTTTTCAAAGTGTGGCATCACCCTTAAAAATATTTAACATCCTCAAACAATATTCTAAGTTTGAATAAAGTCATTTTGATTAAATGCGTTTGACTTTTATTTAAAGGTCACCCATCATGCTATTTTTAGGCAATAGCATAGGTCTCAGATATATACAAATATATAAAAAACATGTCTATGAAGAGTTTTGCTCAAAATACCAAACAGATCACCCATTCTAGCCATGCCTCATATCCCTATATTTCACTTCCTGTTTCAAAAGTGCTGATTTGGGTATAAAGCTTTAAAAAAATAAAGAAGTAGGGGGCTGAGCTCATGCGGGACCCGGCAGCTACTGTCTAAACTAAATACTGCCGTGATGAAACGCCATATCATGGATTATCAAGGATTATTTCTGAAACAGTATGGAGCTCAAAGGCTTTCTCTCTTGCCGGTTATACCACAAGGTGAGTTCCTTTTTATTTCCTGCTTCTTCACACACATGCTCTCCAGTACAGGTTAGCTCTGAGTGTTAGCGATGCTAATGTAAACACCGACCATATTACGTCCAAAACAGTCGGGCATTGTTTCTGATAGCAACGTTTCTGATAGGGCCGTGGGTGTAAAGCCAGCCTACATTTCCGATATTACGTCATATCGGACGCAAATCTGGATCAGCTCCGTTGTAGCCCCGTTTTTAGAGATTTGGGTACGGAGGAAAAGAGAGAGGGTTTTATTTTCTGACGCTGCGTGAGTTCCCCGACACACCGGGGACACATCTTTATGTATAAAAGACATCAAAAAAGTGCATTTTGCATGATAGGTCCCCTTTAAATAACCAATAAATGCTCCCAAACTGGCCACTTTTTCCATGTCTTTTCTCCAATTATCGTTTGGTATGAAAGTGGTGATGCCTTGATGTATCCCCAAACAAATGCAGATATACATTTTTTTTTTACAACAGTTATTTACTATAAAAGTGTGGGAAATACAAGGAACTGTGTGCAACTAGTTAGAGAGATAACCAGTTTTTGGTTGCAATAGAAATGCCGTCATTGAAAAGCTTGACTCTAACACATATAGACTAAACTAAATATAAACTTTGTTGAAACATGATAGGAATTTTTGAATGTTTGAAGCACACGAGTCAATCCTACGCACCAACCACAGAAATGTAATCCTTTTTCTGTTGTGTGTTGCTTTAATTATTTTTTTAATGAATTACACTGTATATTTAAACTGAGTACCCTAAAAATCCCTTTATAAATAAGATGTACTATTATTACTGAACAGTCAAATACAAATAATATAACTGTAGCCTAATCTTTATCAACGGTGCAGAAACAGGAATGAAGCTATTCAGAGCAGCAAATCAAATAACTCTGACTCAATTCCATCAAATAGAAAAAGTGCGTAGTTCCTAAAAACTGTTTTGGTTAATCTTCTTGATGTGGGAGCAGTAGCACCAAGGTCACGCTCGAATATTCTAACTCTTATGTAAACTGGCTGTTGGATGAAATAACATTTGAATACTCTGTGAATGGCCAGTGGGACACAGACACCTTATACCTTAAAAAAAACTGGAGAAAACAAACATTGTACTGTAAAAACTGTATATTTTTCTTATCAGATAGCTAACCTGCTCTGATGTGGTTAGCCCCGCCCATCAGAAAGAGACAACACACACACACAGGTGCTGTTACAGCCAGGTGTGTGTGCAGGTATTATCAGTAACATCCTGCCTGTTTTTAAACCATGAAACACCTGTGAACCGGAGCAAAGAAACACACGTACTCAGAGCCAGATGTGTGGTCACGCAGCCGAAAATGAAGGCGGTGTGGAAGGAGAGCGACACGATGAAGGTGTAGAAGAAGCGGTAGTTGCGTTTTCCCACACAGTTCCCCACCCAGGGGCAGTGGTGGTCGAACCGCTCTGAAAAACAAACGCATGTTGATGAAAAGGGATGCGCAATGAATTGATGAGTGGGAGAGAAAATCCTCTGGAGGGATAACAGGGATTTTAGCCTTTGCAGACCATTTACATGCACACAAACCTATCTAAAGGTCCCCTATTATACTGTTTTTCATCAATATATTATAGCTCTCAGATATATACAAAACATGTCTCTGAAGTGTTTGTCTCCAAACACTAAACAGATCATTGCAGCATCCCATAATCCCCTCTGTTTCAGCCCTGTTTCCAAAGTGCTGATTCTCTGTCTGTTACTTTAGATGAAAATAAGGAGCCCCTCCCCACGCCCCTCTGAGAGAGATTTGGTTAAAAAGAACACAATGGTGCTCTAGGAGGAGATTCAGGGGATAAGGTGGGGGGGGGGGGGTTACCTTGGTTGGTGATTGGCTAATGGTTACACAAGCCAAACAATCGTTATGACATCATAAAGTGGCCAAAATCTGATCAGCTCATTTTCAGACAGGTTTTTATATAAATGGATCAGGACAAAAAGAGAGAGAATCTTTTTTCCTGAAACTTTCAGAGTCTCTTTACACAGAGGGGACACATGTTGATGTAGAAAAGACATGAACAAGTGGATTTTGCATAATAGGTGACCTTTAATACAATATGAAAGGGAATGATCATTTCAATCATAAAGTTTTAAAAATAGTCTTTCCCTCCAATATTTGAAATGATAACACAATTGCAACATCAGTCAAAATAGTCAATTATTAGTTATTTTATTCCTCATCAATCATCCCATCCTATCAATGGATCCAGCCTGATCCCCGGCGATGGGATGATGTTCCCTGTGAGGCCTGTATTTATTATGCATGGTGTGTGAATGTCAGCTCACCCACACAGTTGTCACACAGGCTGCAGTGGGAGGTGCGGGGGGGGCCGGAACATCTTGCAGGTGAAGCAGTACTTGAGCTTCACCACCTGCTGGTTGATCACCACCTCCTTAGTGCGGGGGGGTGGCCGATAGCTGGTGTTCCCCGTGTTATCTGCACAGGGGAGGGACAGAGAGACAATTCAGTTTATTCACTGATCAAAGGAGAGATTTCTTCCTTTTCAATTCTTTATTTGGAGTCACATTATATTAAAAGTACAGTTTTGAAAATCATATCTCTTTAGAGACACGAGTGTTTTTTTTTTCTTATACCCTATTTGAGGCAGAGTGTCCAAACTTTTAAAAGTACATTGAAGACCTACATTTTTAACAAAGCCTTCGGTTAGACAGGGTATATGCAGGAATCCTGAAGTCAAATGTAAAACCTTTTAAGACCTTTTTTAAGACCCTTTCCATACATTTTAAGACCTCATCGCCACTTCGAGTTTTAACCGGTTACATTGGCGACACACTTTACCTCACATTTACTATATACAGTATTGATTGTCCTTCCTCCTTATCTTCCAACCATTTGGACGCAGACTTGCATTTCCCCATAACGATGTTGTTTAACAACCGGCGTAAACGGACCTTCACGCGCTATCAAGCAGTGAGCGTGCGATGTCCTGTTCAGATGACGTCCAATCCAACGGGATGCCATAAATAAACTACACAGAATCACACTACACACCTACGCAATGATTACATTCAGGCAAACTGTAGAATACACCCTCTTTAGACAATTTATATACTTATTGAAAACAAGCTACCAAATGTAATACCTTGGAAAATGCCGTTTAATACTTTTTAATAGCCTTAATTTTCGCTAAATTGATTTAACAACTTTTAATACTTTTTAAGACCCCGCGGACACCCTGGTAGAGCTCGCATTTTATGGTATTCATTTGATTTGATTTTGATGGTAATTTGAATAATTTGAATGCTTTATGTATTTTTATTGTCTTTTGTTGTTATCTTATTTATTTTGTATTTCTATTTGTATTACATACACTATCTTGTCTTTTCATTTTGCTGTAACTCCATTATTTACAATGTTGTTATTTGTTTTTAATCTGTAAAGCCCACTGAGGTCCTAATAAAGACATAAAAAGGGCCATCTTTTACAAACACATGCCATTTAAAAAAGGGACAACTTACTCCAAAATCAAACAAACATATTTGTAGTCTTACCTGTAGCGCTATTTATAATCTAATTATTGGATATCTGGATTGTTTTGGGTTGAGTTGCTGAGTCTTGGAGGTATTGGTCATATAGATATAGACTTCTCTCCAATATAATGGAACTATATGGTTTGTGGTGCTCAAAAATAAGTGCATTTAAAGCTCGAAAACGATAAATGATGACAAGTTTACTTAAGTATCCATAGTTTCATTTAGGAACGACAAACCGTACTTACCATATCACTGTACTGTTCTTAGATTAGTATCACAGCTCTAGTTTGATTTTGAATATAAAGAAATGCGCTGCTTATTTGAACGTTATGTACTTTGATTGTACTTATTGTCAGTCGCTTTGGATAAAAGAAGCAACTAGATGAAATGTAATGTAATGATTTCCACATTTCCAACATAATGTGCTTTTTAAATGAACGTGTAATGGCATCAGTAATGAGATCAAGCCTAAGAGAATAAGAAGTCAAACTAAATATCCAAAGCTGTTTCTTTAAAGTGGACCTATCATGCTATATTTGAATAATATAGTGTAGGACCATACCTATATAAGGCATATTTATACTTTTTTTTTTCAAAATACCAAACAGATCATGCATTTTAGCCATGCCTCATTTTGCTCAATTTGACCATTTCTAGCTCTGTTTTAGCAAGGGCAGATTTTTTTGGGGGAAAAATCCAAGCTTTTATTTTGAAGGACCGATTTTCTAACGCTGTGCATGCAGTAGGCGTTGGACTGGAAGTACCGGAGACCATAAATGGTTTTGAAAACTTCTGTCACGTAGTGATCATCTTCTCAATAAAACATCTCTGCTGATGTTTTTTCGAGTCTTCTGGCCAATCAGAATCAAGATTGTTGCCCGAAGTCCCCACGGAGAATAACTGAGGTAGAACTATTCTTTATACATCCATGGGTACAACTTCAGATAAAAAATGAACACATAATGAAATATGACCCCCGGTTTGATGATTGACAGGTCACAGAACAATGGGAGCTATCTACCCTTACCCACAATTTAAAGTAAGTCACACAGAATCTCCTCTTTACTCTTCTCTCAGCAAGCTGTCAGAACTAAGTGAAAAACAAACAATGGCATAAAATATTATTAATATATCGGGTAGTAATAGATTTATTTATTTTCTTCTCAGAGTGTACCAGAATGCGTAGTTTATGTTAGTATTTCTAAAAATCTCCTGGGGTTCAGCTTTGATTCCATTATCTCATTAAACCTTTTTTAAAAGCATACTTTAGTTCTGTGAAGGGATATATGCACTGTACTTCACTTTTATTAATATTGTATTCTGAAAAGCGTATATATTACAGCACGATTTTTTGTTGAATAGATTTGAGTGCTTCAAAATGTTGGGTCACGATGTATTGACCAAGTAAAAAGTGGGTCCCGAGGCCTAACCAGTTGAGAACCACTGATCTAGAGGCCTGGCATATGTACTACAGCGTCTCCAGCGCTTTCGAACGGCAATGGCCGTGGCTGTCTCCTCCTGATTGGTGGAGTTGGCCCAATAGCCGTAGCGCCACCGTCCTGACGTCAGGACAGTGTTCAAATCTGGATCAGTTTTTATCAGATCCGTTGCAGCCCCTTTTTTAGAGATTTGGGTATGGAGGAAAATAGAGAGGGTTGTGTTTTCTGACACTTGGTGAGTTCCCTGGAACACCGGGGACACATATTCATGTATAAAAGACGTACAAAAGTGCATTTTGCATGATAGGTCCCCTTTAAGATATGGTGGTAGGTAAAGATTCAAGACTTATGTCAGAGCATCTGTATTAAAAATATCTGGAGCAGCAGCAGTGCAGTTGTGTAATGTGAACGTCTTACATCATCACTGCCTAAACTTTGGTCCTGAGTAGGATGTAACAAGGTGCACAGAGCCAGCTTTAGACACGAGGTCAATATATTGAGGTAATCCATATTTAAAGGGAAGGTAGTGTTGGCAGGACTTCAAACTGAGAGTGCATATAAGTGATGGACTGAACCCTGGTGAAAAAAGGAAACACTGAGGGACAGAAAATCCTCCGGTCCAAGTTACAGACACATTGATTTCACAAAAAATGCCCTAAAGCTGCCAATGAGACATACGTTACACATGGTAAATACTTCTTTAATGCGTCAAAGGAATCCTCATCGTTTAAAATAAAATGGCAACAGAAAAACTGATGTCTGTATTCCAGTAAAACAGCTAAAAGAATTATAGCCGCTTTCACACCAAGTACTTTGCCGTACTTAGTTCCCAGCACTTAGTACCCCCATGGATAACCAACTGTAAACCCCTCACACACCATTGCACGCTGTACTCTTTAGTCAACTTGACATCATTATCAATGCGCAGATCACTGCACTGGTACAAACTCATCTATACCGCTATGCTTGGACTGCTGCCCCTCTACATATCCACTTACATATCACACAAACAGTACAGCTATAGCCTACGATCTCAAAATTACATCACTCTGTCCGTCCCCAGTTCGCACGGTGCTTGGGAATAAAGCCATATCATACTCTGCCCCCTCGACCTGGAACACACTTCAGCAGGAACTTAAGCTGACCAGTTTGATACCCATCACGGATTTTAAACTAATTTTAAAAAAGCTGGAGAAATCATCTGTGGGTGTTTGCACCTGCTATATCTAACTACTGTATATGGATTTCAATGACTACTTTTTTTACGATGTTGTATTTTAGTGTTGCCTCTGTGTTTAGTGTCCTGTCTGTCTGTAACTTTGTGTGGTAGTGTTACCACTGACAGGTCTCTCTTGAAAATGAGACCTTGTGTCTCAATGAGATTTTACACCTGTATCAATAAAGGCTAAATAAAAATAAAAAATTGAACTAAAGAGCCGATCGTGTTCACACCGGAATAAGTTCCCTGAGGGAAGATTACGCAAATGAAGCCGCTGACGTCACTTCTTCTTCTTCTGCTTTGGGTTTACTGGCAGGCCGCAAACAACTTCACGGCGTATACTGCCACCCGAAGTCCCCGGCCGGAAGTCCCCGGAGTTGGGGACTGGCTTCAGTAGAAGCTGCTGGGACTTCCGAGTAAATCGCCAGAGCGCAGACACCTCCTCATCTCTCCAATGTTTTTTTTTGTGTTGCCATAAGTTAGTCTCTCTCCGTTGGTGCGCGGGGCTAATGCTAATGCTAATAATGCTAATGCCAGCAAATACAATGGCGGCTTCAAAAAACTTTTCCGAGTTTTACGGTGCGTGGTTTGCAATTCGCCCAGCCAATCCCCACCACCTCTCTAGCAGGCACTAAAAAGGGGGTAAAAGTTCTCTTTTTGGTGTGAACGCAAAATCCCAGGAACTAGGGCTGTACGATTATGGCAAAAATCATAATCACGATTATTTGGGTCAATAATTGATATCACGATTATTAAATATGATTATTCATTGACTTTGAAAAAATCCATTTATTGAACTTTAAAACAAATACAAATAATAATTTGAACAGTATCTTTTTAACTGTTGATTACCCTGAACGTATAATTCAACTGAAAAACCAATACAAAAATAAATGATACATTTAAATAAATAATATCAAAATAATAAATACCAATAAACAAGATCAACAAATATTTTGGAGCGCACTTCCCCAAGCTACTAAACATATATAAATATGATAAATACAAATAAATTAGACCAAAATTAATTAGATCAAATATGTTGTAGTGCACTGTCACAACCTAGCAAAGCTAAATAATTGTTTTTTTCGATTATGTTGTTTTTGTAATTGTGGCAGGCCAAAATCATAATTGCGATTAAAATACGATTAATTGCACAGCCCTAACAGGAACTATCGGAACTAAAAGGGAAAAGTACTCCGGTGTGAATGCGCCTTATGCCTTCATTCTCTACTGTGAGTTATGCTCTGAATATAAACAAACTGTGTGAAAGCTGTGACAAAAATAGAGTTTCATTGAAGTTTGACACACTTTAATGCCACTGAGCAGAGAGTAGTTTATAAAGAAATGAGCTGAGATCAAGCAGTTTGAGTTTAGGTATCACAGTGTGCAAATGATGCTCTAAACCTGGGTCATAAACCGGCAGGAAAAACACCTTGCGGGGAAAAGAGACACTAAAAAGGCTTATTTTGAATGATACTGGACGTAAAACACAAAATAAGGGCTGCTTCTTACATTACTGTCAATCTGCAGATTATTTTCTAGACTAAAAAGGTCAGAAAATACTTTAAAAGTCCCTCATAGTCTCTTAAGGTCAAAAGTGATGTCTTTAAATGTCTTGTTTTGTCAGTTTCACTCATTTAAATATGACATAAAACAGAGAGAAGCCGTTTTCTGAGGGCCTGAAAACTGTATTTCTGCATACTTTCATGAAAAAACACTTAGAACTCAAAATAGTTGGCGATACTTACTCTGCAGATTGATTTTTTCATGCAGCTCTAGTCAGAAGCACTTAAGACAACAATGTTTCTATGACTGGAGTTGGCTCTTACCGATCTGTTTTTCGATGTCTGCCGCCTCATCGGGCGTCGCTCGGGGCAAGATGCCGGGGTCCGTGAAGCTCGTCTGGAGCAACGTGATGACCACAAACACAAAGAGGAAGCCTCCAATCACAGGGATGCAGCTGGTCAGGTGTTTGACCAGGAAGGGACAGCTGTGAGGAGAGGAAGAGAGGGGATGGATTACTAAGACATGACAAACAAAGGGAAAGGATATAAAGAAATCCAAGTCTCATATAACTGAGGCTGATATAGAGAGGCGAAGTCCCTCCCTTTCCGGGGGAGCTCCATGGGACCTTATTTCAGAAAAAGTATGTATTGAAGTCAATGGCGAGAGACAGATTATCTTTCGATCCCGTTTGAATTGTGCCACGAATTACACATATGATGTTTGTCAATTTAAAAGATAATTTTGCAAGTCAAAAAAATAAAAATGTGTCGTAAAACTGTGAAGTAACACTTTTTTTGTGTGAAACCGCTCAATGAACTACATCTCCCGTCTCGCAACACACACCAAGACAGCCGTCACGTTGGCACATTTCACTTCTTTCTTTCAGAATGAGGCGAAAAGTATTAAAAGAGGTGAAAATCACTCCAAGTCGGGGCATGTTGAGAGCTGTACATACACACAAGGGGAGTTAGTCGGTTCCGTAAGAGCCAGCATGCGGGACCGGGATTCTGAGATTTGTAGTCTTTCTAGTTGCGTATTTTTCATAGTCTTATATTTCAACAGTTTTACGACAAACTGTGACTTTTTTGACATGGAAATGATTTTTTAAGATTGACAAACATCATATGTGTAATTCGTGGCACAATTCAAACGGGATCGAAAGATAATCTTTCTCTCCCCTTTGACTTCAATACATACTTTTCCCGAAATAAGGTCCCATGGGTCGGAAGTAGATGGGCGGGACTTCGCCTCTCTATTTCAAACCCACTGGGGGATCTAGTTTTAATTAACATGCAGTGCCTTTAATCAAAATCTTAAATCCATAGAGACACAGCATACATTTCACTACACTATGATAACAAATACTTCATGAAGTATGTATTAGCAGTGATGGAAGAAATACTCATTATTTACTTAAGTAAAAGAAGCAATACTACAGGGTAAAAATACTCAATTACTTAAAAGTGCTGCATTCAAAATGTAGTAGTACAAGTTAAAAAGTAGTTGCATTAACATATATATATAAAGTGCCAAAAGTAAAAGTACTAATTTTGCAGAATGGGATATTTAAGAACCATATATTTTAGTATAGAGTTTCTTTCTATACCAATGGGAAGCTAAACCTATAATAATATATGATAATGTATTCTATGTATAATCTACATGTGCAAAGGGGAGTATAAAGTACCATAATGGGAAAAGACTCAAGTAAAGTACTTGCATTTTTTACTCAAGTACAATACTTGAGGAAATGTACTTAGTTACCTTCCACCACTGTGTATAAGGACATTTTATGAATTAGTAGAACCTGGTTTACAGTTCAGCAAAGATCTTATTCATCAGATAAGATTTAACTCAACAAAATAATAATGTTCAATGCTAGTATGCTTCATATTGCTTTACTATAGTGGAAGCTGACATGTTTTGGTATTTCCACTGAACTCTCAGGGGACGTGACAGAAGCGTGGACCTTAAAACTAACCCACACTCACTCAAAAATAAAGAATAATCCACTGGTGATGAGGATGAGGCCCAGGGTGAGGGGCAGCACGCCGCTCTGCCGGGCCACCATGATCCGCCCATCGCAGTAGAACCGGTTCTTTCCGGGGAACACGTGCCACTTCCTCCTGGGTTTCCCTTTCGGCTCCTCTGGTCTGTCAACGTCCGGCCCGTGATGAGGGGTCGGGATCGGGGTCGGGGTTGGAAGTGTCCGGGGGTCAATTTGCTGATACTCGCAGTTTTTCATGATGTGGAGTAGGGACCCTTTAATGCACCAAAAAAGTAATCATCATTTAAAGTCAACTGGAAACAGCGAAACTGATGATGAAATACCACTGAGAACAATGCCTTTAATCTCAACTGTGAGTTTTGCTGTGAATATAAATAAAACAGTGTGAAAGCTGGGACAAAAATATTGTTTCACTGAAGTTTGATGTACTTTAAAGCCACAGAGCAGAGGGTAGATTATAAAGAAATTAGATTAGGCAGTTTGTTGATACTGAAGGTTTTCATGACTTAATAACCAGGGTTTGGAGGGTAACTTCAAACATGTAATCCATTACAATTACTAGTTACATGTCAACAAATGTAATCAGTTAAAGAATCTGAGTATCAAAGTAATCTGATTACTTTCTTTTAATTTTGTATTACCACAATATGAAAATGCAATTCAAATAAAATAAAAAACAATAAGATGTTTTTCACTTAAGTGCAGGTTACAATTTAACCTCAGAAAGGAAGATATATGTTATGATATAAATGTAGTAACAGTAATAGATTAATAATGCCGTTTAAACTTCGACTGTATTTTGCTTAACATTAAAATAAAGGAGAATTAAAGTAGCCTAAATATAAAGGTAATTAATTCAGTACGTATAGTATAATATATGGATCTTTATTTTAGAAATATATTTTGTATGTATGTATATATTTTCTTGATAAATGTAATCTGATTATTATTTAAAAATGTAATTTAATACAGTTACCTTTTTTTGTATCCCGTTTACGTAATCTCGTTAGTTGTAATCTCGTTACTTCCCAAGACTGTTTATAATAACGAGATTTTAGTTATTTATCCAAATTCTGAGAACATTTCACCAGCGGTTAACAGCATCACCGACGCCCGGGTTTGAGGCACTGAAACGCCGCAAACGTCGTCATCTTTCTACGGTGAAAACAAGCCAATCTTACACTATGGGTATCCAAGTGTAAATAACCCAAAGTACTCGAAATAAAATCCCAGATATTCTCCATGTTCCTTCACTTATTCCTCTTGTTTTTTCCAGAGAGCCATCGCAAAATAATCCAGCCGTTGACCAACTGGTAACCATTAGCTTGTTAGCTTTGCCATTTAAACCCTGGATGTTTAACCGTTCATTCTTCTTCTTCTTCTTCTTCTTCTTCTTTTGCTTCTTATTTTGTTTTTACAGGCGGTTGGCGTCCAGATGTTGCATTACTGCCCACTACTGGATACATAATAAAACGACCCTTTCCAAAAATAACTATTATACCTAACGGAAAATGCTAATATAGGAAAATAAATAAACATAATAAGCACCTTGTACCTTCGTTTCGATTGTATTTCTTGCTTAAACCATAGACTGTATATATAAAGGCTTAAACCAGCAAAGAAAAAGAGACTGCAATATATTTTTTGTTTTAGTTTTTATGGCCAGAGGATCTCCCGGAAGTAGTTTCAAAATAAAAGCCCTCGTCTGGTAAACGCATGGCTGTATAAAAGAGAACACACGACATTTAATGATAGATAATGATTTTAAGATATAGTTGTTATTACAAGAAAGAGGCCGTAGAGACAGTCTTTAATGCCCTCTCAGAGTCTATATTGATAAGACTAGCGTTGAGGGCTTTCCATAGTTCGGTTTATTTTGAAAGATATTGACGGTTCAAGGACTGAAACCCAAAACGCTCCCAAAACACGAACAACGTCTCAGAGTTCAGCCTTATCAAAACAAGCCGAAATACACCGTCACCGAGCTGCACAACGTATACCTAGTGATGGCGAGATGAAGCCTTATCAAGCTTTGAAGCTTTCCAGCCAATTGGTTCTCAAAAGGGTTCATCTCATCTGAACCGTTGGTCAAAGTGTGTTAAACAGGCACACATCTCAAGAGTGTGATCTTTCTGTGAGTTCCCAATGAGTAAAGCCTTAGAATAACTGTAAACAATGAACATGAAATCATATTTTTTCATGTAATACATTTGTATGAATATTATATATATACCTGCCCAGTTACTCTTACAACGAATCCGTATTTGCAGTTAATCAAATTAGTAATCTAAGATAGCCTAGGCTACTCATAAAAGCACTTGAAGTATGAAGTGACCGCAGCACTGTTGTTAAGGGGTTTTTGCATCTAACTGTAACCTTAGAGCAAAGCATTAAATCCCCATTATTAATCAATCGATGCTTTCTACTGATCTGTGAAGGTTTTCATGTCATCATTACCATGGGCATCACTTTGTTAGAAACAGTGGTGGGGACAATTTCTCCATATTTAACAGCATAGCAGAAGACAAAAGATGCCCCCCCTCACCATGAAGGAGGGGTTCACCTTTGGTTTCTCCTCCCACCTGAATCCATCACATCACGATGGGGTCTAATCGCCATAGATTATATATTTTTGACTTTTGTACATATGGCAATAAATATGTTTATTATACCAAACAAACTCGAAGTCTCTTCTGATTTAAATACATTCAGCTTCCACTAAAAATTACCATCATTTAAATTGAGAGAATATTATTTGTGTGAAATACAATCCCTGACACACATATTAGAGTTTAGCATACAATCAATACAGGTCTTGCATAAAAGTTTGAATACAGAAATGACGGCTTGGTAAATAAGACATCAAGAACCTCATTACAACCTACATTCACTTTTCAATAAAATACCTCAAAATGTTTTCCCAAAAAGGCAGAAACAAAGGCGTTCAGCAAAACAAATAACAACCAAGTTTCTGTCTTACATTCACATATTGGATGTTGTCTTCATCTTCGTCAAGTTGATTACAAATACAAAGTTACTCTTGTTTCAATCAACAATTTACCAAAGCATTGGGGACATTCATTTGAGAATGATATAGAAATATTTTAAGAAAGAGTTGTAATCATTTCAATCAATTACATTTTTATTTCTATCTTCTCCTTATATTTTGGGAGAAAATAACTTGGAATATTACGAGGTTAAGAAGACATAGTAGATAAGATCTTGTCAATAAAATAAATCAAATAATTGGCTTTATTATATTATAATATTATCTGAATTTTTATTTCGCAAATAGAAAAAACATCTCAGTAAATTTGTGTCATTTAATTTAATTTTAAGGAAACATGGAAAAGAACAAATCTTGTCCCGGGGGAATTCATTTGTTATTTTCATAAATATATAACTTAATATTATGACAATAAAGTCAAAATAGATAGAAACTTTTACAAGATTTAAACTATTTTATTATCTTGTCAACTTGACAGGCCTTTTGGGGATATTTCCTATCTTGCACATACGTTATAATATTTATTATATCATAAAATTACCTGTTTTTGAATTTGGGGAATAAAAGAAAGTTGATTTCTGTTGCTACTTTTTGGATGAATTCACACTAAATCTGATTGTTTTTATCCCAGAGCTAATACACATTATCCAGACATTAAAACAACCTTAAACTTCACATTTTATACCTCAATAAATAAACCCTGAGTTTCTCAATCTTTAAACATTGTTCCAGTTAAAAACCTCACAGTTTCTCTGAGTTTAAAGAGGGTGGTGCTCCTCTTCCTCGCCCCTGTGTGAGGAAGCTGCAGACTGATGCTGCTGCGCTCTGATTGGACAGCTGGACACCATGTGGTTCAGGCTCTGACAGATGTGGCACTTTTTGGGCTGAGGAGGCAGCTGACACTGTTTGGCGTGATGGCCGGGGGCTTCACAGTTATAGCATCTGAAATAAAACAGGACACAGGAAATGAAATGGGTTTTTTTTTGCCACAAATTCAGTTGTTTTTTCTAAAATACCTTTTTGTTTTTGTGAAAACCGGTGATGAAAAAAATATTTTGCCATGATCATTTTCAGGAAAAAATACATTATAAATGTGTAATATATATATATATAGTTCTGACTATTTTCAGATGCATAATTTTTTTCTCAGAATTCTGACTTTAATTTCAGGACCCTCCAAAAAAAACATTTATACAATATTACTTTTGACAGGTATTACATTTGATATCAATCTGTAAAGAAATCTAAAAGCTCAAATAAGTCAATGCAGTGCACTGACTGACTCCCACCATAAGACGGCAGCTTTAGTTCCAGCTTCCTGTCTCTCTTTAACAAATCTGTCACCATGCAGCCTCTGATGCACTTTGAATGTTCAGGGGTAAGATTGATCTCCTCAGTCCCTCAGGGGGAAATATAAAGTACGCTTTGACAACCAAACCTAAAACTGGCTTAGTTTTACACCAATACAAAGTAAAGGGTGCAACATTGCATCATTAATGGGCTGTAGAGGAGATGGTAAGTGGCCAAAGTTTGCAAAATCTTGAACATTACTAGTGCTAAATGTGAAGGTTGTACGTCCTCATTCTGTCTCACCTCTCCCCTCTGGATCCCCGGCTCCTCTTCGGCCTCCTCTCGCTGCCCAGACACGGGGCTCCGTTTGGGCCGGTGACCCGCAACGACTCCAGACCTCTGGAGGATTTATTGAAGGTGAACTCAACAGCTTCTCCTTCTCTGAGGCTGCGGAAACCCTCCATGTGAAGTTTGCTCTGTTAACGAGAGGGTCAGGATTACATTTTATGTGCGTTTTGGCAAACTCATATCCCATTTTCAGTAGACGTATTGATTCACACTTAAAGTATTAGCCTACAGAACAGTTAAGCTTACAGAGAAGAGATAGAATCTGATCCAGACAAAATGTGAGACAAAGAGAGGATTTTGGAGAACAAAAATTGAGAATTTTGGAAAAAGTTGAAATTTTGGAAAAAGTTGAAATTTTGGAAAAAGTTGAAATTTTGGAAAAAGTTGACATTTTGGAAAAAGTTGACATTTTGGAAAGATCTGTATTTTTAAAAGACATTTTGGAAGAAAAAGTGAGAATTAAGAAAAAAAGTGAGAATTTGGAAATTAAAGTTAGAATTTGATTAAATCTGAAATCTATACAAATCGAAAAAAAGGGAGAATTTGGAAAAAAAAGTTAGAATTTGGAAAAATTATTATTAGTATTTTGATCATCTCTGAAATCTGAAAAAAGCTATAGTTTTGAAAAATAAATTCAGAATTTGAGAAAAAAGTCGGAATTTTGGAAAGAAGGTGATAAGGGCCAAATGTAAAAAGCCAGTGCATAAGAACTTCTACTGCAGCACAGGATCTGAATGCTGCACCTGATGCACGAACACGTCCTGCTGCGGGACCCCGTCCCGGCTGCTCATGGTCAGGAAGCCGAACCCCAACCTCACATTGAACCACTTGCAGACGCCGCTACCCAAATCCACCTCCTGTTTCTCCTCTTCATTGCCACATCCACTTCCTGCTGCACGAGAAACAGGGAGAGGGGAGATTAGTCCAATTATTTAGAGTTTAATAAGTCAACGTGTTTTATGAGGAATTCACTTTAAAAAATGCAAGAGACGAATGAAAATCAAGTCAGAGTTTAGCTTATTAAACACTTTAATTTAGATATTACATGTTGTAAAAAAACATTTGACTTTTAAATTCATCAAGTTTTAATGTCATACTCTATTACCAACAGGCCTTCCAAATAAAATGTTTCTTACTTCTTCCCCGACAATATTAATGTGCATTAAAATCCACATTTTAAAGACAGCGAATCTTGCAATCCCCTTTTTCTGTTTCCTCAAATTATCTCAGATGAGAGATTTTTTGACAAAGTGTGTTATCTGATATCTGTCATATCTTATTTATTGCAATCAACACCATTTCAATGACCACGATTTTCAACAACATATTAAATGTGTGTGTGTGTGTGTGTGTGTGTGTGTGTGTGTGTGTGTGTGTGTGTGTGTGTGTGTGTGTGTGTGTGTGTGTGTGTGTGTGTGTGTGTGTGTGTGTGTGTGTGTGTGTGTGTGTAATCCTGCAGGAGATATAATACCTTCTGCCTGCTTCCTGCTCTCTTCTTGCACAATATGCAGAAGCCCTCTTGACCCTCCCACCTCTGGTAACCCCCACCACACGCACACACACACACACACACACACACACACACACACACACACACACACACACACACACACACACACACACACACACACACACACACACACAAAATGTACAGATTGACCAATCAGAGTTTTATAAGATGCAGCTTTCCACATGAATTAAAGTGTTATTTAAGGGCTAAAAGTTGTGCTAGTAAAATGCAGGAATAATTAAATGTAAAATAGTGTACATTGGAATACAACACTGATTATTTCAAAAAAATATATGTATTTATATGAATATGTGAACTTATCTGATATCTAAAGTGAAATAAAGAGTGAGACATACCTTTGGTCATCTTAGAGGAAACTCCTGTTCTGCAGTGTCTGCTTGAGCAGTACATAACTGGAGCTGTATTTATAAAGTCCATGATGATTAAATAAATAAACAAGTGACATTTATACAGCAGATGGTTTCTTCTTCCTCTTCTTCTTCAGGGTGAGTCACATGATTCAGGTGAAGTTGATCCTCCTGTTCAGGTGATTCACCTCCACCTGTTACAGTTCATAAAGAGAAGTACGGTGGCCTGTAGGAGTCATTTACCCACACTCATTTATATATGATGAGCTGCTTTCAAACTACTGAGTCATGGAAATTCCTGTAATGACACACACAAATGCACACTCAAGCTCACACTAAACACACACACACACACACACACACACACACACACACACACACACACAAATGCTCCCACTTAAAACAAACACACACACACACACACACTGTCTCTCACAACACACACACACAGACACACATTCACAAGCATGTGCACTTCATAATTGTGCAGTAATAACTAAATAAGTAAAGCCACACACTCACACACTTAGCAAGTTAAGCGAGAGAGTGTGTGTGTGTGTGTGTGTGTGTGTGTGTGTGTGTGTGTGTGTGTGTGTGTTTAATAGCTCTCTGAAAGTCACTGTGGAAATGGAAAAGCCTACCGGCTCCTGCGGAACATGGAAGGCCAGGCGTCACCCAGAGGGGCTTCTGGAACAAAGCCTCGACACGCGCTTGTTTGTACACAGTACACACACAGTACACACACACACACACACACACACACACACAAACACACACATACACACAAACAGGCTGTTATGTCACTGTGATTGAATAAGCATAGTAGATGAGAATGGTATAAAACTCACATTTCACATATCACTCTGAATGTCCCCCTGCAATATTTATGTTGTGAATGTAATGCTGTTAAAATGCACTTGAATGAACATGTGTGTGTGTGTTGGGTTGAGTGTGTGTGTTTGTGTGTGTGTGCGTGAGGGATGTCAGATCACCTTTCAGCTTTCCTCCAGAGGGACATCAATCAATAAATCTGATCAATAGTAAATCAAAAAGATGCCATGTTGTGACAGATCTCCCACACACACACACACACACACACACACACACACACACACACACACACACACACACACACACACACACACACTATGTGACAGTATGTGACACTGTGAGTGTTGCACGGCCAGATACGGCTCAAGAAGCTGACTCAAATAAGGAAATATATGATACAATATGATGTGATATGATATGAATGATAATGTGACACATCGACGTCTGCACTCACAGTGCCGCGGACTGTACTTAATGTTACTCTGATCCGGTTACTTATGTCGTGGCAGATATTTAAGTAAGCTTTCTTAACGCTAATGTTATAATAGTCAGATTGCTCTGAAGATGGGAGGGGATATTCTATTAATTTTCACGTTCACACAGTCAGTTGATTTTTGCCGGCCGTCTTTCCTGCAACGGCAGTTTTTCTGTATTTCCTCTATCCTGTAATATGAATTGATCACTTTAAACTCCGCACACGGAGCTCTGATTGGTCAGCAGGCAGTGCTTTCACTGAGTTGATCTCTTAGCCTGCAACCTAACCTCCTCCCGAGGAGGTTAGCCGCTCAGCATAAGTTACCATGGAGATCTAGCCTGCTAAAAAGAGAACCAGCGTCGTAGGACCGGAAAGCCCGAGATTTCCCTGAAGTCGGCCGGCTAAGCGAAAATCCGGCTTCGTAGTACAGGCCTCAGGTGGCAAAGGACATGAAAGACTGAAGATGTATTATCTGTTAAAGAACAATAACAACATTTGGGGGAATTGTTTAACATAGCTGCACATTTACCTATTGCTATTAAAAATATGTATGTCCTAAATAAATGTCATGCATATGATTCAGTATATTACAAAAATTAGTTAGTATTGCATGACGTAGTGTAAAACTTTCTTAAAATAATGACCATTAACCTCCAACCAACTACAAGCATGCAGATAATACATGCACTATGTTCCCTCTCCCACTAGATGTCACCTAAATACTTTACTCTCTGAAAACACCCCAATACTACACTTCCAAAACAACACTGCACATATTTGATTTGATTAGATTATTTCAAGTACTTTGCAACAGTATACTGCACGTAGTTCTTTAGTATTTCCAGATTTCATGTAAATAATCTTCTATATCTTAACGTATAATAGTTTCTATTTTATTTTTGGGTTGTTTTTCCTATTTTTTATGTTCTTTAACTGTGTGTATGTACGCACCACCAAGACACATTCCTCATATGTGTAAATCTACTTGGCAATAAACCTGTTTCTGAGTCTGAATAATGTCACACTGACTCGTGCACAAAAACCATGGTTACGATTGAATTTGGACATAAAAAAAACCCACATTCAATATACAGTACGTTTTTGTAGAATCGTGCAACACTGGGATTTGTTTCCTTGCTACATTTTACAGATGATTGATTTTTATTGAGGATCAATCATATATATTTAATTTAAGATTTACTAAGATTGTTTCAATACACACATAATGTATGGATATACACAAAAGTACGGAAGAGGATTGGTGCCACATGTGATAAAAAATGGAGATCTTCAATGGATTTCTAAAAATAATTATATTTATTTTCTATATTTAAGTCAGAATATCACATGTTTCCATAATCCTCATCATTCCCTAAAAACATTTACTATAAATATCTGTCACAACACACAGAAATGATTCTTCATAAATCTGAGCTAAGGCTCCACCTCCTGCCTCTCTTCTGGCACTAATCACCCCTCACACATGCATTTCCGGTTGGGGGTTAATCCCACCCCCTCCTCCTGCACAAACAAATGTTTCATTCTCTCCTGAAGCGTCAGTATCCATCAAAAAGAAAAGAAAAACCTTTCTGTGCTGCAGGGATGGATTTTGGAAGCAGATGTGACCCCTGGACCCATGAGGATGGGATGAGAAGAGGAGCATTGCACGGATAAACTAAACATATTAAAGCTCCTGTAGAGACATGAGGGAACAGCTGACAGGTGACATAGATGTTGGAGGAAAAGATGGAGGGGAATAAAACGCGAAGTGCGCAGCGCGGATGTGCAGAGCAGCGGATTTATTATTATTATTTCACTGCAGGATGGAGGTGAAATAACATGCATGTTTTACAGTCTCCATCGCACTGAATCAACGCGTTTTATTTCCTGCTGTAAAACGAAGAGAGGAGCGCTTGTTTTACTGTCTGCAGCAGCCTGATCCTGCAGGGTATCTCGGGGATGATGGAAGTGAAAGAATACTCATGTTTTACAGTCTCCATTACGCTCCAGCTGCACTGACTGATTTAATCTCACCAGTTGAAAAAAACACTTGTTTTCCTGTCTTCAGCACCAGGGACAGCGACCATGTGTGCAGAGGAGGGGGTTTACTGAAGCCTGATCTCCGGGTGGAGGGGAAATAACATGCATGTTTCACAGTCTCCATTGCACTGACTGAAAGACGACCAGAGGAGCGCTTGTTTTCGGTCTTCAGCACCGCGGACAGCCACCATGACGCGGCTCCGCAGGAAGGCTTTAGTTTCTCTCTTCCTCTTCACCCTCTTCATCTTCGGGGCCATGATGGGGCTCCGGACCCTGAAGCCCAGCGACGGCTTCTCAGACCTGGCCCCGGGGATGGGCTTCATCCGGGAGAGAGAGAGGGACCGGAGGCGGCTGGATGCAGAGGTGGGGAGTAACTAAGTACCTCAAGTACTTAAGTAAAATGTGTATTGTACTTGTACTTTACTTGAGTATTTTTAATGTTATGTTACTTGTCTACTCCACTACACGACCGAGATAAGTCACAGAGATACATGTTGTACTTTTACTCAATTACATGTATTTAATACCTTTAGTTACTTTACAGATCTGGATTAATGATGTGAAATATAATCAAGTGTTAAATCAGACTTTAGTTCCACCTGGAGTAAATTCACAAGCTACCCTGCAGTATACAAAGTCATTCAAACTAGCTGCACCTTTACCAGCTTTGAGAACACTTTCATGATCAATCATTAGAAAACATATCATATTATTCTGAAATGGACCAATCTGCACAAAGACTACTTCTACTGTTGCTACTTTAACTATATTTAGATGATAATACTTTTCTACTTTTACTAGAGTAACATTTGAATGCAGGACTTTTACTTGTAACAGAGTATTCCTACACTCTGTATACTTCTACTTTTCCTCTAGTACAAGATCTGAGTACTTCTACTTTTACTCAAGTACCAGATCTATACTTCTCCCGGCTCTGTATTTATGATGCATTGTTGGTGGAGCCTGGGACTGAAGAACTTAATCGCATAACACTGTAGCATTTCATATGACAATAAAACCTTTGAACTAAGTATGATTTTGAATGCAGGACTTTTAATTGTAATTAAGTATTTAGCCCATAATGTATTGGTACTTTTACTAAAGCATCTGAACTCTTCTCCCCCCTCCGTCTGGACCTGCAGGATGTGGCGGTGTCTCCGGGTCAGGTTCACGGCGGCAGCATCAGCAGCGACACTAAGGTGGTTTTCACTAAATCTGACCGGGACTACAGCATCTTTTACGACGTGCACATCTTCTACTACCTGTGGTACGGGGACCCGGCCACCGACAACAAGTACATCCACTGGGACCACGTGCTGGTGCCGCACTGGGACCCTAAGATCGCAGCCAGTCACGCCCAGGGCAGACACACGCCTCCGGAGGACATAGCCTCCAGTTTCTACCCGGAGCTCGGCCCCTACAGCTCCAGGGACCCCAAGGTGCTGGAGTCCCACATGGCGCAGATAGAGGAGGCTGCAGCAGGTAACTGATTTAAAAATACTGCTAAATGCATCTACTGAAGAAAGCAAAGGACTTTATTTGGATAATAGTTACAATTAAAAATACATGTTTATATTATTTTACACTTTTTATTTATTGACTTAGTTGTCCATACATGTACTTTCAAGATCTCCCTTTATTTTTGCAAACAGTATAAATAAAATAAGACAAGTAGACATGCCTTAAATCTGAAGGTCCTTTTGTTCACATGATAATAAAAACTGCCCAAAAAGTTAATTAATAATTTTATAATTTATACAAATAATAATCATATAATAGTTAAAATGTAATCTAATAATCTGCTTCAAATAACTCAACAAAATTGAGTGCAATATTGAGATGATGATTAAAAAATATATATTTTGTGCAGCCCTGGTGTAAATAAAGTGACCACAGCTTTATTGATTATTAACCAATCAGTGCTTTAACCTCCACCCTCAATGTATTAACTCACATTCTGGTTCTGTCCTGGTACCCCCCCCGGCGTGGCAGACGACCACGGGGATATCAATTATAAAACTGCCCAAATAATGAACAATGAATTAATAAAAAACAAACATTATAATTTATAAAAATAATAATAATGTAACAGTACACATTTCTACTGATAATCTAAATAACTCAACAAAATTGAGTGCAAGAGATGATGATTAAAAAAAAATATTTTGTGCAGCCCTGGTGTAAATAAAGTTACCACAGGTTTGTTAAGCAGTATTTACATTGTTACTCTACCTATGTTTCTATAAAGTGAAGATTTGTTTACCTACTTTTGATACATGCTCTGATATAATAACTGTATGCTGTTGAAAAAACCCAATAAAAGTGACCACAGCTTTTATTGATTATTAACCAATCATTGCTTTAACCTCCACCTTCATTAATTTAACTCCCACTCTCTGCCTCTCGGTGGTGTGTTAGGGGTGCTGGTTCTGTCCTGGTACCCCCCCGGCGTGGCAGACGACCACGGGGAGCCGAGCGAGGATCTGGTCCCCGCCGTGATGGACGCCGCCCACAGGCACAGCATCAAGGTAACTGGTGAGACAACCGGTATGTTTTCTACTTCCTGACGATTTACTCAATGTGACAGTTTAACGTGAAAGCTGAGTCATGATGTTCCTTTTAATCATGTGTGAGTAGTAAGTAATCTTGTGCATGTAAGATTAAGAACATGCAATACATTTGGGATTCTAATGTCCTAAGGCTTTATTGTTGTACGCACAATAGCTAAATGTAGTTTAGACTCAGGCTCCTCCAACAATAACACAAAACAATATACTTCAAATTAAAAGAGGCTTGATCCCTTAACGCTTTTTACTGATTTACTGAATTATTAATGACTTTACAGCGACAAACGTCTCAATATTGTTATTTGTATGATAGTGTTTGACAAGTTATTATCTTGTGCATATAGGTTTAAATGTCATTATTATTAGCTATTGAACAAAAGGATCTGTTGTTATTGTTTTTCGTTGGCAGTTGTTGTTATACCTCTACATGTCTTGCAGCTGCAATGCATTGTGGTCCACTGAGGCTCTTACAGTGAATAAAAGTGAGAGTACCAAGCGAGTGGGACCCGGTGGCATCTTCAATTTTAAATCTCTGACCTCAAAACCTGACATTTACAGTGATATGGAGGTAGCAGAGAGATGTTGCCTTTCTCTCTGAGTACATCGTTTTTTTTATTAAGTGCCTCAGTGTATTTATCTTCTTCAGTGCAGCGCTCCATCCAACAGTCAGATCCACTTCAGCACAGCAGGGTCTTAAAGCCAAAACATGCTGGAGATGCATGAGGCAGCAGAGACAAAACACACACACACACACACACACTGGAGCATCAGCGTTAAGACGACTGATGCCTCTGTGTGTGTGTGTGTGTGTGTGTGTGTGTGTGTGTGTGTGTGTGTGTGTGTGTGTGTGTGTGTGTGTGTGTGTGTGTGTGTGTGTGTGTGTGTGTGTGTGTGTGTGTGTGTGTGTGTGTGTGTGTGTGTGTGTGTGTGTGTGTGTGTGTCATCTACATCTACGCAGTTTACTAGTAAATGTTAGCATGGAACTATTTGTACACAGCATGTTTCATGGGGGACACAAATAGCGTTGCACCTGGTCAGGTAGAGCAGCTGGATATTCAGAAACAAAGCAGACTTCCTGTTGGAGGGTTTGGCAACTTCTTGTTGAGACAATAAGGCAGACTCATTCCTGGGTTTAGGACTCATTCCTGCATCACTCCATATCAGGTATTCTAGGAACACTTTCTGCCATTTTCAGACCTCTTGAAGTGTAGTAATTTTCTCTGTGTATTTTGGCGTTTTGCACTTTTGAATTCATCCGTTGAGTTTACATATAGTATCTGATTGAATGCAGTGTACAACAACGTAATGATGCAACATGAGTTCAGGTTGGTGTTTGTCATCATCTGAAGAGTAAATGCAAACAGCGGTGGCTCTCCTCAGGCTCAGTGTAAATATGATCTGAGCACACACACAAACACACTCTTCATCCGCAGATTGAGCGACGTTTTACCTTGGCGTAACACAGCCGCGTCACCATAGAAACTGTTTAGAAACTGACCTTGCTGTCTCTCTTTGAAAGATGGCGTGGGCGTCGGGTGTTTGTGTCTCCACAGCTCAGTCAAAGCTGGGCTGCAACCCTTATATCATGTGCCTTTATATGTAAAAATAAGCTATGTGTCAATAAATATAGCAGTTATAATGTTAGAGTATACGAGTACAGTAATCTCTCCTGGAGATGAATTCCCTGAGGATGAATGGATCTATAAACATATGATTTTATTATTCCTAAAAATATGCTGAATAGAGATCTGAGACATTTGGGTCAGTGGATTAGATCCTGCTTCACCTGAAAGTGTCAACAGATGAGACGATACATCCTCTCCTCTCCTCTCCTCTCCTCTCCTCTCCTCTCCTCTCCTCTCCTCTCCTCTCCTCTCCTCTCCTCTCCTCTCCTCTCCTTTCCTTTCCTCTCCTCTCCTTTCCTCTCCTCTCCTCTAGAAATCCTCAGGGTCCTGCAGGCTAAACTTGGCTTCTGTCCTCATGTCTTAACTCGAGACGAGAGAACACCTTTAATTAGGAACATTTTAAACAAAAAAGGAGAGAAATACACGTTTCAGATTCTCTTCGTGTTTGATTACCATCAAGGGTTATGATTAGCAGAGGTTCAAACTCCTCAATTCATATGTACTTCAAAAAGTAAACAATAATAGGCAAAAGCATCTGTAATTGTATTCCATAACAAATTAGATTTCAACACGACATTCTATATTAGAAACAATACATGTGTTCAGACACAAAATGCATTTAATGAAATGTTTCGAATCTAAGCATATCTGTAAATATGTATACATTTCTAGTACTGCAGGGTGTCCGCGGGGTCTTAAAAAGTATTAAAAGTTGATAAATCAATTTAGCAAAAATTAAGGCTATTAAAAATTATTAAAAAGTATTAAACGGCATTTCCCAAGGTATTACATTCTGTAGCTTGTTTTCAATAAGTATATAAATTGTCCAAAGAGGGTGTATTCTACAGTCTGCCTGAATGTAATCATTGCGTAGGTGTGTAGTGTGATTCTGTGTAGTTTATTTATGGCATCCCGTTGGATTTGACGTCATCTGAACAGGACATCGCACGCTCACTGCTTGATAGCGCGCGAAGCTCCGTTTACGCCGGTTGTTAAACAACATCGTTATGGGGAAATGCAAGTTTGCGTCCAAATGGTTGGAAGATAACGAGGAAGGACAATCAATACTGAATATAGTAAATGTGAGGTATAGTGTGTCGCCAATGTAACCGTTTAAAACTCCAAGTGGCAATGAGGTCTTAAAATGTATGGAAAGGGTCTTAAAAAAGGTCTTAAAAGGTATTACATTTTACTTCAGGATTCCTGCATATACCCTGTACTAATATATATTTACTGGGTATTTTTAAATTAGGTGCAATGCCTGATAACCTGCTGCTGCAAAATGCCAATGATTAATAAAGTGAATCTATCTATGGATCAAATCTTAAGAAGGGAAAGGCAAAATAACTGCAATGTACTGCTATAAGGATACTCAAAACCCCTTTTTGATCATCCTTTTTGGACCACACCAATACATAACTGAACAATTAACACAGTGACACATATTTAAAGACATAACATGTATCTGTCACAGCTTGTGTTTAAGCACTTATGTGTTTTTAAGGATTTAAAGTCATTAGTTTTTGGCTTTTCAGTGTTTTTACTGTGCTGACAGACATTAGATATTATAGCTGGCACACAGCCCTTATCCTTCAATGATACTCCAAAGAAGCAGCAGCTCCTAATAAAAGGTCAAATGAGTCAATCCTGCAGCATTCACACTCCACTGAGCAGCAGGAGAAATCTGTTTCGCTCAACCATAGAAGGTTGTTTTCTTTTTCCTGCAGGTATACAATCTTTAAAAATAGAAATCCAGAGCAGAGGCATGTCAGACGTTTCCTTTGTCAATCATCCAGAGGCACACACACATCCACAAACTATTTTTATCAGCACAAAAGAATGTAAAAAGCATCGGCACATTGGTATCTTTTCCATTTATTCCACAAGGACATGATTGACAGCATTTGAACCGCTGTTTGTAGTCGAAGAGATGTCAATCATGTGGTTGAAATGTTGTAAATAAAACCCACGCAGAGTAAACAGAAGATTCAGGAACGAGATAGCAATGTGCTGTTTCATTTATACAAGAAAAGCAAGGCCACTAAACTGAACAAGCAGGATGTTTTATGCATAATTCAAGGTGACCATCTGGGGCATGTTCTAAAATAGGGACACTTGAAAAAGGCTACTTCATGTTAAACTTATTTTTACAGACCTTATTTTCAGAGATTGTCACCATATGGGTATATGTTCAACCTCCAGGCCACTATTATATTTATATTTTTGAATTGTATATGCTACCTTTTCTTGTGAACTCAATATGTTAAAGACATCTGGAGGGAATTGTTTTTAAAATGGCACAAACCCTTTACTTGGACTAAAAAAATATCAAAGGTTACGAGGATCTTAAACACGTTTTTGGCCTTTGCGCAATAATGTATATGCTAATTTTGACCGTTTTTTACTTGTGGTTTCACTACAGCCCTAATTGTGCAATTGTAGGCTACTCTTAACATTAAGGTCACACTGTCCGTAGCGTGCACTCTGCAAACTTTAGTCAAAAAAGTCCCTTAATATAACTGTATTTGTTAGAGGCAGAAGGCAGCGAACTACTAAGATAACACAAAGAAACTGTAGGCTACAACAGCTGATTATTTTATATTTCTATAGAATAGAAGGATTGTTTTTGTTTCTGTCTGGAAAACAGGGCCTAAATTGCTTTATCAGCTAACATTACAACACCAAATCCATACAGCAAAGCTCAGTGAGCTAGCTTGCTAACCTTATCTTGCTTGCTAATATGTTAGAAGGCTAGCTTGCAAATTACTTAACCAGCCAATGTGACGGCTAACTGATAATGACCAACAGTGTTTATTTAAGCCAACATAAATAATGTACAAGGAAAAGTGTCAAATAACAAATCTACTAGCCAAGTGCAATGCAAGGCAGTGGCTGCTAACTAGCTAACCACAAGCTAAGTTTGCAGTTAGCTAGTTAGCCGCCCATGCCTAGCTAGTTAGCAACCACCTGCGCTAAACTAAGGTTCGCCAGTTAGTTGTAACTAATGGTTCAGCCAATGTTTGCTAAATGTGAGCTGATAAGCAAAGTGCAAACAGTAAGCTAAGTAAAGTTAGCCAAAAGTCAAAATATAATATAGTAACATAACAGATTATAACATATGTCCCGTCATTGCAGAAATGCTATATATACATTCATGTTATTAAGTGTAAAGCTGTAGCTGCATTTAAAAAACATTGCGTAGAAAGCTCCTCGTTAAAACTTTGCGGTTAAACTTTTTAATTGTTTCCCGCTGACTGGCATTATATTAGCTTTGATTGGTCATTAAAATGAATCTGGTGTTGAGTAGTTTGATATTTGAGTGTGCACACAGAAGCATTCAAACACAGTGGAACAAGCACCTCCAGAACATAATGACACTCCAATCAACACTGTGAATCACAGGCAGCCCGGCCAGATAATTAGCGAGGTCGGACTAATTGAAGGTTGCATTTATACTGGCTGTCCATCAAAATAAATGATATGCTGAAATAATAAGAGCTCTGTTGTAAATTCATTGCATAACCCCTTGTTTTTTAGGGTTTTGTGCATTTATGTTGTGCTTTTCATGATCTTTTTCTCAATGTGTTTTGCACAGGTGGCCTTTCACATACAGCCGTACAAAGGACGGACGGACCAGAGCATGCATGACAACATCAAATACATTATTGACAAGTACGTTGTTTGGCTTTGTTTTCACTTTCCTTTGTCCCAGACGTGTCTCCTTTCCCCGAGCTGAAGCTAACGGGAGCTCTGCTTTCAATATCTGACGTTTGAAGTCTAGAGGTGTGGTGAATCATGAAGTTTGAGAAGGGAATAGAGGAACTTGTTGTTAAATATTGATGTCTCCCCTGTGATCCTGCTGTCATAGATCAGGAGGTAGCTTTTGCTTTGACTTTGACCAGTCTTAATGCCAGAAAATCCCAATCCTCTTCCCTAACTCAAGCAAAATGTAAAGTGTGTCTTTATCAGACATGTGAAAAGGCTGTATGGGTCAGAGTTTCCGTTAGCCGGTAATTACCGGACTTTGACCTAGGGCTGTGCGATTATGGCAAAAATCATAATCACGATTATTTGGGTCAATAATTGATATCACGATTATTAAATACGATTATTCATTGACTTTGAAAAAATCAATTTATTGAACTTTAAAACAAATACAAATAATAATTTGAACAGTATCTTTTTAGCTGTTGATTACCCTGAACGTATAACTCAACTGAAAAACCAATACAAAAATAAATAAAATAAATGATACATTTAAATAAATAATATCAAAATAATAAATACCAATCAACAAGATCAACAAATATTTTGGAGCGCACTTCCACAAGCTACTAAACATATATAAATATGATAAATACAAATAAATGAGACCAAAATAAATTAGATCAAATATGTTGCAGTGCACTGTCACAACCTAGCAAAGCTAAATAATTGTTTTTTTCGATTATGTTGTTTTCGTAATTGTGGCAGGCCAAAATCGTAATTGCGATTCAAATACGATTAATTGCACAGCCCTACTTTGACAGGTAAAATATGCTGAAGACCGGCAAATCTAAATCTCTCCGGTCAAAATGTCCGGTCAAAATCATTTCCCCTTAGCGCAATAGTATGTGACAGACAAGAAGAGTCAATTCTAATGTCTAACACTTAATGTGGAGAAAGAGATGTCCTGTATGGGTTGATTGTGCGTTGATCTGTTGGTAATGCCTCGGGGTTCCGGTGGGCATGTAAACAAATGCATAATGCTGCTGCGCTATACTTTGTGGCCTCACCCGGTTGCATAGCGACGCTTATTGTTTAGGTGTCTTTTAATAAGCAGGTAGTCATATCATTAGCTAGAACTAGCTAGATCTGATCGATATGGACATAAACGCGAGTGAAGTCGAATCTGACGGGAGAGAGAGATCAGCTGCTGCTGACGAGTCGACACGCAGCTCTGCATGATCACCTGCAGCGGTGAACGGAGCAACACACAAACTTCAGGTTAAAAAATCACACTTCGCTATTTTAATTACCTCTCAAACTACCTAAACTAGTTATAGATATGTTTATTTTTACTGTCGGGTCACTCATTACTGGATCCGCGAGCTGCATACTGACGGGCTGTCAGGAGAAGGAGAGAGCGCTCCGTTCATTATTCCCATGTTATTATAAGTTATTTTACACTTTTGAATAATGTAGTTAATCTACTATAATTAGTTTGTTTAATATCCAATCATATCAATTTGTTTTAAAGCTCAATAAATAACAAAGAAGACCTTTGACCGGCACTTTTCTCATTTTGTCCGGAAGATTTCAACTTTAACGGACATGTTGACCGGCAAAAATAAATTCTAACGGAAACTCTGGTATGGTTATCAGATAGAGTTTCACCTCATAGAATATTCACTAGCAGTCTGATAAAAGCCCATGATCTCCCACTGTGACTAGGAACAACAATATAGACTCTCACTAGCACCACGTTTACAATGTTCATATAAATACTGGAGTAAATTCAAAGCAAAGGCTAGAGAGCGTCCCATTTTTGCTCTTTATATTCCTGCCAATATTTTCAGAAACCCACTGTGCTGGCCATCTGTATAAAATGAAAGAAAAAGTGGAGGGCCAGAAAAAGAGATGATGGTTTTCAGTAAAGCATAAATATTTTCTCAGTGTCTGAAAGCCTGTAAAACCTTTTGTTATAAAATGTGCTACATGTGGCCTTTAAGCATAATTTTATTTGAATATACTAGTATAAAAGAAATCAAACAAGACTACACATAAGAAGATTGGTCGCTCAGGCATCTGACCGACTGATACCGATGCAATTTAACTTTATGTCCATCATCCTACATCGTACATGCAAGTGACTCGCATTGTTGTCATTTAAAAAGAGAACATGTCCGGAGGCTGCAGTCTTTTTACTGCAGTGACTATATGATAAGCCGGAGAGCCTCAGCCCTTAAAGCTTCACAAATCAATACTTTTTACATTTTAAAGAACTTGAAGGAATTGGTAACTTTATGACTTTGGCTACTCCCAGTTGTAGAAAAAAAAACACCATTTACCAGCACACGAAAGAAGAATGCAAGCCACTAAATATTAATTTCACTTAATTTTTGCCTGCAATTGAAAAAGACATTAAAGCGACTATTTTCAAAATGTTTTTCCATGGATATTGCAACAGCTTGAAATTCCGCCTCTCTTGTTTTCCTCAGGTATGGAAAGCATGGCGCCTTCTACAGATTCAGGTCCAGCACGGGGCGAGTCCTGCCTCTGTTTTACGTCTACGACTCCTACCTGATGCCAGCCGAGTCCTGGGCCGATCTCCTCAGCCCTAAAGGTTCCCACAGTATCCGAGGCACGCCTTACGACGGCGTCTTCCTCGCCCTTATCGTGGAGGAGCGCCACAAACACGACATCCTAGCTAGCGGCTTTGACGGCATCTACACCTACTTCGCCTCCAACGGATTCTCCTTTGGCTCGTCCCACCAGAACTGGAAAGCCATCAAGAACTTCTGCGATGGCAACAATCTGCTCTTTATTCCCAGCGTTGGTCCGGGGTACGTGGACACGGCTGTTCGCCCGTGGAACAACCACAACACGAGGAACCGCGTTAACGGACGATACTACGACACGTCCTTGCAGGCGGCTTTGTCTGTAAGGCCGGAAATCGTCACCATTACGTCCTTTAACCAATGGCATGAAGGCACGCAGATAGAGAAGGCTGTACCCAAGAAAACAGTGACGCGTTTGTACCTGGATTACCAACCCAATCAGCCGGACCACTACTTAGTGCTCACTCGCCAATGGGCAGAGAACTACAACAAGGAGAAGGACACATGGCTGATGTGAACTTAATTTCCCTAGTGAATCAGACCAAAACAAAAAGTCAGCTCCTACTCCTTTATGTCCATTTCAATACCAGTTTTTCTGCTTCGACAGCATCTACACCTACTTTGAATCGAATGGCTTCTCTTTGGCTTGTACTACCAGAACTGGAAAGCCATTAAGAACTTCTGCAATGCCAACAATCTGCTCTTTTGGTCCAGCGTTGGCTGTTCGCCTGTAGCACAACCATGGAACGAGAAAGCATGTTAACGGACGATATTAGGACACATCTTTTCAGGCCAGAAATCTTGACCATTAAGTCCTTTTACCAATGTCAGGAATGGACGCAGATAGAGAAGGCTGGACACAAGAAAACGGTGAGGTGTTGTACCTGGACTGCCAACCCAATTAGCCAGACTACATAGTGCTTACAGGCCAGTGGGTCGAGAACTTTAACAAGGAGAAGGACATGTGGCTGATGTGAAGATGGCTTTAGATAAGACAAGAAAAGACATCTCCAAACCTTTATATCCATCCCCCTAACTGTTTTATGTCCGACTCTGAGCACTACTTTGACGGCATCTTCACCTACTTTGCCTCCAACGGCTTTCCTTTGGTTCGTTCAACTATGACTAGAAAGAAAGAACTTCTGCGAAGCCAACAATCTGCTCTTTTTTTCCCAGCGTTGGTCCGAGTTACTTGGGAAGGGCTGTTCAACCGTGGAAACGTCTTTGCAAGCGTCACCATTAAGTCCTTGAACCGATGGAAGAAAGGGACGCAGATAGAAATGGCTCTTCCCAAGTTTGTAACTGGACTACAAACCCAATCAGACGGACTATCACTTAGTGTTTACTCTTCAATGGGCGGGGAACTTCAACAAGGAAAAGGACACATGGTTGAACTTTATTAGCTGGTAGATCAGACCAGAAAATACATGAAATCAGCTCCTAGCACTTCTGATAAGATTTTCTCTAAATGTTCACTCTACCTTTACTGTTTTTAATCCGTTTTTTTGTACAGCTTATAAATGTCACCTGGTATGTTGAAGCTATGAAGGACAAATAATCATTGTTTCCTGATAATTCAGTATCTGTGTGCGGCTTATATGCAGTAACTCTGCCCTGTAGAGACGTTTTTCTTATTTTCTTATGATGAGAGACTGTTCTTTCCTGTATTTCTCTGAAGTGAAAATTAAAATGTGTGTCTGGTTACTGTCGGTGAGTCATTGAACAAGAACATCCGAGAAAGATTATAAATAGTCAAAGAAGTCTGGGTTGCAGGAATATGGTTTTCAGAGTCTAGGGTTTAAGTTGTATTTGTTTGCAGATGGTTGAATAATTAGCATGTGCAGAAAACCAAAGACAAGACAGAAGCTTGTGCTGCAGCTGCTCGAAATTATTGGTTTTGTTGAAGTGCCTGGGTTAGAGTCCTTTGTCACATTTTTTGAGATTGGTTAATTTTACCACGCTGTGAAATGAAAAGCTGTTAAGGGTGCAAAAAAAGAATAACACAGACTCTCAAGTACTTGTTTGTGCAGTAGTTGGCCAAAGAGAAGCAGAAGCATTGGAAAAATGTAATCTATTACAACTCTGGGCTTATTTTTTTTCTCTGTTTTTGGTATTAATTGCTATTAATTATGGTTTTTAGCTATTTTTTGGTGATAAAACCTTAATTGAGTACAACAAACATTTCCATAATTATTCTTTTTCCCAACCAATTTAAAACGTGGGTGCATTATCCTTTTTTAATTTTCTTTATTAATTAATATTTTTTTAGGGACATTAGAAAACATTGTTGTACATGTGTTACTTCATCTGTAATCCCTGGCCAGACATGTCAGAGACACATTAGAATGAGTTATGATATTTAAAAAGTGTAGAAGACGTTACAGAGAACATGGACAATCATCATCCTAAAATAAAATGATATTGTTCAATTACAATTATTTCTGGGACAATATCCTGTCAAATAAATGAAGTTATTGCAAAAGGCCCAGCGGACAGAGGAAATTAAATTAGAGCAAGGCTCAGCGTGCAGTCTTTTTTAAGCTTGAATGAGTTTATATCATTATAATCCAACAAACAAAAAAACACAAGGCACCTAAATGTCTATTCAGACTGCTTTGTCATTGCTTGGTTCTGTAAATTAGGCTGAAAAAACCCTGTGTTTTTGGGTTGATGCTACGGTGGCCGACCGGTGCAAACGAGCTACAACGTATCAAAACTCTTCCATTAGGAGAAACGCCCTGCAGCTTCAGACACGATGCAAATATATAAACACAAATGAACCAAATCACATGCAGATGAAGAAACATCTTCCGCAAATTGACAACACATGCAGCATTTAGAAAACATTTATCAACTTGAGGAAACCCGAGCAGCGCAAACCAAACCGAGCTGCGTAAACCAAACGCTGCAAATAAAAAAACTCTGCAAGAAGCTCGAAACACAACGGAAACCAGGGGACACTAAAAGGTTTCGCACACAGCTGGGACCGGAGCGCTCAGTGACGTTCAGGATTATAAAGATGGACATCTGTCTCTGTTGAAACTGCAGCGCGATTATACTTATGGAAATGTTTTGGCCGTTGTAATGCGTTTGCACCTTTCAGCCACCGCTGGTTCCAGCTGTTGATTCCAATTATGTTCCCAATCATGCATTAGCCTAAATGAAAAGACTGGCTTGTACAGAATTCATGTTTATTTTTTTCATTCAAAGCTTCTATTGAGGCTATTTGAATGTTTTTCATTACATTTCATGACTTAATCACCCTAAAGAGTATGGGGTTCAAGTACATTTTTGTTTTATAAATTGTATTTATGCTTTTGATGGATTGCTGTTATTACACCCGTTTGTGTGCAGCAATCAAGAGAGCAAACTGTCATTTGACCGCGGTAAAAATGGTTATTTTTGAAAATGAAACGCTATGAATGCTGCTGCAAACTATGCGGTACAGCAATAAAAAAGGACTAAGTTCTATATTTTATGGAAAGTAATTCAATGAACCTAACGAAAAGAGAAGGAAGGGTTCAACAGTGTAAACCCCCGGAGCGTGCTCCATGGTACATCCCGCTGACATTTAGACATTTAGTCATTTAGAGCACTCCTAGTCAGACTGTATCTCAGTCATTATATTCCCAAGCCTCTGCAGCAGCCCTCAGTGGGCAGACCTGACTTTAGGTGTACGACAATGGTTGTTGGCGTGCTGCTGTGTAATTCAGCAGTGGAGCCTGAGTAAGTGGAGCACATCGTGTGGAAGAGGAGTCAGTGGAGCAGCTGATCCCTCAGGACTCTCTGGTGCCACGCTGTAATGCTCCTGCTGGCATAGAGCCCACTAAGTCACATGTCAGAACCAGGCTGCTGTCAGCGCAGCCACTAACGAAATATGAGGACATTGAAGTAAGTAAGTTAAGTAAGTAAGTACAATTTATTTATAAAGCGCTTTTCACAGATATAGTCAAGTGCTTGACAAAGCATTAACACATCATACGAATAAAGACGTGCTAAAAACACAATAAACAATAAAAACACAATAAAAACATTCAATAAAATAGAATAAAAGCACAGAACTTACCCAAACAGGAATGTCTTTAAATGACATTTAAAACAATCTACAGACTCAGCGGACCGTAGGTGAGCGTTCCATAATTTAGGAGCTCAGTCTTCATTAGAAAACCTGAAATGAAAGCCTTAGAGCAGCTAATCGATGCTAATATGCAGTGTGGAATTTGAAAACTGTCTCTCTCATTTCTCGAATTTTTTTTTACACATTTAAGATGTTATTTAGGTGCAAATGAAGAGACATCTTCACCAACTTGGCAACACATGCAGAAAAAAAGTATAGAGTTGACATGCTTACAGAATTACAGCCATGACAATTCAGCAATATATATCTTTATATCACAATATCATGATTTTTCTAAATTAGACGATATGTTTTATAATTCTTCATTAACATTTTAGGGAGTTATTTTAATACTGTAAAAATACAAATTAGAAAGTTTAAATAAAATATAAACGCTGATATGTTTGTGAGTTGACCGAATGATCAGTCTCTAAGATTTCCACCACGACATCAAGCATAAAGCAGCACCCTCTGCAGGCTGTCACGTAAACTGAAGACTGCTTTTAATAATGATATTTAAAATGTTGAAAATATTCTAACAGTGACTAAAGGAGGGCGAAGAGAACAGCCTTTCAAGTTCTTGGACAAAAAAAGACTAACTTCCTTTTATTGGATTTGTGCTTTACAATTTTGTACGAATACAGAGGAAAGCTATTAAGAAAAAACGTAAACTTAAAGGTCACCTATCATGCTATTTTTAGGCAATAGCATAGGTCTCAGATATATACAAATATATAAAAAACATGTCTATGAAGTTTTTTGCTCAAAATACCAAACAGATCACCCATTCTAGCCATGCCTCATATCCCTCTATTTCACTTCCTGTTTCAAAAGTGCTGATTTTGGGTATAAAGCTATAAAAAAAAGGAAATTGATACAAAATAAAAAGGGAGGGGGCTGAGCTCATGCGGGACCCGGCAGCTACTGTCTAAACTAAATACTGCCGTGATGAAACGCCATATCATGGATTATCAAGGATTATTTCTGAAACAGTATGGAGCTCAAAGGCTTTCTCTCTTGCCGGTTATACCACAATGTGAGTTCCTTTTTATTTCCTGCTTCTTCACACACATGCTCTCCAGTACAGGTTAGCTCTGAGTGTTAGCGATGCTAATGTAAACACCGACCATATTACGTCCAAAACAGTCGGGCATTGTTTCTGATAGCAACGTTTCTGATAGGGCCGTGGGTCCACATTTCCGATATTACGTCATATCGGACGCAAATCTGGATCAGCTCCGTTGTAGCCCCGTTTTTAGAGATTTGGGTACGGAGGAAAAGAGAGAGGGTTTTATTTTCTGACGCTGCGTGAGTTCCCTGACACACCAGGGACACATATTTATATATAAAAGACATAAAAAAGTGCATTTTGCATGATAGGTCCCCTTTAAATTATCTTCTAATTTTGGTAAAAATCAATTAATGATATATCGGTAATCAAAAAGTTGTGCTTTCTAGTATTTTGTTACTAAAACTAGCAAGTTAACGCATATGACAAACTGATCCCTGACTCATGAGCCATGATGAAGAATGGGAAATAAACCCGTTCAATCAAAGTTGCAAAAATGTAACATAAGCCACTTAAAACAAAAAATAAATAAGGTCCAACGAGAAAAGAGAGCCGGAGAGGGTCCTCTTCTGCTCAGGTTCATATCAGTATGTAGTGTCTCTACTTTAAAGAGTCCTCTCCTGCTGATGTTCAGGTGTATATCAGTATGTAGTGTCTCTACTTTAAAGAGTCCTCTCCTGCTGATGTTCAGGTGTATATCAGTATGTAGTGTCTCTACTGTGACGTGTCTCCATGCTTTAAAGTTCAAACAGCTCTTTATTTTTCTCATACTGCCTGTGCTGCAGCACCTCTTTTCACCCTCTGTCTGAAACCAGAGCCCAGTCTGCTCTGATTGGTTAGCTGGCCGGCTCAGAGGAACATTAACAAACAGAGATGAAGACAAAGCTCACTGTGACAAAAGTTTATTATAGTGATCGATGGTCCCCACATTAGCAATTTGTCAAAGGGAGGAATAAGGGGGTGGAGACTGGAAAACAACATTTCTACTTACAAATAAAAAGAAACATGGCTGATAAAAAATATAGCAAATCTTAGAGGACGATCGTTGGATGTTTTTTTCTTTATTGTGCGTCTACAGCAGACCCTGCCTCTTCAGATCCTCGTAGGTCTTCTTGTTCACCACGTTACCGCTGGAGTCCTCGTACTCCTCCTGAAACACAGGCAGGGAAGCCAGGGTTACAAATACAACTTCAATTAACGATCAATCTGGATATATTTTTCTATTAATGTGCTGGTATTTATAAGTTGATCCTTACTTTGATATCTACATTTTTTTTTTTATGTGATAGAGAATGTGATGGTGGTGCCTGGTAGATGAATGTGTGTGTTAGTGTGGAAATGAGCTAATAGCTACATCTGGCTTAAACCATCTCCTCTCTTTTGAATATAATATGTTTATGCATGGTTCAATAATGAATTATGTCTAATAATAATAATTAAGAATTTGGGATAAAATGTATGATAATAGAGAAAAGTATTATATTTTTTAAATGTCTTGTTCTTTCAGGCAAAACATTTCACATATATTCACTTTAACCAGGGGTGTCAAACTCAAGGCCCGGGGGCCAAATCCGGCCCGCCACTTCATTTTATGTGGCCCCACAAGAGCTTGCAAAGAATATAATAAGTTTATTACAATGAACTACATCTCCCGTCTCGCACCACACACCAAGACGGCCGTCACGTTGGCACATTTCACTTCTTTCTTTCAGAATGAGGCGAAAAGTATTAAAAGAGGTGAAAATCACTACAAGTCTGGGCATGTTGAGAGCTGTACATACACACAAGGGGAGTTAGTCGGTTCCTAAGAGCCAGCATGCGGGACCGGGATTCTGGGATTTGTAGTCTTTCTAGTTGCGTTTTTTTCATAGTCTTATATTTCAACAGTTTTACGACAAACTGTGACTTTTTTGACATGGAAATTATTTGTTAAGATTGACAAACATCATATGTGTAATTCGTGGCACAATTCAAACGGGATCGAAAGATAATCTTTCTCTCCCTGTTGACTTCAATACATAATTTTTCCGAAATAAGGTCCCATGGGTCGGAAGTAGATGGGCGGGACTTCGCCTCTCTATTCTGCTAGGTCTCCCCAGACCCGAACACCAAATTATACACTTTTTTTTTTTAAAGACCTTCAGACTTGGCTAAAATGGTCAAAATCTGTTTTGTTGTGTTAATATATCTGTTGTGGAGGATATCATGAAGCCTTGTTCCGATAAAAAAAAACTAGAGCGTAGTTATTATATAATTTTAACTTGAAACGGGTCACGGGAGACCTGAACACAACATAAGGGTTAATAGGACTTAAAACTAAGAAACAAAGCAGGAAATATCCATATTAAGGAAAGACAGCATTTTCTCAAACGTTGACGATACTTAAAACACCATTATAACAAAAGAAATGTAAAACACCATTATAGCAATTGTGATGATATTGAGAGATTGACCACTGATGCTTTCACACTATAATAATCATCAGTAATGTCTGGTTCTTTACTGTAATGCTGCCTTTAAAACCAGAAACAACAACAGAAGATCTCTACTCTCATATTACGATACAGATATAATATTGATTTATTTCCAAGTGCTAAATAACCAGAATATTTGCAGATAATTTTCCTCACCTCTGTGTCCGGCTGCCACCGCTCCAACGCCTTCTGGGACTTCAGCTTCGCCCACACTGAGAAACAAACAATTAATCAAAACGAACTTTTCAAATCCTTTAAAAAAAATCCAACAAACTAACGGGACTAAATCTCTTACGGGACACGGCGTCCTCGATCTGTGTGACGTTGGCGAAGTGAGCCGTGTTGGGGATTCCCAGGCAGCGCATCCCGTGAGCATGCCTCCATTCCTACAAAACAAAAAGTATTTCGTTATTTGACTTTTTATAACAATGACAAGTGTAGATTTTCATGCTCTCTGTAACATCCACGTACAGCAAAGTGCCTCTGGAAGGCTTTGGGCCCTCTGTAGGTATAGTTCCCGCAGATCTCACAGTTGTAGTTGATGTTCAGACCGTGGAGTTTATACAGCCAGTACGGGATCGGCTGCACGGAGAAAAACAAGAGAGACACATGTTAAAGAAACAAGCAGCACGTCGAAGTAGAGCATTTCAAATACACAAATGGCATCTTGTGTTTTCATGTGCAATGTTCGTATGAAATGTATTTATTGTTGAGATGCAACGTTGAGTATTTAGTGAAGCACCTTTTTCAAACCAATTTGTTTTTATTAAATTGATTTTCCACAGGTATCTCTACTGGAAGACATGCTTGTTGCAATGTGCCCTATTGAGTAACAATTCAGTATTTTCTGTGCATTTTATTGATATAAGCTTCCAGTCTTATATACTTCAGTTAATCTTCACCCAATAACATGCTGTCTTTCCTTTCATCTTTATTATAGTCAACCACCACCAGGAATAACCGACTGTTGTGAAAAACTAAATAAACATTGATTAGGGCGAGATGATTAGTCGTTGTTGCATGGTGTGTATTAGGTACAGGGTTGTGTGTGTGTGTGTGTGTGTGTGTGTGTGTGTGTGTGTGTGTTAGGTGCGTGTGTGTATATTAGGTGCAGGTGTGTGTGTATATATTAGGGGCAGGTGTATGTGTGTATTAGGTGGGTGTGTGTGTGTGTGTGTGTCCTCACCTTGCCGTCCCAGCCCAGCGGCAGGTTCTTGGGGTTGTAGATGATCTCGTTGTCTTCGTCCTCGCTCTCGCTGTCGCTGAGCTGCTCCTCCTCCTCCTCCTCGCGCTCCTCTCCGGTACGAGCCTGCTTCCTCTGGACGTTCTCGTGAGTCAGCTGCCTCTGCTCCTGTGACCAGAAACAAATCATACAAACTGTCAGGGTTTATTCTAGAAGAAACACACAAGACACCTCTGATAAAATGTTGGATCTGGCCGCTTTATTCAGCTGTATTAACCCTTTAATCCACATTAACCAATCGGAGCAGCCTGGGCTCTGGTTTCAGACAGAGGGTGAAAAGAGGGGCTGCGGCACAGGCAGTATGAGAAACATAAAGAGCTTTTTGAACATGAAAGCATGGAGACATGTCCCAGTAGAGACACTACATCAGAGTTCCCGTTAGCCGGTAATTACCGGACTATGACCGGTAAAATATGCTGAAGACCGGCAAATCTAAATCTCTCCGGTCAAAATATTAGTTTGTTAATATCGAATCATATCAATTTGTTTTAAAGCTCAATAAATAACAAAGAAGACCTTTGACCGGCACTTTTCTAATTTTGTCCGGAAGATTTAAACTTTAACGGACATGTTGACCGGTAAAAACATATTCTAACGGGAACTCTGCACTAATAACTTAAATAAATACAAATGTATATTTTACTCACCCCGAGGATCTCGATGTAATCATAGACCTGAGCCTCCAGGAAGCCGATCTCTTTGTTCCTCTCTGTGTCTCTGCAGGAGTGGAGGATGGAAATGATCATTAAAGATATAATAAGAAACTGTCTGTATGAGATGTATAGCTTTACACCAACTTACTTCTTAGGGCCTTTAGCTTTGGGGTTTTTGGCGAACAGTGACGGGTCCAGTGATTCCAGAGATTTACCTTTGGTGCTGAACAGCCTCTGAGCTCGCTCCTCCAGAGTCCTGCATAACACACACACATTTAATCAGTTGACAGCACCAGTTTGTACAGAAAACCAATTTGCAGTTTGTTTTCCAGGTGTGCCACAGTCAGAAGAAATGTTAAGTGTCAGATTAAGTAAGGTAGATAAGTTAAACGTTATTTTTTCAGCATGCAAACGTCTTTCTCACCCTCCACACTTCAGCCCCAACGCCATGAGAGCAGACTTCAATCTGTCCAGACCCAAAGAGGCCAACTCCTGTGGAAGAAAACAACCAGAAAAAGCACATCAGTGGAAGCTAGGGTTGTATGTCAAATACAAATTGACAGTTATCATACTGTGTAAACAAGAGTGTTTAACATACTATACTCACATGTACATTCACTGTAATATCTGAGATTTCCCCATGAACATCTTATACCTTAATAAGCAAGCCTCTGTAAACAGTAACTCTTTAAAATATGAGTGTTTTATATGTTTACCTCCCAGGAAGAAAAGGCAGAGAGGTCCAGATGAGCTCCGGAGTGAGTCAGAGCACTACTCGTCTCTTTCTGGAAATAAAAACAGGTAAACAGGTCAGATTAGATGAGTCACCATATCTCATAGCAGAACAATCGTTATTTATATTGTACTTTAATTTGCTATTATGGTCCAATGAGACAAGAATCACACTTCACAGATTTTCAATTTAGAACATCCTCCTGGGTCAAATGTTCTCATATGAAGGCCTGTACTCAACCCGTAATCTTTAAAACAGTTTCTTAAAAACGGCTTCATAAATGTTAGGGATGCTCCGATCGATCAGTGAAGCAGAAATCCTGCAGCTCCACCCGCTGTGACGGACCGGTGAGCGGAGCAAAACACACACTAAGAGTTAGACCTAACACATTTAGCTATTTTATCTACCTCTGGAACAAGCTAAACTAGTTATACATATATTTATTCTTCACTGTCGGGTCACGCATTACTGGATCAGTGAGCTGCATGAGACGATACTGACAGGCTGTCAGGAGAGAGAGAGAGAGAGGGGGAGAGAGAGAGAGAGAGGAAAAGAGAGCGCTTATCCGCTCATTTCTCCCGTGTTATTATCCAAAGTTAATGTAAACTTGAATAATGTACTTCATTTGAATGTAATAATTATGTTGGTTGTTGTTTGTGGAAGCGCCAGTGAATGAGCCCCATTAACTGAGTTTTAAACATCACTTTAAATGGAAGATCCCCATAGGCCCCGCCCACTCGATCGGTATCGGCCGATACTGATTCCGGCGATCGGCCCCAAAATTGGCGATCGGAGCATCCCTAAAAAATGTATTATATTGGAAGTTTTTACAGGAGCATTTGTGTATCCGTTGGGGAATATGTTCTGCGGCTGATTTGTGAGTACTTCATTTGGCATCGACTCAAGAGGTTACTCTAAATATCTTCAGGTATCTTTCTGTAATGAAATAAGAACTCACGGGCCAGCCTGGAAACGTCCCGTTCTCCCACTTCTTCTCGAACTCCCCCAGCACCTTCCCGTAGAGCTCGTTCTGATCCAGCAGAGGTTTGACCCGTTCTGTGTAATCCTGCAGATACTCCAGCAGCATCTCCAGGTACCTGCACACAGAAATGATTCATAGAAGGAAAGAAGTTCAATATGAGTTCCTTGTATGCTAGTAAGGGATATTTATCAGCTTTACAGTCTCATTCATCCATTTAAATGTTTTTTTAAATAATAAATATATAGAATGAGCTTTTAATTTGTGCATTTTTAACAGCATATAGAATAAAGATAACAGGCTAACTTCTTTAGCCACATATTTTTTAATTGGGAGACTTTATTCTTAGGGAAATGATCAGAAGTGGGAAAGACTCTCTGAATGGTGGGTTTTTATTAACTTATCCTCTGGACGATGTCTCCACGTCATCCCGTCTTTCTCCCCCTAACAACTCTGTACATTTATCTACAATTAAAAAGGCAAAAAAGTTCCCGAAAATACCCTAAAAGCTGTAAATTGCCCCCAGTGTTGAAATCTGTCAAAAATGATGGACGGCCTTAACTTTGGGGGAAGAAATGGCGGTACCTGCTCAGTTAGTGCAACCCGAGTTCTGATGGTAATAAATCAGGTGGACCTACTTTTTGTACTCTGCGTTCTTCCTGTCTTTGGGGATGTCAAACAGCTGGTCAAATGAAGACAGGAAGGAGATGTACTCCAGTTTCTGTGGAGGAAAAGTAAAGACGGTGGTTAAAAATAAATGTGACTTATGTTTGGAGTAAGTCTGAGTAATGTGGACGTTAAGAAGATCCTCACCTCGGCTCCCTTCAGGTTGATGAACTTCAGGTAGCAGTCGTGGAGGTCCAGGTAACGGCCGTATCCTTCCTCATCAGAGAACTCCACCAGGTCTGAGGAAGGTAAATAAAATCAGAGCCGAGTGTTACAGAAAACGGTCCTCTATTTAATACCTGTCTAATTCTCTTTGAGCAGGTTTTTATTCATATTATCTTGGCTCTTTAACGACTGTTTCCTTTAATGAAATGCCATTCTATAATGTGTTTCTTCTGCAGCTATGACATGCTTTGGATTTCAAGTCTATCCCAATTTGACATACACCGTTTTAGTTGTGCAAAAGATAGCCTTGATTAAATCCTGTTGTGAGACGGAGCCTAAAATAAAAATGTAGCAAAATATTAGATCTGGATTGAGACTAGGGCTGCACGATATATCGTGTCGTGACGATAATCAATAAAAAAAATGTTTAGGACGTGCGATATTAAGTAGGCAAATTAACTCAAACACGTCATGTTACAATTCTTTTGCTGCTTGCTACAAAAGGAAAACTTGCGCAGCTCTCATGTCAGGGGTACTTGAGTGAGTGACAGCAAACCACCAATCACAATCAAATCTCCAAAGCAAACGGACCTGGTGATTAAAGGTAAAAACACTGAATAAAGTAGTTTCATGTGTTTCTCCAGGGCAGTTCGGCGCTGCTAACCGAGCTAGCTCAGCTTGTTGCTCTGATAACTTAAGATCCGGACGTCCGTGACTAAAATCCTTCATCCGGTTAAATATAGTTAGAAAAATACCAATTGTATAGCATTAAAGTTCAAGAAAGGATGGTTTGCGGACAAAAAAAACGGTATTTTCTTCAATTCCTGTATTTTTTTCATATCGCAGGGGGGGGAAAATCCCAATGTCAGTTTTTTCCAATATCGTGCAGCCCTAATTGAGACGTACTTTGCTCCTCCTCGGTGGGATTATCTCTGGCCTTCATCAGCTCATCAAACTCTGCAGACATGGGTATGGAAATCTATGGAAACACATGAAAACAGTATTGTTAACATCCCATAGTACAGAAGGATTTCATAGTCTAATTTACAAGTACGTAGGCGTTAACTACCTCATTGGGGTGTTTTCTGTGGAACTCCTTTATCTGTTTCAGTCTGTTGTAGAACTCTGCAAACTCATTTGGTCCTGAGATCGCAGCCAGTTCGTCCTTTCTCATTCTGTAACAAGAAAAATAATACACATGTTACTACCCGTGTGTTACTTTAGTGAATAAGGTTCCAACAACACCTGTAATATAGAGAAGAGCCGTTTTACCACATGCCATTTAGTCACTTACCCGTCTTTGTCTTCATAGGAGTCTCTGACAGTTAAGCTGACGTCCATATACCTCTGTGAAAAGATAAAAGCACTGTCAGACTGTCTTTGTTTTTACATTTCATTTAGCTGACACTTATCAGAAGCACAAGCAACGATAAATATCAAGAATACTGCAAGTACATAATCTTTTAATAAGCCAAACAATTTAAAGGGCTGCTGAATTGTCTAAGTTCTTCATACAGAAGTGAGAACGTTTTTTTTTATTAGCCAAGATGCATGTTGAGCATTATAGCCACTGTGTAATGTACTGGATTCAGAAAGATTGGAGGGAATTTGACCCTGAAACATCAGTACTTACTATATATCAATATGTAACAGATAAAGCAGCAAGTTTCTGCATAAGAGTACATACAATATTTATTTGTGGATCATTACAGCTGCCATGGCCTTACACATATTGAATGCTATGTTTAGTTAGTTGGACATCGATTTGTTTTTTTAATAATCAGAAATGGGGACTTAAGTCAAAACAAAGATTAAGAACTTTACATACTGATATTTACACTTTACTTTTACATTTAAAATTAGCTGTAATTTGTCCCTTCATAGGGTTTATTTGTCAGATAGTCTACAGATGTATATCTTTCACTGTCAACATGAATATATTTTATGTTTGATTATGTTCTACTTTTTTTATTTCCACATTATTCGCAATGCCTTGTTTACATGCTGCTGTTACGAAAAAGTCTCCCAATTTGGCATCAATAAAGTAAATCTGATCATATGTTGAGATATAACTCAGTTTTTTTTTTTACCCCAAAGCATTCTAAGTAAGAATGCAGGCATATTTAATCATTTGAATAGACATTAAGCTGATAGATTTTAAGTGTGTGGATTATTTGTCACTATATCCTCTATGAACATGTAGCTCTGAAAACAAGTAATGTAAACAACAGTAAAAAAAGTAAAACTTAGCTATCTTAGCTAACCGGTGCTAACGTTGGGAGTTTATTAACAAATAAAAGCTTTAACTTACATCCAACATCGCTCTTGTTCTGTGGTCCGAGTTAATCTGTTCCCGCAGCTGTTAGAAAAATAAACACAATGTGAAAACACAAGTTAATTTACACAGGTTTCCCATGCTAGCATATAAAGCTAATGCTAAGCTAATGCTAACAGAGGAGCTAGTTTACCGTTGATTTCTTGTGTAGCATTTCTTTAGTTTTAGTATCCATTAGCCTCTCCTTCTCTTCGTGGTAGCGACGCTGTTGCTCTAAAATCGTCTCCATGGTTTATTAATGTGTTTTGCGTTTATAAAAAGAAGAGATAATGCTACTAACTAGTTAGCATTAAAATGAACCAACAGCCGTTTAAGAGACGTTTGTTTTCAATGGCGCATGTTGAGGAGGGAAGGTCGGTCGCTGAACTCGGTACAGTGAAACATGGACCGAAATAAAAGGTTCCGGGTGACAGAAAACCATGGACAATAGTGTTTATACGTTTCTAATTCATTAGTTTAAAAGATAAATGTTATAAAGATATTCTAATAATATCACACTGGAACAAATAGTGCTACTTAAGTAAAATATATATAGTACATTACAGTGGAGAGCCGTGACTTTTATACCTAGGCCCTCTGATCCATATATCTATGCTCTGATCCCCCACCTTCCCTCGAAAAAAAAGAAGAAAAAAAGAGGAGTTATTACGTCACTTCGTAGACTTCAGCGGAATATCAAAACAACGGCCCGGAGTGCAAAACGCATCAATGACAGCGACCCTCTACCACACAAAACAACACCATACAACCTTTCCAAATCCAAAAGAGGTAGGTTTGCGCGTGGCAAATGTGCACGCCCAAATTAGGTAATCAGAAGAAATGGAACCCCAGTAATTACACGTATAAACCATGTATTTAACATATATTGCATCATTTTATGCATTTTTCAGAAAAAGTGGTAGTTTGGTAAACAGTGACATCAACGACATGTTTGGTCCGTAAAATGCCCGAAAAGTAAAAGAATGGGAGATAAATATCCCAAAGTCTCCACATTTTATTATATTTGTAATGTGTTTCTGGTCCTCTTTCAGTTGAGACAGTGTAGTAGATGAAGGATGTGTCAGGATGTAGAACTCTTGTGTGAACATTGGATAAAGCCAGGTTCATATTCTTATTTCATGTTGTTGACATATTAGAGTCAAAGGTTTGCACAGAACGAAATATCTTTGTGTTGCGCCATAAATCAGAGAATAATGCATTAAAAAAGTCATTTCCTGCATTTTTCTACTGATAAAGTGTGATATAAATAATGTACAGGCTTTCAGATTGCTGTAGTTCACTAAACAGAGACATTAACGACATGTTTGGTGTCGAAAATGTCAGAAAAAGTGAAAGAATGGGAGATAAATATCCCAAAATCTCAAAATTGTATTATATTTTTTGTGTGTTTGTGGTCCTCTTTCAGTTGAGACAATGTAGGTGAAGGATGCTTCAGGAAAAGACCAAACACTGGATGTCTTTCAGTCGCCAACATGTGTTTTCGAGACACTGATATTAACGGGGGAAACCCTGCAGGACTCAAATGCCTAGTCTCTGTTCCCCTAACTCATTTGGGAGTGATTACCCATCAGCCCCCCAGGGGTAACGCTGCCCTTCCTCTGCACGTTGTTTCTCTTTCAGAAACACAGGGTGTTTCTCAATCGCGAGTACGCTTGCTTGGTAGCACATGTCTGCCGAGCATCTTGCTTCAGAAGCGAGGCAAGAATACTTCCTGGCATTCGGAAAACAAAGAGTGGAACAGGCTAGCAAGTGTGCAGGTGTGCGTCATATGAGAGGCCCCGCCTTACATCTTCCGCCACAGATTTGGGGAAATTGGTCCGTGCGCAAAGCATTGTGGGGATTTTAAGACCGCGGAGTCTACTCATGTGCAGCCTCGATATTTCTCCAAACGGAGTACGCCGGGCTCGGTAGATTTCCAAGTATGCTGGAGATTGGAACAGTACTTTGGCGGCACTCGATGACGTAGTATGCTTGAAATAGTGGCTCTGCAGCAGCTTTACTCGCGATTGAGAAACACCCACAGGCCGTTTCTCGAGTATACCTGCTGCAGAGCCACTATTTCAAGTATACTACGTCATCGAGTGGCGCCGAATGCTGGGCATTTAACATGCATTTAAACAGTCCTTCGGCGCCACTCGATGACGTAGTATACTTGAAATAGTGGCTCTGCAGCAGGTTTACTCGACATTGAGAAACGGCCACAGAGGACTGTTTGTATGATGGGATCACAGACACGCTGCAAACGGTGTCCGCCAAAAGTCGAGTCCAGTGTCTATGTAGTGTCATTTTTATTTGTTATAGTTTGGGAAGATTGAAAATCGGTAGGGAAAGCCAGCTAAGTCGGTAGGCGGTAGAAACATGTCAAAAGCGGTAGACTACCGCCCAAATCGGTAGGGTTGGCAGGTATGCAACACCATTTATATAAACACCTGTCATGACAGGGCACCCACAGCCAAGTACCAATTAAAAATGAATTAAGTCGGCACGGCGGCCCACATTGAAAATTACTTAGGCTATACCTTAGATCAGGGGTGCCCAACCAGTCGATCGCGATCGACCGGTCGATCGCGGGGAGATTCCCAGTCGATCGCGAGATGTGTCTAAAAATAGAACAACAATATTCTGTTTTATTGTTAATGTCCTATAACATAATCTTCCTGTGCCAGAATAATGCACTTGAACGCATCAAAGCTTTGTGATTGGCCGGCGTGACCCCATGTGTCGGGGCGTGGCTGGTGGGCAGTGGGCACTAGTTCGCTGACGTTGTCCGTGTCAACAGGAGTGACAGTCCGCACACACACAAGACCGCAATTATGGCAGAAGCAAAAAAACCCAAAATATATAATTTTCACTCCGAGTGGGAGGATGATTATTTTTGTATCTATTCCAATTCAAAGTCCATCTATCTCATCTGCAATGCGAGCGTGGCTTTATCGAAGAAGGGTAATTTAGGAGCGGCATTTCAAAACAGTGCACAAACGCTACGAGACGGAATTCCCCCCTAATTCTGCCCTACGCTCCCAAAAGGTGAGGGACCTGAAAGGACAGCTAAATGCACAGCAGTCCATTTTCACCAGGCCCAACAACAAGAGCAAGGCTGCTACCATAGTATCTTATCGTGTCAGTCACGTTCTTGCGAAACACATGAAGTCTTTCAAAGACGGCGAAGTTGTGAAAGAAGCATTCCTGGAGGCTGCCGACGCGCTTTTGGGGGACAGTAAAAATAAATAACAGTAGCATTTCAACAGGTACTCAAGTTAGATACCGTTATTAATCACCTGTAAGTTTTAGTTTGTTTGAACTTATTCATTATAATTATTGTACAAAATGGTATAAGAATGCAAACTTAAATTGATTATAGTCTATTATCAATTCAGGTTAAGAAACTAGTGTTGCTTGCATCCTATTTTAAAGGAATTTCTTTTTATACTCTACTAAAATGCAACAAAAAAAGGGTTTGATTCTATTAATTTTGTCTTTTTTATTGCACTTCGGCAGCAGATTCCTGTGTAGCTTCAGATCTGAGTTGTCTTATTAGTAAGCCTAATTTATACTTTTGTAGCAACACTATTTTTATATAATGGCAAAGAAAGGGTTCAGAGTCTTTTCTTTTTTTCCTGTGTTATGTGGCAGCACTGTTCAATGTTTCTTGAAAACATTACCCACTGTAGTATGTGACGTGTGAATAAACTCCAACTCTGTATCAACAACACTGTTGTGTAACTTCAGTTAAATACTTGTATGTGTGTAGATTAGAAATAGGTAAGATAAAGGATCTGCAGTATTTTATGAAGTATTAATCGTACAAAGGTCAGTTTTATACAAGTAGAAGTGTGTATTTACCTGATAGTAGGCTGTCAGTAATGGCTACACCTCTCTATTTGGACTGGTAGATCTCGGCAGACTGGCAACTTTAAAAGTAGCTCTCGGTTCAAAAAAGGTTGGGCACCCCTGCCTTAGATGATCAAATCACTTAGATGATCAAATCACTTAAACACAAAGTCCATCCTCCTGTCCTTTTGGATGAAGCACTTGATGGCGGGGTCATGCAGCTGATCGTTTGCCACTCCAATTTATCATTGTAACTCAATCTTGAAAATGACTCATAATTTCGCAACGATGTCATCGCTATCACTGACATGAGCCATCATGAACGAGCTTATGCTAATCATAAATCTATCAATCATAAATCTATCGATTAGATTTATGATTCGAAAATGATAAAAGTAGGGTAGACATGTGGATATTATCCGGCTGAACAAAACGTGCATTTATCTAACAGGTTCGTTTTCCACAGACCTTATTTCGAGCTATTTTCCCAAATCCTATGGAGAAATCCCATTGCTTTTTTGTCGAGGGAACCCATGCAATTGTACTGCCATTTGATATTAGTCTCTCGTTGAGTTACTATAGGACCACCAATCAGCTCCTATCTTCACCTCGCAGAGACGAGCTTCTTTCATTTAACCCTTCACATTCAAACAGAAACTGAACAGGCAGATTCAAATGATTTATTTATTTGGAAATGTTATTTTAAATACAATTAAATCAACTTATGTTGGTAAAACTAATGAAAAATATAACAAAAAATATTTTTTTAAAACATGTTTTTTTTAATGTTTTAAAATATTATTTTTTTGAATATCTTAGGCCCTCAGAGAGGACCTAGAGGGCCCTGACCGCTCGCCACTGGTACATTAAGTTATTTAGATGATATTTAAAGATTAGACAAAGAGATAAGGTGTTTTTAAAGCTGTTCATGGGTAATACAGTGTTTATTTATTAATTCAGTTTAAATTAAGTTAAATTCAGAAGAAAAATATAATTCAGATATTTAAAAAATACCCCACTGGAGAAAACAGTGCTACTTCAATTATCAATGTAAAAGATAAGATAAGATATACTTTATTGATCCCAATTTGGGAATTGTTTTCGATACAGCAGCATGTAAACAAGGCATTGCACATAATGTGAAAATAAAGGAGTACAAAATAAACAGACATAAACAACTAAAAGCATCCGAAAATAGAATATAAAAACAGACATTTTAAGTAAAAAAATATGTAATGATTAGTCAATTAAGTTATTTAGATTATATTTTAGGATGAGATAAAGACCTGAGGTGTTTTTAAAGCTCTGTCAAATGTATGAACAGGCTCAATTTGTTTTATTGAATTGCATAATGGGACCTTGCATTCCTACAGTAGCAGGTCACCAAAGCAAAGGCATCACTAACAACTCCATTGCTCTAGCAGGGCTCCATGCATCTGAGTGAATGGACCATAAATAATTAACATCTCAGAAATCAGTTGTGAAATTCTGTTGCAGGCTTTTGTTCTAAAGCAGGATGGATTGGCAGCCTTTAGTGTATTCCTGTGTTTTGTACTTCCTTTGTAGTCTCTCTCTCTCTCCACACACACTATCATCAAAGCTGCCATAACGCTCCACAGAGCACACCGTCTGCGTGCACACGCGTGGGAGCGCGCACGGAGGCGGTCTGATTCGTCAAGCTGCAGCAAACAAAAGACATCATCGGAAATGAGGAATCTGTGCAAAAACATAGTAGATTAAACAGGCGTTTTATTAAAATACACCCAGGGCCGTTTCTAGCTTTTTGGGGGCCCTATGCAAGATGCTGTTTGGGGGCCTAGTTTTTACAGTTTTTTTAACTACAATGGGGGGATTCCGAAGCCTTTAAGATGATCTGTGGAGATGCATCAATCTGTTACACTTTAAGAGGAAAACAGGCTAATGTCACGAAAACCAAGCAATTGAAACTTACAAAAAATTATATTAAAAAGGTAAACAATAAGGCAAGAGATGCAGCATTTTCTTAACAATATTTAATTTACACTTTTCATCTTCCTCAGACGTTATTCATTGGCTGACAGCCCAACGATGATTTGGACTTTATTACCCCACAAACACAAGCCACAGCTTTGCTATCATTGCAGTTTAGTTGTGTTTATATCCTACATTTGATTTTTAAGCATATAAAGCTTCACCGAACACAGGAGGGGGCTTGGCTGTCTACATTACATTACATTACATGTCACTTGTTAGACGCTTTTATCCAAAGCGACTTACATTGGAGTGTCATTGTGAAGCTGACCATTGAGCGGCCCGACCAAGCAAGGAGGCAGAGGCAGAACGTCCAAATACAACCCGGTGTGGGCATTTATTACTCCTTGTGGTACATGACACAGCCTCAATATTACTGTCTCATGTGAACACAGTCACCAGCAACAAGGATCTCCCACACACCCAGACTAACAGGAAAACTGAACCTAAATACACACAGGACTAATCAAACCAACAAGACACAGGTGAGGAGGGAGGAGAAAACACAGGGCACCAGGTGAACACAATCACCAGCAACAGACAAGACGGGAGGGGGAACACTTTTCAAACTAAAACAGGAAACAGAGACAGACAAACTAAAACATAGACAGATCGTGACAAATAGATGCATAAATTACATATAATCACATGCTTCCTGTGCAATGTTTTAGTGTGGAACAAAGTAATATACTTCGCCAATAATGAAGCTATATAATCCGTAACGGAGGCCGAGATCTACGGCCCCAGAGATCACCTCTGTTACACTTGCCCAGGGACACAACTACATGCTGACTGCAGTGGGGTTTGAACCTGTGCTCCCCTGATCTGAACACCAACGCTCTAACCCACTGCGCCACAGCCGCCTTACAAATAAAGACGGCTAATTTTAATTCTCCCCAAATATATTGAGGCTGAACCTGAACTTTCAGCTTGGGGGCCCCCTAGGGGGCCCATAACGTGTGATTGTGAGCAAAAAAATGACATCGTTTGTATATATATTTTCATGGTCTATTTTTATTTTTGATAAACAGATTGTGCAAGTTGTACAACCGACTACAATTGTGTCACTGTCATTTATAAGCATATAAAAAAAACCTTAAAGAACAACAGAGGTATCAAATTAAAGACTAAAATATATATATATTATACGATTATTAAAGGTCCCATGTCATGCTTTTTCGGTTATTACCCGTCCCCTTGTGTGTTATGTAGCTTTTTATGCATGTAAACGGTCTGCAAAGTCACAAACCCTCAAAGTACACCCTGTGTGTGTGTGAGGAGCTCCACGGATTGGTCCATTTGGCCTGGTCCATTGGGTCGTCGTTATGTCACTTGGTTCCCGGAAGAAAAAAATTGAAAAAGAAAATCTCCAACGAGGCGTTCTGGGGCAGCATAGACACGTCTTTTCTGTGTTAGAGTTTTACTCAGCCAGCCTTATTTTTCTCAGCTGCAGCTCCACGGATTTCTCAGCCTCGACTAAGCCTGAGACAGCGGGACACGGCGAGGCCCGGCCCGCCATCCCGCAGACCAGCAACCAGGAAACAACACCAGCAAGCCAGCTCACTGTCCCCTCCAGCAGCGAGCCCCGCAACGTCCCGCCAACACGGCACCCAGACCCCACCCAGCATTCTATTACAATTATTATTAACTTTGTCTGTACAAAGTAGCCTGTCCAGGAAATATGCCCAAATCAACAAAAACTCATCTGTGTGTCATTGCTGGTGTCATTTTCTGGTTGCTAACGCCATTGTAACACATAATCACTGATGTTCCGCTGTAACGGTGGTGGACTCATCAGAACAGAGTGGGCGAGCTGACCAATCAGAGAACAGTGGGCTCACAGGGAGGGGGGGGGCAGGAGCTCCAACAAGCTGTTTAGGACAGAGACTCTCTGTCAGAGAGTGAATACACATACTATACAGAGACGCTGTATGAGAAACCAATGTGAGTTTGGAAAATTGCACAATTTAAATCTATTCTAGTAGACCTCAACAATGGAATTATGATCAGTAGAAATGGCCATGACATGGGACCTTTAACATATATGTTTTCATTGGCTATGAAATGTCACCAAAAAGCTAATAAACACTTCTGGGACGCTTCTAGCCGTAACGCGGCGAGTCTGGTGGAATAGCACCTGACTAGAGTGGCCGCGATCGCTGTGAACGCCGCGGCGCAGCCTTAACGGCCCGTCCACACAGCAGCGTTAAAAAAATCTTGGAACACTTCTGCCCATTCACTTTGAATGGGGTGACGTCACTTTGCCTCACTTTTCGCCGAACTGCATTGTGGGCAGCAGAGAGGAGATTTTCAGGATTTTCAGGATTCAAAGTTGAGCAATGTTCAACTTTTGAAGCTAAGGTGGAAGCGTCAGCCAATCAAATCCCATGTATGCAAATCTGACAGTTCAAGCGCTAGCCAATCAAACCGCGTGTATGCTGGGAGAGACATACCGCAGGTCATTTCCTCATATTCCAAAAAATGGAGGAGAAATTAGCGGTAGGGAATCACCCGATGCTTTATGACCAGTCCCTATTTACCTACCGGGATATAAACCGGAGGAGCCAGGCATGGAGGGAGGTGGCAGAGACAGTGGTATGTTTTCTGATCCTGGTATGTCCCCTTTAACAGACAGTATAGTTAAGCCACTGGTAACTATGATTTAAAATGATGTGTTTTTTGGTGATCTGACCATCTGTACAACAAACAGCATATCTCTTTTTTTCAAATAGGATAATAAAATATGCAACGTTATTGATCTGAGGAGGAGCGGACATTCTCAAAAAATTAAGAAAATTGCATTTAAAGGCTTTAAGATAGTACTAAAAAATGCAAATGTTTTGTTTTATGATGTATTGGTATATAGTTAATTGTTCTTAATTTAGCAAAGAAGGTGTCCTTGGATGGTTTGTTAAATACTGTATAATGCGTATGTGTTTAATTTCCTTTATTTGACACTGTATACATTATAAATAGCTGTGCAAACATGTATATGCTGAAGTACAGGAAGGTAAAAGTAAGAAAAAACTCCCTATATTATTATGCAGTCACATTTTCTATGCAATGTGTCACCTCACCTCATTCTTTTATTTTGAAACCCAGAAACCGGAAGCTCTTCGTGTAACCACGCGGTAACCTGACGGTGGCGGTTTGGCACATTCTCTCGCAGTCAGTCAAAGCAGCGGACACCCAGCGGTACGGATTACGGAATAAACAGTGGACATTTTCACACATTTCCCCCGCAGAGGTGCGTCCAGCCTGCGTATAAAGGTGAGCTGACCTTATTCTCAACTCTACAGATAGATATTTAAGGGTTTATTAGGTTATTTTGCAGAGGGAGGGGGCGGCGGCGGTGGCGGAGGGGGCATCCATTCTGCCTTTTGTGCTGTGGAGCAGATTTGGCAGAGGTCAGTATATTGGCTCTGGTGTTACACTTCGAATAAGTGTGTTGTTATGGGTTATGGAAGTTTAGCTCAGTCGGTAGAACAGGCGAACAATGTCCAGAGACGGACGGAACTCGGCTCGAAACCATACTGAACCGAGCTCGAATCCCACCTCTGGTTCCCCATTTAGAGCCTACATTAAAGGCACTGGTTGCTCAAATAAAAAAAAAAAACAGTTGTCGAGCTTAATATCTATATGTATTTATTAGTTTATTCCACTCATGGCAATTATTATACAACAAAACATGTACACAAGACAAGAAAGTCTTATTTTACCTGCCCCTTATTAAAAAAAAAAGAAATCGATGGTCTGTCAGCCACAGTTGTTCACACATACTTACAGTAACATGAAACCAACATCAAGTCAACACAACAATCTACCATCAGCAACACATCTGGATGTCTCAGAGAGGCTGTCTTGCTGTGTTTAACTCCCCGCAGAGAGCCACCAAAGCCCGGGGATTCCTCCTCATTATCTCCTTCCCGAACTCCGTCCAGAAAATCCATAATTTAACACATAATCCTCTCAAACCGTGTAAATATAGTCCTCGAGGATGCCGTAAAAGACATTAAAAAAACTGCTGACATCCACTGTTTCATCCGGTGTACACCCACTGCACCAAAAAACCTTTTAATTCAGTTAAATCTAACTTATTTTATCCAAATAGAGTCAAAACCGTCAAATAAAGAGGTTGAGATGCCTCAACTTGTTTAAGCCTGACAACATACGTGCATTTAGACAACGTTTTAAGTTAATTACAATACAACAACGTGTTTACCAACAAGCAAAGCAGCATTAAGCTAGGTATTTTTAGTGAATTTGACATGTTGGTCTTACTCTTTTCAATTAAGGACCATTGTTTCATTCCGTGTACACACTGCACCAAACACCCATTTAAATCCAATACAATCTTACTATTTGAATCCAAAAGAGCCCTAAAACTAACAATTGTTATTTTCAAAAAACTTGCATTCATAAATTGTTAAAAGTGAAATACAACAATGTGTTGCATGTGTATCAGAAAGCAAAGCTGTATTCAGTTATATATTATTAAACTAGCTGCCAAATGTTTGTAGTGAATTTGACAAGTGGGACTTATTTAAAAAAGGTATAGCTTCATTTGTCATTTGTTTGATTGGTTTTCTTTAAACTTAAAGACTTAAATATTATCGGTATATTACTTAAAGGCAGTACACCATTAATTGTATTGGCTTTAAAATAAGCAAAGTAAACGGGTATAAGTCTGGTTTTAAGTTTGCTATTTAGACATTTTTTAAAGCAGGATGTCACTGGCCACACTTAACAGGTAAACCTTTGTGGAAGCTACCTTGAAAATAACAAACCCAAACACCCCTTAATCCAAGTCTAAAGTAAAATAAATATGATATCTACATGTGGTTTCTCTTTGCAGTGTGGTTTTCTGCAGGCCTGCTCAGTAACACACACTTCTGGAAGCTTCCCCTCGTGTTGATGGTTACATTTCAGCTGACAGTTTCACACCTGAAGGGCTCTGCTGTGTCAGCATCTTTTACTTCCCCTGTGTTTATTCTAAACTGGAAACGCACCATAACAACAACAGCAGCAGCAGCAGCAGCAGCTGATACCCTGAGAGGATTCCAGCATATGCATGTTTTAACCTTTTGAAATCACGCTGCTCTGTGTCATCCTATAACCCGTTTAATCCCCCAATTATCTCCCATATCAGCGGCCCATCTAATTGCATCAGATAGCCTGTGAGCAGCGGCTGTTAGTCAAATGTCAGGATCCGAGTCCTCCGTCGTGTTTATTGAACAATCTGTCCTTACCTGTGTCCAATTTGATATTAATTTCAGCTAGGCAGCAGAAAGGCTCTAGCAGCCAGTCATCTGTATCATACATTTTTCATAGCGGGACCCGGGAATGTAAATAGAAGCATTCACCTTGACATTCACACACACACACTCACACACAATTACACACACACTGACGGATGGATGAGCTGGATTCAGCGAACATGACCTTGTGTTGTAGGTGTCTTTCATTATTGAGGCTTGTGAGCAGCAGACGTTCTCAGATATAACAAATCTGTACAAGATGCAAACGTATTATTGTCAAATGTAGTTTCGGCAATAACAATCTGAAGTCTCAGGTCCTGCAACCATTTGCATACATAAGATGTGAAAAAGATCAAGAAATAAAACAGCAAGTAAAATGCAGGAATAAGGACAATATATACAAGTAAAATAGAATGAGATTGCAGAATGTAAAATGAAATACTTCGATCAGATAGACCCTTATCAAACCGTGCAGTCCTGATAACCCTGCGTGTGTGTGTGTGTGTGTGTGTGTAGAGTCATCATGTCCAGTGAGGTGCAGCCGAGGCCGGACAACAGCCCCAACACCAGCGGGGGAAGCTCGGACGCGGAGCAGAGGGAGGCGGCCCCCCAGGAGCAGGCGGGCCCCGAGCAGCGGGACCAGACCCCCCCCAAGAAGAAGGAGGCCAAGATCTCCAGCAAGACGGCCGCCAAGCTGTCCACCAGCGCCAAGAGGTAGGTCTGCTCTCCTGGGACATGTCTCCATGCTTTAATGTTCAAAAAGTGTTCTCATACTGCCTGTGCTGCAGCACCTCTTTTCACCCTCTGTCTGAAACCAGAGCCCAGTCTGCTCTGATTGGTTAGCTGGCTGGCTCTGTTGTGATTGGTCAAACCCTTAGAGATGTCCCGCCCCTCAGCCGATATATCACGTACAATGTGTTGTAGCGCTGAAGAAATTCTACTAAATGGAACCTTTTCTGTCTCGTTGTGGATCTTAATACTAGTTTTTTCTACTACAGCAGGCCATAAAGACACTTATTTGGGTCCTTTTTAAGATATTATTAAGAAAACAGTGAAAGTGATGGTTTTAATATGTTGTCATTAAATCAAAAGTGCTTCTTTATGTGTTGACAGCTGTCTGGAAGTCGGTTGTTTTTACACACCTCACTGCTCTGTTGGGTTTTTCCACAAGCATATCAACTTCATATCCACACAGGTCTTAAAGGCTGCTTGCCCCTGGGGGATAAAGCACATAAATCCATCCAGAAGGAGCCAACGCCAGAGTTTTTTTATTTTACTTTAAACACCCTCTTAGTAGTTGCCAGCTCATAGAGTCCTATTGTGCAGCCAGAAATGTTGAGTAACCCAAAGTTTTATGATAGAAATGTAAAGTACGGTTCCCCAGCACATAGAAACTGCCGGAAGCTAACCTGCACATGTTGGGCAATTTCCACAATTACCATTATAGTGTGGACAATAGTAACAAAATGGCTTGGCTTGGAGGGGTTTTCAGGGTTATTGAGGATGCTCACTCCATTTCTGACATTTCAGTATAAAAAATGACAGTTTTAACAATCAAGTGGCCATATTTGTACTCTCTGTGGGCTGATTTTGATGAATTGTGGGTCTATTTGGAAGATTCAGGGGACTCTGGATCATTTGGATTGGACAGATTGGCCTATTTATTTGAAAACAAATAGTCCACAGTAGGGATGCCAGCGATTATTCGATTTTTCGAATATTCGTTACAGTCTCCATAATCGAAAATTATTTTTAAAATTCGATTTTATGTATATATTTTTTTATTATTATTTATGTTTTTCTATTTTTTCCTGGCTTAGTTTCAACCAAAATATAGACTAATGCTAATAATAGTAATAGTATTAATAATTGTAAATGGCAGTTTGTTTTACTGTAAACTTGGAGGAAGCCAGCTGCGCAGAGTGCAGACTGCTGCTGCCTGCTGCAGCCTGCTACACACCGACCCCGCCCCCCCCCCCCCCCCCCCCCTCTCCGTCACACGTGCGATTGATTTATTGGCGATATACAGAACAGTAAGAACAACACAACTAAAGATGAACAAAGCGGCATATAATAATCGATTAATATTCGCCAGGGCTGTCCGATTTTCGAATTTGATCATGGTAAGTTTCTGGCATCCCTAGTCCACAGCAGAGATAATAATGTTCATCTTGTGCTCTCTATATCCAATGGATGCAACACTACTCATGGTAGTCAAAATCAGCTCACAGAGAGTACAAATATGGCCACTTTCTGGTTAAAACTGCCATTTCTGATCCTGAAAATGTCAGAAATAGATTCAGCATCCTCAATAACCCCCAAAATGTTCCGGTTTCACTTTGCTGGCAACTAGACTATCTGGAGTTGTAGACATAGAATAGAATGGGAGGGATGAAACCCTCTTTAATGGTCACACATGCAGAGCACACAGTGAAATGTGTTCTCTGCTTTTAACCCATCCTAGTACCAGGAGTCTAGTACTAGGAGAAGTGGGCAGCTATTGTACAGCGCCCGGGGAGCAATGGGAGTGAGGGGGGAAGGGGGGTGTCCGGTGCCTTGCTCAAGGGCACCACGGCCCAGGAGGTGAACTCTCAATGTTTCAGACCATGGATGTGATGGATCTATATATCCATGCTTTTTCAACAGCTCCCTTACATTATTGATCTATATATGTCAGAAAATACGAACAAATATCCGTCCCAGTTTCCCAATGTCTTCAAATGTTGTTTACTTCCAAACTACAATCAGTTTAAAACAAAAGAACAGCAGGGAATCTCCATATCTGAAAGGTTTAAGATGCATTTTCTGTCCAAATCTACATATTTGAGAGGCCGAAAACAGCTTTTCCTGACGTTAATGAGATGTATTACTTCCTCCTTGTAGAGACTTTGGATCTGGAGGTTGTAAATCTGTATTTAAAAACTGTGCAGACACCCTGTCTTCTCATAAGCAGCGGAGGATTTGCAGTGTGATGTAAATGAGCTGTGCAGGGTGAATATTGCTCATGCATTCATTGCCACGTCGATGCTAAAACAGTCCATCACGTCACCATCGACTGCTTGTCCTTCTCCTGCAATAACAAATTATTATTATGTCCCGCCTAACAAACAGCTGGGCGAACAGACGGCGTGATCAATAAGAGTCGTCAATTATTCTGTTTTTATGGCATGCATGAGCATTTTGAGTTATGGCAGGGAAAACAAGATGCAAAGGGGAATAGAGTAGGGTAACAAATATACTTTATTTAGTTTCTCTGTACAGAAGATATGCTGTGTTTGAACGCGTGTCTTTGGGAGTTTAAACTTTAATTCAGGAGTGTAGACTTGTAAGACTGTGGGGACGCAATGCACTTTCAAACTCTTTGTAAGACACACCATCTACCTACCTACATACCCACCTACCCACCTACCCACCTACCCACCTACCCACCTACCCACCCACCTACCCACCTACCCACCTACCCACCTACCCACCTACCCACCTACCCACCTACCCACCTACCCACCCACCTACCCACCTACCCACCTACCCACCTACCCACCTACCTACCTACCTACCTACCTACCTACCTACCTACCTACCTACCTACCTACCTACCTACCTACCTACCCACCTACCTACCTACCTACCTACCTACCTACCTACCTACCTACCTACCTACCTACCTACCTACCTACCTACCTACCTACCCACCTACCCACCTACCCACCTACCCACCTACCCACCTACCTACCTACCTACCTACCTACCTACCTACCTACCTACCTACCTCTCTCTCTATCTCTCTCTGTTAGTAGTCTGGGAAAAAGGGTAAGTAAATGATGTCAAATACAACACTTCCTTATAGAAAAAGGCTCCTTAAATGATGTCTAAATCCTAGGTGAGTTGATGATACATAACTTGGAGTATCCAAGAGAGGGATTTCCTTTTCAAAGGCAGCGTCTGCCCACTCCTCACTCGAGGAAGGAGGAAAAAGAGACATATATTTGCAAAGGAGCCTGTAATACGATCTCCTCGGTTATGGAGTCGTTCTCAGCTCGAGTGCATGCTGTGTAATTTTATCCGCAGTATTTCCTGAGGTGGCACATTCTGACGGCTGGAGCGGGGGAACAGTTGGAGAGAGTGGTGCAATGAACAAGGCCGTGGGAATCCTAAAGGGGGGGAAACACTGATTATACTGCCGGCTCCTCATGCTCCTGCACGGACCAAACACTCGCTCTCTCTGATGCTCCACAGCTCATTGATAATCCCCCGAGACACTAAACGGTTACTCTCTGTGTCCCCGACAAATGCAAATATCAGCAGAGCTTTTTATGATGGAAAACACCAGCTCCTGTGCGTGTGGAGCAGACGGTGATTTATTACAGAGACCAGCAGCTGAATAACACTGTGCCTGTCAACGTTAAGATAAAAGTGTAACCCTCAAGGTTCTGGTTTTATGTTGGAGCCATCCTGATAGGAACTCTGTGTTTATATCAACCTGTCTGCCGTGGACTCTGGGTGTTTTCACCAGGAAGTGTCAGGTGAGGTGCGGAGTAAGTGCAGAGGCTTTTATTAAAGAGGTCCTATCCTGCTTTGTAGGTTTTCCCTCTCCTGTAGTGTGTGCTATAGGTTTTAGTGCATGTAAACAGTCTGCAAAGGCTAACATCAGTGTTTCCGCCAGACCAGGGCTGAGAGGGCGTCCTCCCCGAGAGCGGGTTGAATTTTGACTTGAGCCGTCCCTTATAGATACTGGCTTTTTACGTTAGTGAGCCGGATCATTTGGCTCGGCTCTCTTAAAGCGCCAGCTGTTTCGGGTCCCAAACGGCTCCTCATGTTACAACAGTTTACCACGGAGCCTCAGTTTCGCCGCTGCGAGGCTCTGGTGCTCGCAGCTCACGCGCGTGCTTCACTAGCACCGCTCATCGCGTCCAAATCACGCACGATCCGTGTTGTCCTGTAGCAGGCACCGCCGATGTCGGGGAAACGATCTTCTATACTCCGAAAAGAATCCCACCAGACTCCTTTGCCCCTCCAACAGAGGGATGTCCTTGTCCTTTTTCCTTTTCGCCATTTCAAGCGATAAAAACGCTCGATCTTCTCTCAAATTATTAATATTTCAATGTCAAATGACGGCAAGACGCCCCCCTGGCGGAAACCCTGGCTAACATCCCTGTGTTCCCTACAAAGTGAGTTTCTCTTCACACACAATATCCTTATTGACCCGTCAGCTGACAGGACTCCTGTGTTCAATCAGGAGCTCATTAGAAAGTCAGTGAGGTATTCAGAGTATGCACATATTGATTTTGCCCTGCAGGATTTATATACCTGTCTATGTTTGTATGTGTGATCATAACACATATCTGTCTCTTGTTTCCAGCCTCTTAAATATATAGATGAACTGCTTTTTGTATATCATATACACATATGTTTGGGTTTGGGACTGACGAAACAAGGCTTCTTACAGGGGTCGGCAACCCGCGGCTCTTTAAGCCCTCTGCTCTGGCTCCCTTGAGCTTAGACAAAAATAAGAAGGAAATAAAATAAAAGTATTTGTAGGACTATTTATATTTTGTTGCACGGTTGAAAATGTATGTACAATGTATCTTGTATTTTGAGGTGATACTGTGACACATAAAAAAAAAAAAAAAGGTTTTAATTAAGTCAACTCAAATATGCGTCACATCCTGCTACGGTCCGCGCCAGCGCCTTTTCTTGCAGGCGAATAACCTGACCCCCGGCTCGATGAGCGAACTATGGATACATCAAAGAAAATAAAAGTATCTGAGGAACACAGAGGGTTTAATTCTGCGTGGTTAGAGATATCTGCTTTCACAGCAAACGATGCTGGCTTACCGGTATGTTTGATATGTGGAGAGAAGTTGTCAAAGGTGCTGCAGCCTTTACGTATGGGAGGAAAACACAGAAGAGGAAGACAGCTGACGATCTTCAGTCATAATTCAATCAGTAAACTCTTTTTAGGGTGCAGCTATATGTCTTATTTATTTCAAAGTGGGCCCATTTTAATTATATTCATTTTCTTCAAATGTGCAGAGGACTCCCCAAGTGCTGTGTTGATTTATTTTAAAGTAGGCCTGTATTTTTTTTTAATTCTCCTTATAAGAGTTCTTTGAGTTAAACAGTTTTCTATAATGTAATAAATAATAAATGCAAAACAGCTGTAGTTTTTGTCTATGATGTAACAATATATACAACTTTATAAGCTATCAAGCTATCAAATATGTTTTGCGGCTCCAGACAAAAGAAATTGGTGGAAAAGGGGGCAAAGTGGCTCTTTTGGTCAAAAAGGTTGCAGACCCCTGTCTTAAGACATCACCTTGGAGTTTGTAAACTAGGAGGGACATTTTTCACTATTTTCTCACATAAGACCAAGTTATTCATTATTGAATCTATAATGTATTACTTTCTAATTAAAGTAAGTCTTAGTTGCAGCCTCAGTGCAAACACAAATATCAGAAATGTGTTTGTTTTTTTAACCTCTCAGATATAAATATGCCCTCCTTTTCTCTGTTTCAAACCAAATGTGTTTTGGTGTTAGACTGACAAAACAATACTATTTTCTGACATAAATAATTGCCGCATAAATTGCTAAACAATGTTATCGTTAGTTGCATAGATAACAAGAAATGCAAATAAGGTGGAACAGCATCTCTCCAGGTTTTACAGACAATTTGCGAGCAGATAACTTTTTCATAATGTGGTTTTTCCGTGTTTGTGAGGACAAAAGTTGAATAATGTGTGTTCGAAATACATTTTTTGTATGTCATTTATTGTTTAACAGATAGATTTTTTGCATGCAGGATTTATACAACTGTTTTGTTTTTAAGTGTGATCATAACACACATCCTCCTCTCGTTTCAGAATCCAGAAGGAGTTAGCAGAGATCACTTTGGACCCGCCGCCAAACTGCAGGTAGGAGCCTGTAGATGTGATTTAAAGGCAATTGTGTTTGTGAATGGATGAGTCACGTGATTATCCTGTTGTTTGCTCGGGCTGCAGCGTAATAAATGGACCGTGTAAGCAGGCATGGATCTGACGCTGAATAAATAAATGTGTGTGCCAGTGACCTGATTGGCAGCGAGGATCTCTGTAGCAACAGTGTTGTGTTTGCTCACTCTCCCTGAGGCTGGGAACTCTGCTGCGGCTCCACTGGTCCCCGCGGTGAAAGACAGTAATAAGCTCCTGCCAATCAACATCTGAGTCACAGCGCTCATTGTGTGGGGGATTTTCGTTGAGTCAGCGTTTGGGATTCTTCTCAAACTGATGGCTTTTTGGGGCGAAGGTGGAGGTGTAGGCAGCGAGTCACTGAAGTCGAGGCATTTCCTGAGAAAGCAGAGGAACTCAGTGATGCATGGACACTCTTAGGGTTTGGAGGGAAATGTTGGCCACAGCTGCCCGGGGGTTAGTCACTCCAAGTTTTTTTGCCAGAAGCAAAAAGTAAGGAAGCACTAATCCAATGTTTTCAATAGCAATCCTAATAATAATCCTAACTCAGTGGTCTTTTTCCCTTAAAAAAGGCTTATGGCGCATTTCCACTGCAGCACGTAGCACGGTTTAAGCGTGCCGTGCCAAACCCGGCCCGTTTTTTTTTGCTTTTCCACTAGGGGTAGTTCCGGCTCAGGGCTACTTTTTCACCTTTTTTCTGGCCCTCCAAAATCGAGGTTCTTACTGGGCCAACAACCGGGCTGAATATGCTAAACTAGAGACGTAAACACTCGACTGCTGATTGGTCAGAGAGAATCGCTGGCAAGGGGGCTACAACTACAACAAAATGAACATATTTGACCGTGATTTAATTGTAATACACGTTTCAAAATGATGCCGAAGTAACAACATACTGATACCGGTTAGTAAAAACCATGAATTAATGCTTTGACAAGTCTGCAGACAGACGGCAGGCGAAAAGCCTTTTAAAATGCGTGTTTTCTGAATGGAGATCGGCTAAGCTAACGCAGCATATGCTCCGACCGTCCACACTCACAACAACGGCCTATACAGACATAAATAAAGCAGCGACTGTATTCGCCATGACACAGACAGTCTGTGGTTTGTACTTGTTTAACTTTTGTCTAGTTTCTGAACAGGTATGAGGAGCTGTGGGCTCTGAGTGCTAACTGCTAACGGCTGATGTTTTGGTTTTGTGGTTCGCATTGAAGATGACGTCACGGCTCCGCCTACACTGCGTTACTATAGTTACTGCCCCAGCTACTAAACTGTAATGGAAACGCAGCATAAAGTGAGCCTGGCCTACCAAGGCCTAACTATACCGTACCAAGCCGTGCGAGGCCCTGCAGTGGAAATGCGCCATTAGTTGTATCTCAATTCCCATACGTCTGTCCTTACATGTGCTATTTTGAGTGCATAGGTGCAATGTATGATTGTATGCAGGGCCGTATCCACCATTGAGGTCACCGAGGTCCGGACTTCGGTAATCTTTTCCGAGCTGTGTATATAACTAAAGTTGTGAATTAACTGCACTAAAAGGGATTCTTTGTAGAACTTCCATTTACTGACGATGGGGGCGCTGCATAACTACGTAGCCTCGATTAAAGCAAACAGAAGAAGACGACATGTATCAACAAACCACCGCAGCCCGGACTTGTATCGGAGCAGCGGAGGAGTGATGAGGTATCTAGAGATCTGAGTCCAGCGGGCTGCTTGTGTTTCTGTTCATCAGGACATCATATGACCAGCAGATCCTGTGTGAACGCTCTACGTTAGTCAGTGGACGTCCGACAACATGCACACTAACTTATATTGCAGCTATAGGCTATTCTTTGGTTTAAATTGCGTGAATAAACTAGCTAGAGAGCTAAAGTTAATTACATTCATCCAATGTCAGAAGGATGACCTTTTAACAAACGTTGTAATGCTTTTCTTTCATTTCAATTTGAGTGAAACATTGAAGATATAACATTGTATTGTTTTCTTTTTACACTGACTCAGATATAATGAAAAGACTATGCCAGTCGAACCTCAGCTTTGGTAAGGAAGAGACAGGACAGGCAGAGAGAAAGAGAGAGAGAGAAAGTGATGGAAATCAGGGAGGAACTGCAGGTACAGTCACACAAAAGAATGTAGGCTTAATAACCCCATCTATCTATCTATCTATCTATCTATCTATCTATCTATCTATCTATCTATCTATCTATAACTTAGTCTTCATTTACAATATAGACAATAGGCATACTTTTTAAACAACATACATCTATTGTTATGATGTCATAATAACATACAATTGTATAAAACACAATGTGCTTACATCTTTGTTCTCTTTTGAGAATCAAACAAAACATATTTAAAAAAAAAAAAATGCAAACAAACAAGTGAAATGAACTAAATTGCTGAATTGCTTTTAATTCACTGGCAGGAGCGACAAGTGAGAAGGAGCAAAAAGTGAACAACGAGGGAGAGATTGAACAAAGAGAAAGAGTAGAGGACAGAGAGAGTAATGAACAGGAAGAAGACAGAGAGACTCAAGAAGATGGAAGAGAGGCTGCAGGTTATGGAAAGGAGAGAGACATGGAAAATGAATGTTGACAATGTTTTGTGATCATGTTAGCCTCTTCTGCATGTCCAGATCATTAATAGTAACAATCAACTGATTCAAAATATTTGATGCTGCAGCCCACTGACATGGTTTGAAATCGATATATTATCCAATTTGTGACCCCCCACAGGACTTAAAAAGCACCTAACTAGATCATGACAATCCCAGAAATCCCCCTAGCATGTTTGGACCTCAGTATTTAGGAAATCCTGGATACGGCCCTGATTGTATGATTGTATGATTGTATGATTATATGATTATAATTGCATCGTTTCGGATGGAGATGTTTTGGACCTGTCGGCAACTGTAGTAAGGTCCACATAAAAAAAATATTTATAGTTAATATTACATCATTGCAACAATTGAAAGCTTCATTTTTGGAAGATTTTAAGAAAAAATCTCTCAGGTGAAACGCTGCATCCATTGTTTTCTCACGGATTATCTGAAGATTTCCTTTATTCTTTGACGGATGCTTGATGTTCAGCACCTGCTGGCTCACTGTGTTAACTCATTAAAACGGTGTTACATCTTCAAATTCTTAAAAAAGAAAAAAAAGCTGTTATCCTTAAAGTTCAAATATGCAGACAGAAATGCAGCCTCTCACCTGTCACAGTACACATTCTCTTGCACGCTGCCTGCAGGTTTAATGCACGCTGCCTGCAGGTTTAATGCACCGCGGTGTTTTATATCAAGGTATCTGTCACAGTGGGAGATATCTCCTCGGCACGTCGCAATCTGTTTGTCGGCTCTCCGATCTCAAAGCAGAGGCTAATCTGGCTGAAGGATACCATTATGTTTCCTCACAAAGGGCCGAAAAGCCAGACATTTCATGGGCCGACGTTTGAATAGAAAATGACATTTCTGTGCAAAGAGTGGCTTCCCTTGAAGAGTGAAAAGAGGAGGAGAGACGAATATATGGAGCGGTCGGGAGCCCTCAGTCGTATGTAGAACTTTTTAGTGTATTTCAGCGGCAGGAAGAGATACCTGAAATGTAGATTCCTGTATTCAGAAACCCCTCGGGGGTGTTTCACACTAACAGCTCCCCATTCCCACACACTGCTGTTTGATTTACACAGGGGGCGGGAGGGTTGCGCTCAAAATGTATTCCTTTACATCAGGGGTGTCAAACTCAAGGCCAGGGGGCCAAATCCGGCCCGCCATTTCATTTTATGGGGCCCCGCAATAGCTTGCAAAGAATATAATACGTTTTTTATAATGTTACATGCCGCTTTACAGGAGAACGTTGCCCATAAACTACATGCCCCACAATGCATCTCATTTTGTGACATGCAATGAAGAGACTTGCAATTATTTTCCCTAGACTTCTGCTTTCAGACGTAGTTAATTATGAAGTTATTACCCTATCCGATAACAATCCAATGCAGAGGAAATAGTGTAAAATAATACATTATTTTATATTTATTATGTATATTTATCTATGTATATTTATATATATATCTTAAAGTTACCACCGGCCCTTTTGAGTGCAACCATAATTCTAATGTGGCCCGCGATGAAATTGAGTTTGACTATCAAAATCTAAATGTAACCTTTCTGTTACAAAGGGATTTTAACCTTTGCCGACCATTTACATGCACAGAAACCTATAGAGCACACTACAGGGAAAGCAAACCTAAGCAGGCAAAACCCCAAAAAGCACGATACAGTAGGACCTCTTTAAAGACAAATCTGCCTTTCATGAAGCATATTCAGGCAGCATCCTATGAAGTCTTCAGAGCCCTTTGTTCACCTGCTAATTGATCTGACAGCGTTAATAAAAGACATCAGATGTGAGGGGTTATGAAGGGACGCTGTGATGCCTCTCATTACCCCACAAGCTTCTATCTTTTTTCTCCCCGCCAAAATAAAAGCAGCAGCTCATGATCACACCTCCATGCATTCCCTTTCTCGGGTTACAGGACTGTAATTCCTCCTGGGAATGAAATTGAAACACCTTTGCCTCGTTTGAGAGATCATTTAAAAAGGATTTTGTCGGAGCCGTTACATGAGGAATATTTTCATCCTTCTGTTTAATCGTCTTTGTCACCCTGCCAGAGAGTAATTCATTGAATGTGACAAGCACTCAGGAAGGGTATGTAAATAGCCCTCCCCCCCCACACCAGACACATTATATTAGCCCGGTGTGTGCTCGGCCTTCCTGGATCGGTGTGTGTGTGTGTTTTCCGTAATTACCATATCCTTTCATGATAGTCCTGGCGGAGTGTTTTGATAAGAATCCCCCATCGGCGGAGGGGAAACAATGTGAAGGGGGAATTGGCCACGCTCTCTTGCTCTTTTTTTCTCCTTCTTAATCCCAGCAGGACTTTGTGTGTGTCAGAGGGATATCAGCGGAGATCTTAGGAAATGAAAGCAATAAGGCACGAGAAAGTGTCGCTGCAGAATGATCTCCTGAACGGAAATCCATCCGTGACTATCAGCTTGTAGAGATGATTGACTCGGCTTTTATTGTCTGACAGGAAGAAAGGGGTTTGGTTTCTCAAAGGATGGTGTCCAAAAATGTATTGTGAAATGTTGTAATATAGGGCTTTAACTGATGTAAGCCCACGGAAATTATTAATCTACATTTTGGGGCAGATTCTACTTTGGTAGCGCCAAAAAAAGACACCTTTACACATTTTTATTAATGAGGCCCTATTCTGGTGGTCTAATGGATAGTGAGGTGGGCTGATGATTGGAAGGTTGCGAGTTCAAATCCCGCCTGGAACACCACTACTAGTGTGCCCTTGAGTAAGGCACTTAGCCCTCAGTTACTCCAGGAAGAATGTCCCTGTAATTGGTCATTGTAAGTCGCTTTGGAATAAGGCGTCTGCTAAATGCCTAAATTGTAAATTGTAAATTATATTTTTGGGAGAATAAACCCCACAGATCTTCAACTCCGGTGTGTCTCACTCATTAACAACGCAACACAGAGCAACAAGAACGTTGTCTACAGTAGCCATGAACTCGCATGTATTTTCTTATTTGAGGGGGGGGGGGTGGATGCGTGGGCGCATTTACAATATATGGTCTGCAAAGGCTAAAATGTTCTTTTGTTAAAAGTAAATCCACATTTTAGATGAAAACACCACCAAAATAATCTTAAATGTTGTTTGGAAGGAGACGTGGATAAAATCATTTTCCATTGCTTCCGTTTTGTCACTTTTAGATTTATCCCATCGTAGTAAAAGCACGATTTATATTTATTTTATATTTATTACGTCAGGAAAGGCGCTGGCAGGCCCAGGAGTCAATAACATCGGGCATTAATTCCTCATCCGTCAATCACTCAGAGAATACTGAAGCCTTGTAATTCATATCGCCCATTTTTACTGACGTCTTAAAATCTCGTGGCAGCAATAGACGCTTGAGCGGAGTAGAAATATATTTTGATATGATATTTATGACTTTGATGTATTACAGCTCTCATAAAAGCTGCTGAGAGACAGATTCTTCTCACAAACATGAATGAGGGGTTTGAGTGCTGGGAACACTGTAAACCTCATCCATAAAACATGATTTCTGACTAAAACAAAAGTCTGTAAATCCTGGAGAAACGCAGAAATATAGGATACTTTCCACAAACAAGAAGCAGTAGAACAGAGGAGGAATTCTCTAGTATGTTCCTGCAATGGCCAGATTCTACTTGTTCCCCATACAAAAAGGATTTCATTTAAATATAGTGACACAAAATACCACATATCTTCACACTAAGTGCAAATATTGGTTTCATTTGGACAGGAATACATTATGTCACCTATTACTTCCTGATTCCTTTATTCTTAGGCCTGTTGCATCGCTAGAGGCGTCTGGGACTTTTCAGATGTTCACTGCCAGCGCTGTAGCTGTTGTGCACATGACAATAAAGCTTCTGAGTCTTTGAATTCGACTGTTTGAATCAGCAGAGAAGCAGCTGAGTCATGTTTGTGTTTCTCTCAGAGATAAAGTGCTGGGCGTCTCTTTGTCGGTTGTTACAGCTACGCCGCATAGACACACACACACACACACACACACACACACACACACACACACACTGTTGTTGTGTCTCTGCAGGTCAAAGGTGCATAATTGATGCCTGAGAGATACATGCATCCTCTGCTTTTCAGGTTCCTCTGGCATTTGGTTTTCCAAAAACATTCCCAAGACGTATTCTCAGCAACGTTTGTTGTTTCTGGTGCTATAATCTGTCTGAGACTATTTGTTTTAATAGATTATCGCTCTTATTTTGTATGATGCTTTCAGATTCAAGTAGTACAGTGAGGAAGAGTGTGAGTAAAATATGTACAAAGAGAACCCACACGCTCCAGTCTTATATAGCCTTTAGCTAATGAAGAAATCATTGTATTCACATATTAGTCAACCCCCTCCCTCGTGTGTGTGCGTGTGTGTGCGTGTGTGTGTGTGTGTGTGTGTGTGTGTGTGTGTGTGTGTGTGTGTGTGTGTGTGTGTGTGTGTGTGGTGTGTGTGTGGTGTGTGTGTGTGTGTGTGTGTGTGTGTGTGTGTGTGTGTGTGTGTGTGTGTGTGTGTGTGTGTGTGTGTGTGTGTGTGTGTGTGTGTGTGTGTGTGTGTGTGTGTGTGTGTGTGTGTGTGTGTGTGTGTGTGTGTGTGTGTGTGTGTGTGTGTGTGTGTGTGTGTGTCGTGTGTGTGTGTGTGTGTGTGTGTGTGTGTGTGTGTGTGTGTGTGTGTGTGTGTGTGTGTGTGTGTGTGTGTGTGTGTGTGTGTGTGTGTGTGTGTGTGTACTGAACAGCTGCTGTGCCCACGGGCCGGCTGTTTCTCCACGGGATGTTTCCTAATAACAAACCAGACCTCCTCCCATTTATCTGACAAGACCACTGCAGCTACAGGAGCTGAAACACACACACACACTTTCCCAACATTGAGACGCTGCATCTGACAAAGAAGTAAATATCGGTTTGTATTCTTAATAGTTTGTTACATTTACCGAAGTTAGCATGAATGCTTCCCGGTATTGTGTGTCTTCAAATGAAACGGGCCATATTCTGCTTAGGTGTTCCCCCCCCTTTTAAATGAATGATCAGACTGTTGCTATGTCATGTAGCTGATATTATAAATAAAACATCACCTCAGAAGAGGACAACATGTCTGCCTCTTTAATAAAACACTGATTACAGCAGCATGTATCAGTTCAGTCTAATGGGAAATGCTCCGGAAGTCACCGTGTGTTTCTGTGTATCTGACATGAATGAAGTTTCCTCTTTAAGCCTACGAGAGGAAGTGGTACATTTATGTGTTAGTGTTTCTGTGTTTCTGTTTGAGTACTGTGTGTATCTGTGTGTGTGTGTGTGTATGTGTGTGTGTGTATCTGTGAGTGTGTGTATCTGTGTGTAGACAGAATCTGTAACTGCCTGCATGGCGCTGTGGAGGATACTGACTGCATGTTTAGTGAGAGGCTAATCATTCATCCGACACACAGACATGATATGCATACACACACACTGATGATGACATTCACACACACTAACACACACATACACACACACACACACCACTGCAGAGACAGGCTTAGTCAACGAGAGATGAGAGGAAATCAAGAGGATGGAGGAGCAGAGAGGGAATTTGTTTTAACAAGAATCGCAGGAGGAAAACATTTTTGGGTGATTTATCTAGATGCATGGACATGATCAGAATACACATTGTTAAGCTATTAGATCCACTCTCAATCCCCCCGTGGATTAAACGTGATGAAATCTAATTGTAAAATATCCGAATCAGGTTTATTGCCAAGTAGGTTTACACTTACCAGCAATTTGCCTCTAGTGTATAATGGTTCATAAGAGGAATGAAATGAAACAAAAAGCAAATATAGAACATGGAGAATAACATGGATATTAATAAGTATATATATATATAATATTTCAATATCTATTTCCTCTCTGAAGCAGATGGGTATGTCTCTTTCTGTCTCTCAGTTCTCATTTTTATTGCGATTTTTCTCCTCAAACAGTACGAGCTTAAACGGAAATTCTACTTCTTTTTTTGTGTGCAAATCCCCGGGGGATTCTCTCCGTGCAGCTGCATACAACTGCAGTGATTTGACAGATCATGCTATCTGAAGCTTGTTGAAATGTTTTACAGCAGAACAAAGTGGTTTACTGTAGGAAATGTGCACCACATAATACTCCCTGATTCACTGGAATGATAGTCCTACTACACATTTTTTTTCTTTTTTGCGTGTGTTTATAAATTACCTCGAGGGCCGTACCAAATGGTCTCGCGGTCCGTATACGGCCCGGAGGTTCCCCACCCCTGATTAAGAGTCTCTACTGTGACATGTCTCCATACTTTGAGAAAAATAAAGAGCTTATTGAACATTAAACTGCCTGTGCTGCAGCACCTCTTTTCACCCTCTGTCTGAAACCAGAGCCCAGTCTGGAGGGAACACAGGGATTTTAACCTTTGAAGACCATTTACATGCACAACAACCTAAAGAACACACTACAGGGAATATTAAACTATTTAAATAATAAGAAAATTGGAGTTTGACCCACATCCTTTTACGCCACCCAACTAAACTCTTTTACTCTTGTTAGTCTTGTTTTCCCAGTAATAAACATCTTTACTTGTCATAGTAGGAAAAGGACAGATGTTACTAATACACAATGTCATTTTTCGAGTCACTACATTTGATACTCAACTTGCCGGCATTACACACAAAACCCATGCACCCAGTTATTCCTTACACCTTAAACGTCTCATAAAAAAATTGTTTTCTTTCAATCTTCAATGCTTTCACCCTGCATGACGCTGTGTTTGCAATCTACTAAAATAAACTCTGAAAGCGGCTCTCACTGATCTGACAAAGCTCCCACAGAGCCTCAGAATTCATTCCACACATGTTTTAATAGGCTGAATTAAACTCTAAATGAATAGTAAATAATCTGCAGAATGTTTGCAATTCTTTAAAACCACAGCGTGACATAAAAAGATCAGATTAAAACAATGATTTTCTCTAATATCTCACACAGTGGGTAGTTCTTGGACTTTAACCATGAGTGTGTTTTCTGAAACTGCTCCCACTTTCCTCTGTTTATTTTCCATTTCTCATTCGCAGCCAACTCTCCTTTAAACTTCAGAGCTGCTGAATCAATAGAGCGCTGAGAGCCAGGCTGCACTGTAGCACACACTTCCAATAATGTTACATCACATTACATTTCATTTTGCTTTTACCCAAAGCTATATCCGATAGAGGAGAAGAGTTTATCTGTCTCTGCTTCACCTGCACACCGCTCATAGGCTGATCAATTGAGAGAAAGAAGGATTTAAAATAACACCTGTCTGTCAAAATGCAGTCAGAAATATCACATCTTTCTCAAGTTAGTTTCTGAAATCTATTCTATTTTAATCTACAATATCAGTCTCTGCTGGTGCTAACTACCTAGCTCTTTTTATATTTAATCTAAAAAGACCTTTGTTGCTGCTGCATGAAATCACGCAATCAATCACAAACCTGCATCCACATGTCGTGCAATCACTCCTCTCTCTCTTACGGAGCGTCCACACAGCAGCGTTAAAAAAATCTTGGAGGTGGGCGTATCTGAAGCTTGGGGATTTTTTGCGAGCAACGCGACCAACAACCAATCACATGAATCTCCCGCCCCCGACATACAAAGCAAAAAAGCCCGAAGTAAACTGGATATAAACTCCCCAAACAGGCGAAAACCTACCACTGTCTCTAGCCACCTCCCTCCATGCCTGGCTCCTCCGGTTTGTATCCCGGTAGGTAAATAGGGACTGGTCATAAAGCACCGGGTGATTCCATTCCCTACCGCTATAATTAATTTCTCCTCCATTTTTTGGAATATGAGGAAATGACCTGCGGTATGTCTCTCCCAGCATACACGCGGTTTGATTGGCTAGCGCTTGAACTGTCAGATTTGCATAAACGGGATTTGATTGGCTGATGCTTCCACCTCAGCTTCAAAAGTTGAACATTGCTCAACTTTTGAAGCCTGAGATGCCTGGAAATCTCCGCTCTGCTGCCCACAATGCAGTTCGGCGAAAAGTGAGGCAAAGTGACGTCACCCCATTCAAAGTGAATGGGCAGAAGCGTTGGAAGATTTTTTTAACGCTGCTGTGTGGACGGGCCGTTACTGGCACTTGTGTCAGTCGGTCTGTCGGGCGTGGGAACGTTTCCCCTATTTTATCACTCGAGGGTAGAGCTCCAAATCATCCCCTCTCCTTGCTCTGATCCCTCGATCTGAAAGTATCTTATCTTACTGGAGAGTGTCTTTATTCACGCTGTGGCCTCGCTGCACTCACGTCTGCCCTTGATACGTTTAATTAAGTGCTCAGCGCAACCATACTGAGAGTTTCAAGGTAGTTTGACTGCAGAAAGCCCACTGTAGGTCACCTGAGCTCCAGATGCAGCGCGATGGAGCCTCAGGGAGCCGTCACACTGTCGTACCTGATGGAAAGTACGTGAGTAAAAGTACTTATCTCGTAAATCTGCTCATAGATTGTAGGTCAACACTGTAAGAAACTCTATGAATCTGCCTACCGTAACAACATATTGAGACTGGCCAACAACATCTCTGACCCCCCACCATGTCCTCAATATGACTTGTTTCCATCAAATCAGTGGTACAGGGTCCCACAATTTAATAAAGTTAGACTGTTGTGCACCAGTCAATCCTCAAATTAAATACAGAGATAAATCCCAGGTAAAATATACGTTCTTGAGCATGTTGTGTTCAGTGAATGTCATGTTTTGTTAAATGTTTGTTCCCTTGTATTGTGTCTTAATATTTGTCCTTATTGGATGTTGCAAATGGAGCTGCTGTGATGCAAGAACAATGTCAGACTCGATCTGATAATAAGATATTATGGTATGGTATCGTTGGTTACTTTGCATCACAGCTGGCTCTGTTCATCTCAGAGTGAGTTCCACAGATTGTCCGGATCTTCGCCCTGCAGTAAATCTCGGGTTAATTGTCTCCGTGCCTCGGTTGGTTTTCCAGCTGATGTGGCTGCTGAATTGTTAATGTGACCTTTTAGTGGTTCAGCTTTCAACAGCCATCACCTTCAAAGTGTCTCTTAAAAAGGGGGGGGGGTCACCTCTTTTATTTTCAAGGGGAAAAATCCTCATGTGTGGGTAAATCTTAGCAGCGGAAGAACAAGTACACACACACACACACACACACACACAGACACACACACACAGGATCAGCTTCCTGCCGGGGCTTTCATTACATTCAGGTGACAAATCCCCAGCAGCTAGCACCGTGGGGCGGCGGCAGGACGATGGGTACCCTTACAGCCTGATCTCATTCACTGTCACACACCTACTTTCACCTGGGGACATCTTGAGTGACAGGCTCAATGCAACAGAAGATCATCAAAGTATAACACATGAAATAGTGCAATAGACACACTACTAGTTCAATTAAGTTGCAGGAATAAGAAAAATATGTAGATTTCAAATGTAATTAAATAAACAAAGGGTAAAAACAAGTTGCCATGCCTGGGCACTGTCGGACAGTGTATGATCAGGACCGCAATACTATGGTCTATTTCATAAATGACCAAGTTGGAAGTGTTATTAGGCTCTCCATTCAATAAAAGCATGAGCAATCATCTCTCTCACGCACAATGGACTTTATTAGAGGGTCTCGAGAAACCCTTTGCCAATCGACTTCACAGATGATTGGCCAAATGGCGCTAAATGTGTCACCGTCATTTAGCCTAATAACGTGGCCATTTTTTCAATAGCACATAGAATTGCGCTCTTGATCATGTACTGTCCGACATTGGCAAGGCATTGCAACATGTTTGGTGTTTTAACATTTTGTCTTGAAGATTAAAATATAATTAAATAGTTTGTTTATTCCTGCAACTTAATTGAACTAGTTAGTCTATTGCACTATTTCATGTCTTATACTATCTACAAAGTCCAGAGCATTTGAGCAAACATTGAGGGCCAGCTACAGCAAAACTTGTTTGGATTGGTCCAAATATCGGGTACCAAAATTGGAGATGATTGGTCAAAATGTGCAGGAGACGTAACAGGAAGAACAGATTTGGGCGAAATACAAAACGGTAGGAACTCCATCAAGGGTCAAATTGGCATTGATTACATGAATGGATTTGTCTAGAACCACAGAATCCAGTAAAAGAAAATGTTTCTTTTTTCAAATTTGGTGTTGATTGGTCAGAATGTGTCTGAAAAATAACCAAAATCCGCTTTGGACATATTTCAAATGGCGTAAAATGTATTCAGATACAAATTGGCATGGCTTAGTTTTGTTGGAAACAACAGAATCCAGGAATGTGATTCTGTTTCTGAGCCTTTCAAAAATTACAAACACAATCTGGCCAAATTGCACCATATTCAACACGACACTGCCTTTGACCCCCAGCAAAACACCCGCCAAGTGTGAAGTAGATCGGATGAACGGTTCTCAAGACATGTGAAGGACAATCAGAGGACACACACACACAGATTCCTATCTTTATAGTTAGATTTACAAAAGGGAGACCTGTGTTTGAAAGCCTAACAGCTATTACTTTTCCACACAGAGGAAAGCCAGCAATGTGACAAATTGCATGTCTGAGAAACTCGCTTTACACTCTGATTTTCTGCGAGGAAAGTCTCTCAAAGTCTTTTTTTATTCCACGCACAGATTATCCGTGCAGGAGAGAGAGTGAATTATAGATTCGTTTCTGGCTGTGAATGATTGCAGTCTATGGGAGCCCATCTCAATAGAGCAGAGACATAAAATCAATGTGCAGAGTGCAACCTAATCAATGCTGCCATGATGACGACACAGGGGGGGCACTGAGAGACACTTTTATTCAGTTAGCCCGGGGAGGTCACCCTTGCGTTTCCTCGCCACTGTGATTTATTACACTAAATGTAATGGTGCTGCAATTTCTGACAGCGCTGTGTTTTTTCTCACACCCTTTTTTCACAGCAACTTGGCAATTTTTCCCAGTCATTTAATTTAAGTCCCCCTTCGGAGAATGTGTTCGTTTTAGCGAAAGTGGTCTCTGCATATTGGCTAACGAGAAGGACATTCACTCACAATAGGAGCTGAGTCGGCAGGTCTCAGTGACCTTGATGTGTGTGTGTGTGTGTGTGTGTCTTTGTCTTTGTGCCTCTTGAGGACCGTGTAATGGCACAGCCGGGTCTTGTAGAGAGGCCGGAGAAAGAGACTGATGTATTATTGAAACGCTATTTGACTTCATCTGGTATAGATAATAATAGCCACACTTTACTTGAAGTGGTGCTTACAAGAAATCAGAAGTGTATCACGGTATGTGCATTGAGTATTAATTAAATAAAAGGACGGTATACAGCACTGAATATCGAAAGATGAGGTTGGGTCACAGAGGGGGAGTCGTTTTTTTAAACTCTTAAAGCGGACATATTCTGCTCATGATCAGGTTCATATCAGTATGTAGTGTCTCTACTGTGACATGTCTCCATGCTTTAATGTTCAAAAAGCTCTTTATTTTTCTCATACTGCCTGTGCTGCAGCACCTCTTTTCACCCTCTGTCTGAAACCAGAGCCCAGTCTGCTCTGATTGGTTAGCTGACCAGCTCTGTTTTGATTAGTCAACCGTTGTCCCGCCCCTTAGCCCATCACGTACAATGTGTTGGAGCGCTAGCCAATAGCAGCTTGAGTGTTTCATAGCGATGGCACAATGTTCTTTTGAAAACCTCAATAGAAACTTTGGATGTATACAAATTAAATCCTTTACCGCCCTAATGTCAGGGTGATGTTCTGAATCGAAGTTTAAGACTACATCATAAACGTTTGTTTGACACGGAGATGATTTTCTGCAAAAATCACATAGAGGAATCCCATTGGCTTTTTGTGGAGGGAACCAGGGAGATGCTACCTTCAGGGACCAACACAGAAATTCAACATCACTCCATACTATAACACTGGACTTCCCCTTTAACACACTCTGACCTGGTAGACGTGTATGGTGCAAGAATAGATCTAATGGCATGACATTAAACCGAGACCATACTTTTTTATTATGATATGGTTGGAAAATAATCTTTTTATCGACCCACGCTCAGATTCACCGGACACAGTGTCAGATATCTTTTTGTCTTTAGATAAAGAAACAAGTGTTCAGTCGGTTTCCTGTCACTCCTCCAGAATCATTCAAAGTGCATGCGCTGTCTCAGCACCTTCCATTAAAGTCAAATGTGTTTTGCTTGAGGAGCGTGTAAGATGGAGGAAATTAATTCTCCACAGAAGCTTCACCTCTCTCTGTTTTTCTCTGTCAACGAGATGACACACACACACAGACACACACACATCCTCGCTCTTTCCACTGTGGAATTTTATACTCTCAGTTTTTTTTTTAAATATGAAAGCACTTTGATTTTAAGACGTTTTACTAAAGATGAAAGAGGCCTTTTATGAAAGTATAAGAGTGTTTTCTCTGGGAAAGGAAACATCACACTGCTGCTCTGAGTTTCTGAAACTGAAGCGATGAAGAGTGACTTCAAATTATCTTAGGACTGACTTTTGTGGATTTCGTGAGAGGGCAGCAAATCACAGCAGGGTTGCTCTATGAACGTGACGTTTTGTCCAATTCTCCCCTGAATTGCTGTAGTGCAGTACAAGTGATAACAAATGTATTATTTACTACAGAGGTAACATACAGGACAAAAGACAGTAGCATATTCTGACAAATTAACTTGTATTATCTTTTAAAACAATGCCGTTTGTTTGACCTCTGTGACTATTAGATCTAATTCTGGACAACAAATCATCAATCAACTCACTTTTAACATTTGGCTTGTTCTTATACAAAGTACCTATTTAAACAATTGTATATCTTGTTTCATTTTTTGTTATATTGCAAATTGGTTGGTGGTATGTGTGAGAGAAACTTCCTCTTGAGGGAACACAGGGATGTTAGCCTTTCCAGACCATTTCCATGCACAGAAATCTATAGAACACACTACAGGAAAGGGAAAACCCAAAAAGCAGAATAGGGCCTCTTAAATTTACTATTGCCAAATATTTAGTTTGGACAGACCCAAATAATAACGGATCATTTATTGCCCAAAAACCATGATCCAACCCTTTAAAAAAGGACAGAAAATTCATTTAGGACATATTTTTCACTCTGAAACCTTGTAATGTCTGAATAGTCAGACTGTCCTTTCATTGGAAAAAGGCATAAAAGCTCTTTTTGCTTCTGCAAGGCCAAACACACCAACAGATTTCCAGCCTCTCAGCGCAGTTTCAATGAGATTGGTGTACAATATCAGAGAAATGGCTAGCCACTCAGTGAAAAAGACCTAATACCAAACTCTATTTTCTTTATGTTGTTTTCCCCTTCTTCTCTTTCATCTTATTTCCCTCTCTCTCTGTTTTATTGTCTGTATTTTCCTCCCAGCGAAAGGCACAGAGTTAATGAATTACCGTTTCTGCAGCGCGATGGGAGCCATTACTGGCTGCAGACACAGTGAAGGTTATCATAAACACATTTGCCTCCCTTTAGTGGCTGAATGTGAGAGAAGATGAGGGAGAAAATGACTCGCATCCAACATTATCATTTACTTAAATCATCACTGTGGATGCAGCGTAATGGGCTGCACGGGAACATACGCCAAGTGGTAACTGAGAACGCTTCAGGATTCATGAAGCTAACACAGAGATGGCGTTTGTTAAAGGAAAACTGTTTTTTTGTTTAGGTTTTATACACAGCACAAGATTATGTTTATTACAGGATACTTATTTTTTTGGGTATAAGGGGAACTAATGGAAAAGCGTCCGTTTCACCAAATACAGAAAGTTAATCTGGTCAGATTTGTGTTTTGTTTTCTTGTTTTTTTTATTCAGATAGTTCCTTATTTTTAGGGATGCTCCGATCGCCAATTTTGGGGCCGAACGCCGGAATCAGTATCGGCCTATACCGATCGTCGATCCGATCGAGTGGGCGGGGCCTATGGGGATCTTCCATTTAAAGTGATGTTTAAAACTCAGTTAATGGGGCTCATTCACTGGCGCTTCCACAAACAACAACCAACATCATTATTACATTCAAATGAAGTACATTATTCAAGTTTACATTAACTTTGGATAATAACACGGGAGAAATGAGCGGATAAGCGCTCTCTTTTCCTCTCTCTCTCCCCCTCTCTCTCCTCTCTCCCCCTCTCTCTCCTGACAGCCTGTCATATCTCATGCAGCTCACTGATCCAGCAATGAGTGACCCGAAAGTGAAGAATAAATATATTTATAACTAGTTTAGCTTGTTCCAGAGGTAGATAAAATAGCTAAGTGTGTTAACTCTTAGTGTGTGTTTTCCGCTCACCGGTCCGTCACAGCGGGTGGAGCTGCAGGATTTCTGCTTCACACATGTTGCATACCGCCATTTTATTGTCTTTTTCGGACACCTTAAAATACTGCCAGACTGGTGAAGCCATTTTGGCGAGCTTGTTTTGCCGCGCACAGAGAAAAGTGTCATGTATTTTACGTCATCATTTTACGTCATGCGATCGGCTCTCGCGATCGGCATTTTTAGAGAGTACCGATCGATCGCCAGAAAGTGAGTATCGGCCGATATCGATTGGAGCATCCCTACTTATTATCCTTAATTATGCAAAGTTCTCGTGCAGCTGCTTGAGTTTACACAATGTTTAGCATCTGAGACTTTATGTTCACAAAAAAGTGGAGCCCAAGTTAAGCTTTTTTCAATAATTTCCAAGAAAGGTCAAGAATGAACCTCTCAAGCTCAACCAAAACATGTGTTGTCAGTATCAAGTTGTTGCTTTTATTGGCACATTGTCAGTCAATCAGAAACAGGTATTTTCTGTGTACGTTTTAAGAACAAAAACATAATGATTCCTTTCCCTTTGTATCTGATCCTTTACTTAATAAGTATCTAGTCAAGTGTTGTGTAGTACCAAGTAAGCAATAACCAAACTACCTCCTCTTAAAGACCCATCAGTGTGTTATCCAAAGATAAGACGAGAGAGTTGAGGATGATGATGTTTCCCCATGACTGCACTTAGTGCCCGCCATCAAAGCAAATCATCCACAAAGCCTGAATGGCCTAATTCATTTCCAACTGCTCCGTATCGATGCATATCTCTTTCTCTCATTACAACGGCAGTGTATTAGATTTGATGTCTGCCTGTGAGCTGTCACTAACATGCAAGACGTTATCTGCGTCTTGATTCCTTTCATGTGATCTGGATGGTTAATTTAATGTTTGTTGATTTGTCCCTGCAGGAACTACTTGGAGATTACGAGTCAAAAACAAAAGTGAATTGTTTAATTGGACTCTTTTCAATCCATTACCTCACCTAAAAACAGTTGTGTGTTTCTGTTTTATGAAAATCGTATCTTAAGGTAACGACTTCAGAAGCTTTGAACAACATCTCAGCAACTAATGAATGTGTTAGTTTAAATATAGCTCGAGTTTTTTCAACAAGGTCGACTAAAATATGTTAATTTGTCAGTAAAAGTAGTACAAATCTTGACTTAAAGGGCCCATGTCATGCTTTTCCGGTTATTACCCGTCCCCTTGCGTGTTATGAAGGTTTTTATGCATGTAAACGGTGTGCAGAGTCACAAACCCTCAAAGTACACCCTGTAGCGAGTAAAACTCTAACACAGAAAATACCTCCCCAAAACGCCTCGTTGGAGATACGTTATTGTCCATTTGATTCTTCCATTTTGTTCCGGGTACGGCATGATGTCAAGCCGTACCCGGAACGAAATGGACCAATCCGTGGAGCCGTTACGTTACGTCCGCGAACCGTTACGTTAAGCCCCCGCTGATTGGTCCAAATTGACCAATCCACGGACTTCCTCACACACACATCTGTGTGCAGGGAGCAGGCAGCTCAGCTGATTTCTCCTCCCTGGCTGCAGGCTGATAACAGACAGTTGGGATCGCGGCGAAATTTTCTCTGCAGACCCATTCTCTCTGCAGACCCATTCTCACAGCGTTTATCAACCTTTTTCTTACTCAATATCAAGCCACACTTATTGTTTTTACTTCGGCTGTGACTTTGTGTGTGCTCAGGATGAGTTTGGCTGTGTTTGGCTGTGTATCGCTAACAAGGAAACAACACCTCCACGGAGCTCAGCGCGATTCACAACGTCCCGACCAATCAGAGCACACTGTGCTCACAGGGAGGGTGGGGGCTGGAGCTTTGGGAGCTACAACGAGCCGTTAAAGGCAGAGAGTGAAATTCAGTGAATACACGTAGTTTACAGAGATGCTGTATGAGAAACCAATCTGAGTTTGGAAAAATGCACAATATAAATCTATTCTAGTAGACCTCAACAATGGAATTATGATCAGTGGAAATGGCCATGACATGGGCCCTTTAAGATCTTCTTATTTGCATTTTAGAAAGTGAAAATGGTTGAATATGTTAAGGATATGTCTTCAAGAATCTGAAAAACCTAGTAAATGGTAAACGGTAAATAGACTGTATTTATAAAGGGCTTTATCCAGTCTTTGCATCATCATTCACCAATTCACACCTCATTCATACAGAGAAAGTAAGCTAACATTCACACACCTTCACACACCTTCACACACACCTTTCACCAATGGGGAAATTACATCGCTGTTTGTCAAGGGAGCTTCCAACGCTCCAAATATATCATCAATGCACTAATCTATACAGATACAGTCTGATTGTATTGCCGTTTCCATGGAAGTTCCTCTTGTTGCGCACACACACACACACACACACACACACACACACACACACACACACACACACCGGTTTACTGCAGGGATGTAATGTTGCTAGGCGACATGTTCGAGACAATGGTGGTGTTGGTGGTGCAATTGGTTTAGTGCTGATTCAATGGTTAGAGGCTGTTGGAGTTTCTCCAATCAGCCGTCTGTCGCCTGCTCTTGTCTTCTCTGCTCCCGGTGAACTGGAGCATTGTGGTTATAAAGCAGAACCAAGTGAAGAGGGACAAAAGCCAGCGCGAGCCAGCCAACACTTAGACCTTTTAGCGAGAGCAACAAAGGAATCAAAAGAGCTTTTATCTCAAGGGGGCTTTAAGCAGTTCACCTCTTTCTCCAGCCCGGATCATTCCCAGAGACCTTGAGCTTACCCTTCGTTAAAAGCGTGACGTGGTGACGCTGGTTAGTGTTTGCTAATGAGGCTTTAAAATCCTGCTAAGCTGCAAGGAACGGCCTCCAGAGGTTTATGGTTTGATAACGCCGCTATAACCAGTTGATGGTTGTCCGTCAATACCGGCGTCCTGCTGAGGTTTTATTAATTAGGTTGGCAGGTTTTTCTCAGTCGTGAGTGATGGAGTCAGTGCTTTGTAGGTAATTAGTCATTAATAAATGCATTTGTTTAGGGTTATTACACTGTAGCCCAATTAAGGTTGGGGTTCAGTGATGAAAAGTTAGATTTAAAAGGGTCGATGCTTTTGAAATAACTAGGGTTGTACCAGATTTTGTAAAAAGGAAAATCATTCAAAAGGCATCACGCTGGCCATCCCATCTATCGCAAAGTACTCTTTATTTTGCCTCTTCTAGTTCTTTCTCAAAGGCAATCATGCAATTTCTGCAAAAACTGTGTTCACTTGTTGGAAACTCTCCAAGTTCCAAAGTTCCCTGAAGTCGGACATAAATGGGGAAAGGGCTAACACAGGGTATCTAAATTCCATCATTGGATCATTTTGATGGTAAACAATCATCATTGAATTTCATTTTTAAGCCAAAATGGAATTCAATCTTTTAATTTAGTCTTAATCTGACGGGGAAATATTGGGTAAAATGTCCAGTTCTAGAGATAGAGTTGTCTGCGAAGCAAATTATGATTTTAAAAGATAATTGCCTCTACTTTTTACAGTTGAAACCGTTTTCGTTTATGATAATTCCCAATTCGAGGTAATACTGGTGTGTACTACAAAATGTAATCTCAGTTGTTGTGTACAAATTCCAGTTTTACAGATAGGGTTCTTTGAGCAAATAGTTGTTTATAAAGATAATGGCCATGTTTTTTTTACCTTTTACAGTTTTGTATTTATTATTTATATTGGCCCTTTCTAATTAGAGGTAATCCTGGTTTGGTAACTAACACACATTTGGTAAGGGATCAAAACTTCAATCAAATGGGATTCCCTAAAGTTTTTGATTTGATGATTTTAAAATATAATATCCGTCTTGTCCCACCACTTCTTACAGTTAAACCCTTTTTGTTTTTGATTTATAGACATTACATACTTCCAAATCAGAGGTAATCCTGCTATATTAAACATTTGAAAAGGGATCAAGCCTCAATCAAATGGGATTGTTCACACATGATGAAACAAATCCACTATGGGAATATACAGAGTAGTTCAAACACCAGTAAAGTCTACATTTCCTGCTCCCTGACAGTGTTTCTTTCTCCTGCCTCTCTCTCTGTGTGTGTGTGTGTGTTTCTTTATTTCCCTGTGTAATAGATTGTGTGTTGTAGCCTCTCTGTTCACTCCCCGGTGAGTCACTGACATTTGCGCAGTGCCCTTGAGCGTCAAAACATAGCTGAAGCGCTTCAGCAATAATAACAGTGTGTTGGTGGGCTGGATATTGAGGAGATAATGCCATCAAATAACCTGTAAGCAAACGCACCCCGAGCAATCAAAGGTGTTTTGGGAATTCTGGCAACATTGAGACTTAAATCAAGACTTAGGTTTTGGTAAAAAGGAAACTTGAGTTAGTTGTTACCAAATGCTTAAAGGTCCCCTATTATACTGTTTTTCATCAATATGTTATAGTTCTCAGATATATACAAAACATGTCTCTGAAGTGTTTGGCTCCAAACACCAAACAGATCATTGCAGCATTACCCATAATCCCCTCTGTTTCAGCCCTGTTTCAAAAGTGCTGATTCTCTGTCTGTTACTTTAGATGAAAATAAGGAGCCCCTCCCCACGCCCCTCTGAGAGACATTTGGTTAAAAAGAACACAATGGTGCTCTAGGAGGAGATTCAGGTGATAAGGTGGGGGGGGGTTACCTTGGTTGCTGATTGGCTAATGGTTACACAAGCCAAAAAATCGTTATGACATCATAAAGTGGCCCAAATCTGATCAGCTCATTTTCAGACAGGTTTTTATATAAATGGATCAGGACAAAAAGAGAGAGAATCTTTTTTCCTGAAACTTTCAGAGTCTCTTTACACAGAGGGGACACATGTTGATGTAGAAGAGACATGAAGAAGAGGGGACACATGTTGATGTAGAAGAGACATGAACAAGTGGATTTTGCATAATAGGTGACCTTTAAAGCCAAAAACAAAAAAGGGTGAACAAGTGCAACTCGCCATAATAACACTTTTCTTTTCATCCTGGACGCGTGTTTATTGGGTTTGAGGCAGGAAGAAATCGTTTGTAACTTAGATCAATATTTCACACGAGTCACAGGTCTGTTTTTACTGATTAAAACAGCTTTCCATAGACATTGAATAAGGTTTTGACAGGTTTTGTAGATATCTGTCTGCAGCCATCAATAAATGCCTCCCCACCTCGAGCTTTAAACTGTGAGTGAATGTGACTTGAGAGAGATGGTCGGTGGTCCTCTTTGTCACCTGCCCTCATTAGCTGAATTGATTAGCTAAAGCAATCATTGACACACCCACAGGGGGAAATGATAAATGATGCCGCTCGGAGGTCACTGAGCCACTCCTTCCTCCAGAGATCTAAGCCGAAATTAAGTCAGACTGTGGATAAAAAGGGCTGTTTTATTACGATTTATAAGCTTTGTGGAGCTGGGGTTTTAATACCAAATCTCCCGGCTTTTTGGGGTTTTCCCTCTCCTGTAGTGAGTTAGGTTTGAGTGTATGTAAATGGTCTGCAAAGGCTAAAATCCCTGTGTTTCTCTCCCACATGTTTTCTAAATGCTTCATGTGTTGTCAAGTTGCTGAAGATGTTTCTTTATGTGTTTTGGTACATTTGTGTTTTAATAAATGTAACACAAAAAGTAAGGCAATTTGTGTTTGGTAGATGATTTCTATGTTGTAACAATGCCTTTTGGCAATACATCTTATACCGTTGGAAAGCCTGTTTTCTTACCTTTCCAATGGTACCACATGTGTGAGGAACAAGCATTTTGTGGGATGAGCAGCAGAGCTGAGTATGTGGGCTGCGCCCATGAACAATTTGACAAATCTCCTCTGCCAATGCCAAACACAAATTGCCTTACTTTTTGTGTTAAAGGTCACCTATCATGCTATTTTTAGGCAATAGCATGGGTCTCAGATATATACAAATATATAAAAAACATGTCTATGAAGTTTTTTGCTCAAAATACCAAACAGATTTATTTCCTGCTTCTTCACACACATGGGGTCCTTCTCAGGTCGACTATTTTCATTTCCTCGGTCCTCGGTCCTCGGTATCACCGGAAGTTGATTTGTCTGCGCCATCTTGAGTAGCGTCCCATGACTCTTATTTCTGCCGGAGGACCGAGGATCGAGGAGCGAGGAGCGATAATGGAGGAGCGATAACCGAGGAACCGGTGAAATCCTCAGATACTCTCCACGCCCCCTTACTGTGTATCGCTCACTGATTGGACGATGCAGCGCATGCACTGATCTGATGCTTCTTGACATGAGAGCAGTTTCCCAGCGGAGTGAAGAAAATACATGAAACTCACGGGACTCACTCCTCAGTTTATACCGTGTTCTGTTTCAATTAATGCATCATTCAGTTACAAATATGTGATATATCTGAACAACAAAGTGGTCAAAAATTATTTTATTCATTTATTGGAAACATTTTCATGATCGCTTTTTTCGGTTTACATTTTCATTTATTGTCATTTCCATTCAGTCAGTCATTAAGTGCTATTTAACATGTTAATTTGCTACATATCCACACAAACAAAGTGTGCAATCCAATGCAATGAATGTTAATCTAACTGGGTTTTGATAGATAACATATCTCTTTTTCTTCTCTGAATTCTTTTATTTATATTGTGCACTCTAATCAATATTAATCCAACTATTGTTCGTTTATACATTTTAAGAATGGCGTTTATCTTTTTTGAGAATGAGTTCTTATTTTATTTAATGTATTTGGGTCTACAACAGATGATACAAATGTTTGTGTCAGTAAATGTGTACTAACAGAGGCGGGGGAAAATAACGGGGACAGAGCTGCTGTCAGACGAACAGCTGTGCGGAGTCATCACAAACAGACGTCGCTTCACGTGACGCTCCGGAGGAAAGGATGTCCCATTGCTCTTAAAACTAATTTCCCTGCTTCTCGTGGTTTCCTTGCGTCTCTCCATGCTTCCCTGGTGGGAGGGACTAAACGCAGGGAAACGACGCAAGTGAGGGACGCAAGGATTCCATTTAATCGACCTGAGAAGGACACATGCTCTCCAGTACAGGTTAGCTCTGAGTGTTAGCGATGCTAATGTAAACATGCACCATATTACGTCCAAAACAGTCGGGCATTGTTTCTGATAGCAACGTTTCTGATAGGGCCGTGGGTGTAAAGCCAGCCTACATTTCAGATATTACGTCATATCGGACGCAAATCTGGATCAGCTCCGTTGTAGCCCCGTTTTTAGAGATTTGGGTACGGAGGAAAAGAGAGAGGGTTTTATTTTCTGACGCTGCGTGAGTTCCCTGACACACCGGGGCGGGGACACGTATTTATGTATAAAAGACATCAAAAAGTGCATTTTGCATGATAGGTCCCCTTTAAGTTTATATCCATTGTTCCTGAAGCTGAAGTACATGTACACTAATGGAAATGTTATGGTACGCTGTTGCACATTTGCACTTTTTGGCCACTGTTATCTGACTCTAATCGGGTTGCAATTGTAACAACATTTTGTACGAAAAATTCTTGCCCAAACTATATTTCAATATGAAAGATAGAGGTAAATTAGACTGACTAACATGTTATACCATTCGATTTATTCGTACTTCACCAAACCTGTGTCTATTCAGCTTAACTCTCGTCAATAATAAAGCGATGACAGATGAAAGATAAGCAGAAAGGACAGTGTATCTTTTGAAGATGATGAGCTATCGTCACCCTTTGTTGTCCGGTTTCTCAACGTTGAACTCAGTCCTGGTTCGGGCGATGTGATGATTGAAGCTGAACACACCCTATGCTGACAGTTTGTCTTTTCAGCTCCTGTGTGTTTGAGTGCTGTGTTGAAGTGAAAAGCTCTATTTGAGATGCCCACTTGTGTGTGTGTGTTGTGTGGTGTGTGTTGTGTGTGTGTGTGTGTGTGTGTGTGTGTGTGTGTGTAGTGTGTGTGTGTGTGTGTGTGATGTGTGTGTGTGTGTGTGTGTGTGTGTGTGTGTGTGTGTGTGTGTGTGTGTGTGTAGTGTGTGTGTGTGTGTGGTGTGTGTGTTGTGTGTGTGTGTGTGTGTGTGGGTGTGTGTGTGTGTGTGTGTGTGTGTGTGTGTGTGTGTGTGTGTGTGTGTGTGTGTGTGTGTGTGTGTGTGTGTGTGTGTGTGTGTGTGTGTGTGTGTGGGTGTGTGTGTGTGTGTGTGTGTGTGTGTGTTCAGAGAGCTAGAGTGTTTCCCAGAGCAGGACTTTCTTTTTCTCTGTAGCAATGATTTTATTCAGGTGTCAATAATAGTTACTGATGTAAGGTAGGTTTATCTTTACTCTTATACTCTGTTCATTTGAACAGGCTTCTACACTAAGAAATAAAACGTAATCAGTAAAAAATGTAAAGCTCCTCCATGAAATGTCACGGTTTGCTAAATGTTTCATTAGCGGCCGATCATTCTTCATGCTGTGTGGAATTTTGTTACTGAATTGATTCATGTATGTCTCATTTCCACTTGCTTGCTCTTTTGTGGTCTTCCACTAGAGATAATACCTGTTGGTGGTGGACAACATGACCAAAAATATCAAAGACTTAAAATACTCGATTTGTTCAGAATGAAAACCACAAGGTTCCTGAGAAAATCTCAGAGTGTTACAGGTATTAGGGAGGTGTGTGGCACAGTGGATTGTGCGCTGCCCCCTGGGCAAGACACTTCACCTCAAATTGCTCCTGTGGGGATTGTCCACAGTATTGAGTATGTAAGTAGGCCATCCAGTTATTTGAGCCGGGCCGGCTAAAATGATTGGTCGTGCTTTTTACAGTACTACGGCTTCCACAGATCAATTTTTTTATGTATTTATTGTCAAAGCATTTAATGTATTCATTGCTATCGGGTTGTTAAGAGCATTCCACGGAATATAACAAAAAGTGTTTCTGAAGTGAATTGCCTACCCCACCTTTAAGGTGCAAATAAATAGCATCCTGATATTTATCAAAATATAAAACAATATATATAGACAAATCACAAATGTTTTTCCTTCAGAGTATGCAATAAGACAACCAGAGTTATTCTTCATCTGACTCACAGCATGCTCTTGGCTATTTAGTCAATCTTCATACATTTTCCTCTCTTTTGGCATCAGATAATCTACCTTTCTGCCGTTGATCTGGTCAATTTTGGCCTCAACATCTTCAGTTTATTTCCATCCAGTCATGATTTTGCTTATTAAATCTTTATTTGGCTGCACAGCAAAGAGGAAATGTAATCATAGAGCACAAACGCCAGCAAGGACAGAGGCATTATATTCCATTATGGGTTCATTTTCCAGGTTTCTAATGCATTTTCCCCAAAAAAGCCGATGAAGGACGCTTTTAATTAATGCAAAAAAATTAAGTATGTGGTTAAAATTACCCCCCCAAAAATAAATGTGCATAAAATAGCACTAATTGGAATATCTCTGCACAATAAGGGATGCATGTGACTATTACCTGGAACTGTCTTAGCTTGTTTCGAATGGGGTAGGTGCAGGATGTTTTATATTTACAAAATGTTCATAGATTTTCCTGTTTTTGCATGGAACAATCTACCGTTTTGCAGTGTATCTGGTCAGTTAACCATCTTGCAAGAAACAGCGACTGAGGGCTTCTTAACATTTAACAAACTATGAATGTGTCATACTCACTTAACGGGAAAAAAAATCAGCTTAAGCAAGCCTCTGAATTAGCCCTGAGCGAAGAAATGCTAACGCACTTAGCACAGAACTCACAGTAAAATACCCTTATTACTTATCGGATCTGCACAAACAAGATATCGATTAGCAAGCTGAGATTCCACAGATTCCAGACATATAAGTATCATCACTGAGCGATCAGAACTCGCGACATGGGAAGCAAAACCAGACATCACACCACGTAGCTTTACGGAGCAAACATTGCCAAATTGACTTACCTTTTGCTGTTTCTGATCAAAAGTCGTGTTCAATGGCATTAAAACGATAAAATCGCTGCTGAAGGTTAATCCATAGGTTAATCCAATGTGTCTGTGTCACTTTGAAATTATTACTGATAATCCATCATTCAATCTTTATGTCAATAACGGAGATTTCATATTAGCTGCTATGAGAGCTACTAGAGTGTATGACAGCTTCCGGTATTGGGCATTCTGGCTACGCATCACTCATGTTCACTATGTTCAATCTGAATTTACTATAAAATAAAAAATTCTATATTGATTCTGACTTTTCTACATCCAACTCACAGGTTTATCATTGCTTTGAGAAAAAAGATTATTAATTTACCCCTTTTAGAAGTGAAGATATAGTCATTTGTTCTGGGAATGTCATTTTCGAGCCTGAGGCCTGAAAAACAGGCTCGGGGCTTAACTGGTTAAATCCTCATCGTTTTATTTTCAGTGGTCACGTCGAGGCTGTATAAACAGCTCACAGGACGGAGGAGGGAGAAACATCCTTGTGTCAATTATAGCGCTCCTCTGCTGCTGCAGGGTCTTTATTAATGGCTTATGGTGTGGAAATTGACACCGTGTGAAATAGCCGGGGGCCATCATCGTCATTTAGCCTTCATTACGAACACCTCTCCTCTTCCTCGCTGTATCTGCAGCAGCAGCCTCTTAAATACAACTCCTCACTCAGACCTCAGGTGATTCTGCTGATCCTCTGTCAGTCTGACAGCACAAGGGCAGCTGCTGGAACACAGTAGTTCCCATTATCAGAAATACATAGTTCACAGGCCGCTTCCTCCAAATACCTTTAACGAAGAACATGTAGTCATTGATGGGTCTTGAGGGTTTTATTCATGTTAATTCCATTTGTCTCTTGGCGGTCAACTACCGACTTTCGACACTTTTTACTCCGCGTTCACACCGCAGTACTTTTCCCACTTTAGTTCCGATATAGTTCAGAAATGTCGCGTTCACACCAAAAAGAGCCGGAACTAAAATTAGTTCATGAGAACCTTTTTCACCCCCTTTTCCCTGCTAGAAACAGGGACTTTCGTGGGAGAAAAAGGTTCCGATGTCTGATTGGCTGGGCGGATTGCAAACCACGCAGAAGAAGAAGAAGTGACGTCAGCGGCTTCATTTGCCTAATCCACCCTCAGGGACTTATTCCGGTGTGAACGCGATCTGTACTTAGTTCATCAGAACTAAAGAGTTCTGATGAACTAAGTTCTCATGAACCTTTGTGGGAAAAGTACTGCGATGTGAATGCGCCTAATATAATAAGTATTACTATCAGGCGTGCATCCTCTTGGTCCTGTGTACTCTGCTTTACGGCATGAATTAGGTCGTACTCAATAGTAAACATAAACCTTACGCAGTCCAGAAACATACAAAACTATAGAAACGGTATTGTTTTTACTCTTTGTTATTCAATTCATTTAAATAAAATAAAGAATATACAACTTTCTTGCCAACATAGACATTTACCATAAATAGAAATACGCCTAAATGTCTCTTACAGATGCTTCTCTACCAGATCTAAAATCCTGTCAGAGCAGCGTTCAATCTGCAGAAACAGGAACAGGAGGCGATAAACATTTCCAGATGCTGCACTGAGCTGTGGGAACGCAGCAAGAGAGAAATCTGTGTCTGTGAACGTTTAGAAGCCTGCAGGATAATTTTGAAAGACAACCTGGCTATAGGGTTTGACTAAAAATTGCGTGTGTTTTGACACAGTTGTGTATTTTGACACAGTTGTGTGTTATGTATGAGTTATGTCCTCCTGGATGGATACAAATAGCCGAGAAATAAAATCACTCTGCTGCTCAGCGTGAGGCGGTGGCCTGACCTGACGGAGGTGTGTGTGTGTGTGTGTGTGTGTGTGTGTGTGTGTGTGTGTGTGTGTGTGTGTGTGTGTGTGTGTGTGTGTGTGTGTGTGTGTGTGTGTGTGGTGTGTGTGTGTGTGTGTGTGTGTGTGTGTTGTGTGTGTGTGTGTGTGTGTGTGTGTGTGTGTGGGTGTTGTGTGTGTGTGTGTGTGTGTGTGTGTGTGGTGTGTGTGTTGTGTGTGTGTGTGTGTGGGTGTGTGTGTGTGGTGTGTGTGGTGTGGGTGTTGTGTGTGTGTGTGTGTGTGTGTGGTGTGTGTGTGTGTGTGTGTTTGTGTGTGTGTGTGGTGTGGTGTGTGTTGTGTGTGGTGTGTGTGTGTGTGTGTGTGTGTGTGGTGTGTGGTGTGGTGTGTGTGTGTGTACAAGAAACCGACAGGGGCATCTGGCCTAATTCCAATAGCAAATGAAATTGGATTAGTGCCTCCCTCCTCGCAGCTGTGTGTGTAAATGTGTGTGTTTTTTCCTGTGTGTGTGTGTTGTCGAGAATCAAGGCAGCAATGGAGCTCAGCAGCCGGTGAACAGTGAGGACACCAATGCTGCTCAACACTTACTGTGTGTTTGTGTGTGTGTTTTTTTGTGTAAGTGTGTGTGTGTGTGTTTCCCGCTCGCCTGGCTGCAGACAGATCAGTCATCCACATGACATTGATCACACTCCTCATTTCTCCAGCTCACAGACACTCTTTGTTATCCTCTCTGCTGTAAAGCACAATAATCTGATGACAGGAAGTTGAAACAGCGGCTCAGTGCGGCTGATTTAACAGATGATTATCACGCAAACACACACACTTTATTTTATTTCATTTGCTGCAGCTGAGAAAATGTAGTTACAGGATAAGAGCCTTACCCAGTTTATTAGAATATGGCTATAACAATTACAATTTGGTCAAAATGCTAAGACAAAATACAATAAAAACGAATTGCAACACTTAACAATGATGAAAATACCTAAATATTAGATAAAGACTCTCAAATGTCTAGTTTAATTTTCAAAAAGGGCTCAGTTACCAACATGAATAGCACATGGTTTGGTTTAAAGCGGGTAACCGGGGCGATGCTTCGGCGTGCGCCCTCATACCAAAAATGCAGATTTGTCCCGTAAAATGTAAAGAATACAATATTTCTGTTCGTCAAAAACGGTTTAACGACTCAAAAAATATGAAAATTGACTGCAGAGACATCTTTGTTTTTACGGAGCTCTGACATCGCGTTGTTGCTTACGTCCGCGGCGCCATCTTGTATAAGGGCGCCATGTTCTCGCCAGAATTGATATATCATATATATGCAAGATCAGCGCCACAGTATCGCCCTCATACTATATTTTTGAGGGACTATTTTCCGCGGCGGATGAATCCTCTCCTTTGCTGCTGCAGAGAACATGAAGTGTAGTTTCTCTAAACACTAAAATGTCCTCCTTTTTTGACTTCCAGTGCTGGTCCTAAAGGAGACAACATCTACGAGTGGAGGTCCACCATCCTCGGCCCCCCCGGCTCCGTGTACGAGGGGGGGGTGTTCTTCCTCGACATCGCCTTCACACCAGACTACCCCTTCAAACCTCCCAAGGTGAGCGGCACCCTGCAGCTACACACACACACACACACACACACACACACACACACACACACACACACACACACACACACACACACACACACACACACACACACACACACACACACACACACACACACAGTCTAATGTTCGTTCTCCTTTAGCACGTTCACAAAATAATGGAGACAGCCGCACCGAAGATAAATGATGGGACCTGATTTTCTTTTAAAACACACTGTATGACATATACAGAAGAAGTTAGAATACACTGTCATAGATCAACATACGAATAGCATTATTATCATTGCAGCAGTAGTGTGTGTGAGTGTGTGTATGTGTGTGTGGGGGGTTGAGTCAAAATAAACTGCAGTGTGTGTTCATGGTAATAAAGGAATATGTCAACACGGAGGCTCAACGATGTAATCTAACAATGAAGCTCTGTGGTAAAGAGGAAGAAGATATCAGGCTACACACACACACACACACACACATATATACACACACACACACACACACATATAAAGGCATGGGATTTGCTGTAAAACAGACAAAAATAGAATATCACAAGACCTCGCCGTTTCTTGTTATTGTGTCCTCGTCTGATATCCGTTCAGCAGCATTTGGCTTCCCTCCAGTGTGTGTATGAGTGTGTTTGAGTGTGTGTGTGTGTGTGTGTGTGTGTGTTCTGCTGATGCAACTGTGTGTCAGTAATTACACGCGGTTGCATCCTCCCTCGGTTTGAGCCGCGCTTACAGCGGGGTTTTTGGTTTCTGAGTGTGATAATACTCTCTCTCTCTCTCTCTCTCTCTCTCTCTCTCTCTCTCTCAGCTATTTAAAGACACGTGTTGCAAAAATAAACAGGGAAATGTAAACAGGAAAATTATTTCAGGATATCTGCCGTGTTTACCCTGCTTCAATATGGACCATTCAGTAAGGAGAGGCGTGATGTTGGATTAAGGTTTAAAAGTGTTTTTTAAGAGTCATATTGACACGTAAAGCTAAATAAACCGTGCTGTAGGAAGCATGAAGGTAATTTTAGCCACTCTGTTTGCTTTTGATATTTAGATGGAGAAGTGTTCTCTCTTAAACTGTACTGACCCAGAGGAGGCAGCATCATTATCTGTTAGCATCAACCATGATTACAAGCTGTTAATGAGACCACACTGGCTGCTTTAGCATGCTAACGCTAACCTGGACACGAAACCTGCCCTCTACCATCCATGCCATATTTCTTGTAACAAAACCCTGAAATTAGTAAGCACTTATCACTTCCTTTTCCCTCTTCAATGGTGTTCTGAATGTGTTTTTGGTTGTTAGCACAAGCTGAAGAGATTTTGTTTCTACTACATCAAATACGTCAGTAAATACAACACTGGTGAACAACCGTTATAGACAAAGTATCACAAACGTTGAGATTATAAAAGCCAATGGAAATATCACAGTGGCTTTCTGTGGAGGGAACCTGGAAGATGCTGCCTTCAGGGTCGATTATGACGGTTGAAAACAGGAATACAAACCAGAACAAGCGGACTGTTTGCTTCTCATGTGAGTGCGAGAGGGCTGGCGGCTGTTTGTCTCTCATAACGAGGAGATGTGAAGGGGGGAACGTGGAGTTAATGAGGATAAAAGAGGGAGGAAAGGGGGGAGGCATGCCTGGTCAGCAGCTCAGAGGTCAGAGGTCAATCCTTAATGATGTAGTGCTGATGTGAGGCTCTTCACTCTGCAGAGACACCATCAATGCTCCTCTGTATCGAGCTGTGCATTCACCGTGGAGCTGCCATAATGTTTATACTGCATTAGTGTATTGGCAGACATCCATTAAAGGCTTGTTTGGAAATCAATCAGAGTGTATGATTGTATTTCTACAGCTGGATGTGTCCGGGCAGGCAGCACGTAGGATGTGAATAGTGATTTTACAAGGCTGTTTATCTCCTTTCTGAATTTAATTATTAAGTGATACATAAATGATTACTATTTATATATGGTGATGTTGAGAGGGTCGAAGATTTAAATCCACATGTATTGACCTTGTGATTCTGCAGCCTTTAACGTGAGGAATACATCTTTTGGGTTATGGGTAATGTTAGTTTGTAGCAGATATATCCAAATAAACGATGGCAAAGTCTTGGTAATTATTTATGACCAATCACGACAGAGCCGGCCAGCTAACCAATCAGAGCAGACTGGGCTCTGGTTTCAGACGGAGGGTGAAAAGAGGTGCTGCAGCACAGGCAGTATGAGAAAAATAAAGAGCTTTTTGAACATTAAAACATGGAGACATGTCCCAGTAGAGACACTACATACTGATATACACCTGAGCATCAGCAGGAGAGGACTCTTTAAAGTAGAGACACTACATACTGATATACACCTGAACATCAGCAGGAGAGAACTCTTTAAAGTAGAGACACTACATACTGATATACACCTGAACATCAGCAGGAGAGGACTCTTTAAAGTAGAGACACTACATACTGATATACACCTGAACATCAGCAGGAGAGGACTCTTTAAAGTAGAGACACTACATACTGATATACACCTGAACATCAGCAGGAGAGGACTCTTTAAAGTAGAGACACTACATACTGATATACACCTGAACATCAGCAGGAGAGAACTCTTTAAAGTAGAGACACTACATACTGATATACACCTGAACATCAGCAGGAGAGGACTCTTTAAAGTAGAGACACTACATACTGATATACACCTGAACATCAGCAGCATCTGCCCTCTATAGGCGCTTTCACACCGGAGTACTTTTCCCAGTTCCGAAAATGTGCGTTCACACCAAAAAAATCCGGAACTAGAACATAGTTCATGAAAACCTTTCCACCCCCTTTTCCGTCCCTGCTAGAGAGCAGGTACTTTCATGGGAGAAAAAGGTTCCTATGTCTGATTGGCTGGGCGGATTGCAAACCACGCCCCGTAAAACTCCCAAAACGTTTTGTGAAGCCGCCATTTTATTTCCCTCGCATTAGCATTATTAGCATTAGCATTAGCCCAGCGCACAAACGCAGAGAGACTAACTTATGGCAACACAAAAGAAAACATGGGAGCGGTGGAGATGAGGAGGTGTCGGCGTTTCTGGCGATTTACTCGGAAGGCTTCAGTAGAAGCTGCTGGGAGTCTTCCCAACCCCGGGGACTTCCGGCCGGGGACTTCGGGTGGCAATATACGCCGTGAAGTTGTTTGTGGCCTGCCAGTAAACCCAAAGCAGAAGAAGAAGAAGTGACGTCAGCGGCTTCATTTGCCTAATCCTCCCCCAGGGACTTATTCCGGTGTGAACGCGATCTGTACTTAGTCCATGAGAACTAAAGAGTTCTGATGAACTAAGTACGGCAAAGTACTTGGTGTGAAAGCGCCTTATAAGAGTGGGGTTTTATTCTAGCTTACAGGAAACTCATATGTTGTTTGTGTGTGTGTGTGTGTGTGTGTGTGTGTGTGTGTGTGTGTGTGTGTGTGTGTGTGTGCAGGTGACTTTCCGCACCAGGATCTACCACTGCAACATCAACAGTCAGGGTGTGATCTGTCTGGACATCCTGAAGGACAACTGGAGTCCTGCTCTCACCATCTCCAAGGTGCTGCTGTCCATCTGCTCCCTGCTGACTGACTGCAACCCTGGTGAGACACACACACACACACACACACTTCTCCTCATATCTCCCGCCATGTTAAGCTGTGGCAGTTTGACTGACAGGTCCTTTCTGTGTGGGTAATGTAAACGGACGCGTGTCACTTTGATGACAGACTGCAGGTTTGTGTAACACAGCTCCTGCACACAGATATATTTATATTCTTTTATAGAATAATCATATTTGCAAATCAGCTACTCAGTGTTTACCGTAATCCTATTATTGTTTTTGTTACTTACATCTCTTAATCCTTATATCCTTATGTGAACTCCTACCTGTCCTTTTTTCTGTGCTTTACTATAATTGCTCCCTATCTAATCATCTTTATTTTATCTGTACGGTGTCTTATCTAATCTTATTTAATTGTATCTTAATCTTATCTTTAACTTAACATTACTGAGATTTCAGAAGAGCGTCTCCATTACGTAATGTTCTGTAATGGTTAAATGGTCGAAGCATAAATTATTACTAATTAAATACGGTGATGATAAGAGGGCGGACGATTTAAATCCACATGCATCGGCCTTGAGATTCATTAGCCTTCGAAGTCTTAAATGAATCATCTGGGTCGAAATACTTAGTATAACTGTAGCAGATATATCCAAATATATGATGTCGAGTAAATAAGGTAAATATGCAATTGTTGGCATGCAAAGTAGAACAAATACATGACATTATTTTCATAGCGCTCGCATTCATCCTCTTATGATATTGTTCCATAAACCATTAGCCTGGGCAGTAAAATCAATATTCAAGCAGCACTAAACACAGCCCTGTAAACACCTGAAACATCAAGGACAAGACGTCAACTCTCTTAAAGCTAATGACATCCATCAGGCTCTGGTTAAGAAGCAGAGGAGGATTTTATGGACCAGTTAAACCAGTACGATAGTTCCTCAGCTGCCAGTAATGAAGCAGAGCGGCAAAAAGCAGAACAGAAATCGCAATAATTAGGTTGAGCGTGAAATAATTAATAGAATAAGAATCAGTGAGCGGTGCAGAATAATGACAGGTGATTTCACATGTGGATAACAGGGAACAAGATGGTAACGGACAGGAAATGGTGAGGGGGGGGTCTGATAGTCCTGATGGTGAAGACCTCTCTGTGGGGATTGCTCTTTGATAACTAAGCAGCGCAGATTCTTCCTCTCTGTGGGTGAAAGAAAATCCTCTCCTCCTCCTCCTCCTCCTCCTCAGAGATCAAATGATTCCTTTAAAACTATTACACAAAAGAGATTTGATCGACACCCCGTCCTCACTATGAAAAAAGAGAGACTTTCCTTCCCTCTTTCTGCCTCTTGCCTCATCAAAATCTGTCTTTTAAACCCTGCCTCAAGTGCAGAATGTTCTCACTTTTACTTTTCCCACCATTTTGAACAAAGTGTTCTCTTTAGTGTTTACTTCCTGTCTACAGTATGTTCAAAATTGACCAATCAGCATCAAGTATTCAACTATGCCGTTTAGTTAAAATTATTACATTTTTATTAACGTCCATACCTTAAAAAGTTGTGCAATTTATACTTATTTCAACCCAAACTATGAGGCTTTACTGAACTAAAGCATGTTGTTTTGCAGCATTTTTGTTTTACTTTACAACTATGTGCCAAGAATATGTTTCTCTCAAAACGTGATTTGAGTATGAAGAGCGATCTGCTGGATGAAAGTCCTGGATATCCAAGCATATTTTTCTGAATCTGATTAACATTGAATCCCCAGATTCCTCCAAGTTCTTTACAGTTGTTCCAAATGACCACACTTGTAGACTCCTGAACAATGGAGGGTGTTGTGTGAAGGATAAAAATGCCTCAAGTGCTGAATGTCTAAAAAAAAAAAACGCTAAAATATCCCTCCTCCGCCTTCAGTCAGAAGCTTTCCTCCCGCGCAGGGAGAGGAGGTCTTTGGCATGTAGCTCATTAAAGCGGCGGAGGCGGATTGAATGACAGTTAATCAACCCGTCGCTCGGCCGCCAAAATGATCCCTCATCACGTCCCGGAATCACATCTCTACCCAGGGGTGTAAAGTACATTTACTCAAGTACTGTACTTAAGTAAAAATGTAAGGTACTTCACTTGAGTATTTTTCAGGCTGTGCTACTTTATACACTTACTTTCCTACATTTTGGTAGCAATGTTTTTATTTTTTACTCCAACGTCTTTTCCCTCCTTTTCGCAACCTCTGTGCAACCACCAAAAAAGCAATGTAAGATTTTTAACAAAGCCGCAGGGATTCCTCCTGCAGGGCCGGATCATATTTCAGGCTGGTGGTGATATTCAGGCCGGTCTTTTATAATAAAGGTATCTGCGTTATCCCCTCTGTAGCTGCAGGGCTGTCAGTGTGTCAGAGCTGTAATAACACTCGCTCCGCCTCAGAGGAAGCCTTCAATCTGGATTCATATCAGAAAGGTTTCAGATCAAAACTGTTAATGGACTCGGCTGGTGAAGCTCCTTCTGAAGGGGCTGGAAATATGTAGAAATATGTAATCTACATTAACCCAGTGTAATGTCATCTTTTAAATGCACTGTTTTTTTTCCAATGGTTCCTTTTTTAATAGTTCCTTAAAGGTGGGTTAGGTAATTCACTTCAGAAACACTTTTTGTTATATTCCATGGAATGCTCTTAACATCCCGACAGCAATGAATACATTAAATGCTTTGACAATAAATACATAAATAAATGTCATCTGTGGAAGCCGTGGCGCTGCAAAAAGCACGACCAATCATCTGAGCCGGCCCGGCTAAAATAACTGGATGGCCTACCTGCCTGTCAGCCTTCCATCTCGTGCACAAACTTATCTCGTGCCCTCATTGGTCATGTGCGCGTTCGTGTGTGTTGGAGGAGGGGCTCTGTAAGGAAGTAGATTTTTTCCGGTTGTGTACTTTCAAATTATAGCGCACTCGAGCTGGTTTCTCCATTCTTACCTACCCTACCTTTAATCAGTATTGCAATAATTAGATCATTTGTACACATTCATACTGCAGAAAGTGGTCAGGAACAATGCAGGTATGAGGCTTGTTTACAGTGTGCTGCATTCAAAACAGGTTTTTGGGACAATTTTATGTTTTTTTTATGAGAAAAAGAGTTCTCATACTGCCTGTGCTGCAGCACCTCTTTTCACCCTCTGTCTGAAACCAGAGCCCAGTCTGCTCTGATTGGTTAGCTGGCCGGCTCTGTTGTGATTGGTCAACCTCTTAGAGATGTCCGCTTAATGATGAAAAAAAATCCCACAAAAAGCAGAATAGAGCCCTTTAAGACAAAGATATAGGAAATATTAGAATAAGAATTAAATCTGAATACTGAGTTTATTCCAGTGGTTTGAAACGTGGTCCTATTGTTTTAACCTTTTACACCAAAATAAGGATACTGTGACACTTGTATTTGTTGTTTCAATTCTCACTGAGTTTTTCTCTTGTGTTCTCAGCCGACCCTCTGGTGGGAAGCATCGCCACACAGTACCTGACCAACAGAGCGGAGCACGACAGGATAGCCAAACAGTGGACCAAACGCTACGCCACATAGACAGACACACACACACACACACACACACACACACACACACACACACACACGCACACCTCCCAACTCTATGGAAGCACACCCGCTCCTGTCACCCCCCCCCCCCCCCCCCCCCCAACACCTGGAAAATGAACTCTTATTTGTTCCATGCTGACTTGAAAAGCTTCTTTTTTATACAAAGAGTCTATTGGGATTGTATTTTCCAATACACTGAATGTTGATATGGTCATGAAAAGCTTTAATACTGTTATTGTATCGTTGTAATGTCGTTGCATTGTTTATAACATGGTCGCTCCTATTCTTATCTTTATTATTCCCATTCCATGTGATGGTTTCTATGTAAACGGATCATTCTGAGTGAGTGCTTTTACTTTCTCTCCCAGTGCTTTTGGTGGATATTAGTGCATGGCCTCAGGATGTGTGTGTTCATGCAGCGGACGTGTTCGTAGTGTTTTTATTCATTTTTTTATTTTTCTGTCCTGGCATGGAGGGAGCCCGTCACCATGATAGTGCTATAAGTCTGCTGTACATTTAACGCCTAAACATATTCGATTAAACACTGGCTGTATCGTGTCACAGCGAGTCTCTGTCTCTTTACTCTCTGTGTGTGTGTGTGTGTGTGTGTGTGTGTGTGTGTGTGTGTGTGTGTGTGTGTGTGTGTGTGTGTGTGTGTGTGTGTGTGTGTGTAGTGTGTGTGTGTGTGTGTGTGTGTGGTGTGTGTGTGTGTGTGTGTGTGTGTGTGTGTGTGTGTGTGGTGTGTGTGTGTGTGTGTGTGTGTGTGTGTGTGTGTGTGTGTGTGTGTGTGTGGTGTGTGTGTGTGTGTGTGTGTGTGTGTGTGTAGGTGTGTGTGTGTGTGTGTGTGTGTGTGTGTGTGTGTGTGTGTGTGTGTGTGTGTGTGTGTGTGTGTGTGTGTGTGTGTGCAGCAGGCTCAGCTGCACACAAAACAGTGACACTTTATTTTCACATAAGGAAACTTTTGACCGTTTTTTTTAGGGGTAATGGAGTTTACATAATACAATAACATGGAGCTAAAGTGTATAAGTACAGTCTATCAAACAAAGTAATGCAAAGGCTACTCCAAAGTATGCGGGACCAATGTCTTCAGGAACGTTTAGGTACTAAATACACAAATGACTTGACTCTCAATATACATTTTAGTGATTTCAAAATGATCTTATGGCTCTCTCTAAGCAACATTTGAAGTTTGTAATCGTAGTGTCGTTGTAGTAAACCTAAGACAAAGTCATTTTGATGATCGGATATTTCAGGGTTTTGCGGAGTCATGTCATGGTCAAATGAAACTCTTGAATTTTCATAGTAGGTAGAGCACAAAGGAAACAAAGCAACTCTTGTGTGTGCGCGTGTGTGTGTGTGTGTGTGTGTGTGTCCCCGACCACTTCCTGTTAGACATGAGTCTTCACAGCTTCACCACAGAGAGCAGCGGTTAGATGGTGAAAGGAAACCATTTATAATTTCAGGTCATTGAATTAGTGAAAGTTAAAAATACAGTGCTAATATTTTGAGGATTTCTTTTGACAAATTAGACGTATTAATATGTTAAAAAAGCTGGGGGATATGGTGTATATTATCAGAAAACAACAAAAGTGGTTCAAACTAACGGAAAAATATCACAAATTTAAGAAAAAACACTGAAAAAAAAATTGTACTTTTATCTTAGAGAAATTGTTTGTGTTGTTGTTGTTGTTGTTTTTTCTTGCAAATGTACTACCTTTAAACTATAGACTCCAACGGGTTCAAAATGCAGCTGCACGACTCCTCGCGCATACCAGATCATGGCACCACATCACCCCAGTCCTCAAAGACCTTCACTGGCTTCCTGTCTCCCATCGCATCAACTACAACATACTGGTCCTCACCTACAAAGCCCTCCACCATCTGGCCCCCCCTTATCTCCCAAACCTTCTCACCCCCTATCAACCCCCACGGTCCCTCAGATCCACCGCAGCCGGACTCCTATCCATTCCCACATCCACACTCTGCAGCTTTGGGGACAGAGCCTTCTCAGTGGCAGCTCCTAGGCTCTGGAATTCCCTCCCCCAAGATCTTCGTGACAGTGGGTGTTTCTCAATGTCGAGGAAGGCTGCTCCAGAGCCACTATTTCAACTTGGGATGCTACGTCATCGAGTGCCGCCAAAGGACTGTTCCAATGTCCAGGATGCTTGGAATTCTACCGAGGCCGGCGTCCTTCGTTGCGGGAAATTTCGAGGCTGCACATGTGTATCCACAATGCTTTGCGCACGGACCAATTTCCATAATCTTTGGTGGAAATCACGCTCCATTTAAGGCGGGGCCTCGCATATTACGCACACCTGCACACCTGTTAGCCTGTTCCACCATTCTTCGTTTTCCGAGGCTAGGAAGGATTCCTGCCTCGCTTCTGAAGGACCTGACTCGGAGGGACATGTCCTACCAAGGAAGCGTCCTCGACATTGAGAAACACCCCCTGAGTCCCTCACAGTCTTTCAATCCCGCCTCAAAACCCATCTCTTCAACTCTGTCTACCCATAAGCCCCGCCCCCCCCCCCCCCCCCCCCCCCCTCTCAATCAACTTCCTCTTGACTGCCTTTTCTGTTTGTCTACCCTCCCTCATACTGTAAAGCGTCTTTGAGTTGTAGAAAAGCGCTATATAAATATAATGTATTATTATTACCTTTATAATCATGGGAAATGTTGAATCTTAGACATTTGTTATTTTTATCCATTTTATTTAGTTATATTTCTTTGAATTCCCTATTTTTAATCTCAACAAAATTCTAGTTTGTTTTCGTGAAATGTCACTTTTTGATTTGGGAATATTTTCACAAAAGATTTGATCCTATTGACTTTAATTTTAAATTAGTGATTTAAAAAAAAAAAGTATTATGTAAAATGTTCATATTGAATTTACACTCAACTGGTGAATTTAGAAATGTGATGTTTATTATATGAATGTAAAAGGCTGTAATTCATCGTGTGGACCAAAACAGAGAGAGGTAAGTTAATGGATTTTCTAATAATGCCCATGTTTATATTTAATGTAATATTTCTCTAGTTTGCTTTTATTATTACATCCTTATGTCTCTCACCCTTTGAAACTCAATATTTGTAATATAAAGATGAATGTAGATGTCCAGTCTGTCTGCTTCTGGACCCTCACTTCCGGTGAGAAGCGGCACGCGTCCAGCGGCACGCGGCAAGTTCACGTCTTTGTTCACAAAAATCCCGGAAATTAGACAATTCATATCCTTCAAAATAAAAGCAGCAGATTTAACTCGCACAACTCAAGCAATTTACAATTATATACACTATAACGTGTACAATAACGTGTTTTTTTTTTGGACCAAATTAATATAATCGTTTTATAATTGAACTCTATTTTTTAATACCCTTCTTTAGATTCAAGATTCAAGACTTTTATTGTAATTCGTAGGCTTATTAAAGAACATATATATTTACATACATATACACTATGCTCCATAATAGCAATTCATGATCGTACAAACATTTAAATAACATTTAATAATTGATAATTGATGATATGTTATGTCATAATACACTTTTATTCTTGTATTTCCTTAACTTTGCGGTTATATATTAAAGGGGGACCTATCATGCAAAATGCACTTTTTGATGTCTTTTATACATAAATATGTGTCCCCGGTGTGTCGGGGAACTCACACAGCGTCAGAAAATAAAACCCTTTCTCTTTTCCTCCGTACACAAATCTTTTAAAAACGGGGGTACAACTAGCGGATACAGATTTGCTGCCGATATGACATCAAATCGGCGGCGGACCCACAGAAAATTGCTATCAGAAACAATGCCTGACGTGTTTTGGACGTAATCTCGTCTTTGTTTACATTAGCAAGCCTCGCTAACACTCAGAGCTAACCTGTAGAAATAATCCTTGATGTGGTTTAGAACAGGATGGCGTTTTATCACAGCAGAATTTAACTTTATCTCCGGTAGAATTCTGATCAGGCATTAGCTCCGCCTCCTCTTTTTTTTTTTTCATTACATTACATGTTACTTGTTAGACGCTTTTATCCAAAGCGACTTACATACTCAATACTGTGGGCAATCCCAACAGGAGCAATTTGGGGTGAAGTGTCTTGCCCAGGGACACAACGACATGCTGACTGCAGTGGGGTTTGAACCTGTGACCCCCTGATCCGAACACCAAAGGACCCAAAATCCGCGTTTCTCTAAACAGGGCTGCAAAAGAGGGTTATGAGCAGTATGAGGCATAGCTAATCTGTTTGGTATGTTAAGCAAAAAACTTCACAGACATGTTTTTTATAGGTATGGCCCTACAATATATGTTTCCCAATATAGCATAATAGGTCCACTTTAAGCTGTTATTATACCTTATGTTTCTTTTGGTGCCCTTTTATGTTCTTGCATGCACTAATAAACTTGATCTTATCTTATCAATATATCATTAATACCTTCTCAGTTTCCGTATGCTTTTATTTTCTGAAACGATGACCGGAAGTGAGATTTATCTCCACCGTTGGCGCTTTGACACTCGTGCGTTCAGGCGTCGGAGACACACACACATAAGCTGTGCACACACAAAGAAAGGTATAAAATACTAACCATTTGTATTGCAGGGCAGCATATTGTTAGCATTGGATGTAATGTGTGTTTTCTGCAGGATTCTGGGGCTCCACACGTTTCCGGGTTGCCTTTAAAATGAGGATTTAAGAGTCGGTGCATCCTGTGACTCTGAGATCAGCTGCATGTCGACGGATATAGCTTTAAAAAAATGCAAGGAGAGGAAACCCTTTAAGTGCACGGCGTGGTGTGTGTGTGTTTTGGGTTTAAAGGGTTAGAAACAGGCTGTCAGGGCTGCAGTAGCATTTAGATTTCGGCAGGTAAAAGTTTCTTTAAAAGGTGTAAAGTGTGCACGCTGCGACATCGATGCATGTTTCCATCCCCGACCTATTTGACTCCATACACAGCCTCCTGTTGTGTGTCTGTGTGTGTCCGTGGTCTGTGGTATCTTTCAGAAGTAGGCCTGTAGCCCAACTAATCATCATATTATTTCCCTTTGTGGCAGGTTAAAAAAGAACCGCAGAGTGCAAACAGAGAAAAACAGCACAGCCGATAAATTCCTCATTAGCATTCACAATGTGTCACATTAAATTGATGTGTCAAATTAACTCGGGTCAACCTTAAATCGAGGTATTTTTGTTAAATTAACGTAAAACTCAACGGAGCTTCTGATTCTTAGTGACGTTCTATTGGCGCGAGAGGTTCTATTTACGTGTGTGTAAAACAACGTGCCAGATTCCATTAAAAAAATCTTAAATGTAAATGTTTTTGCCCTTATTTGCGGCTGTTTTTAGGTAATACAACTAAATAAAGATTGCAGAAGACTTGTAAGGACCTTCTGTTAATTTCGGCATTACAGGTATACCTTTTTAATACGATCTAAATGTCATTTGGTTAAAAAAAACTACATTTGAAACACACCAGGGGAAATGTAAAGTGTTAAAGCGAAAGTAAAGAGGCAAAAATATTGAATAAGAGGCATGAATAAAATATTAGAGACAGAATTTACTCAATTTACAAAAGACAACAATAGGTGGACAACAATAAAGGTGGGGTAGGTAATTTTGGAGAAACCAGCTCGAGTGCGCTAGAATTTGAAAATACACAGCCGGAAAAAATCTGCCACTTCCTCACAGAGCCCCTTTTCCAACACACACGAACGTGCACGAGATAAGTTTGTGCACAGATGGAAGGCTGACAGGCAGGTAGGCCATCCAGTTATTTTAGCCGGGCCGGCTAAAATGATTGGTCGTGCTTTTTACAGTATTACGGCTTCCACAGATGACATTTTTTTTATGGATTTTTTTGTCAAAGCACTTAAGATATTCATTGCTATCGGGATGTTAAGAGCATTCCATGGAATATAACAAAAAGTGTATCTCGAGCCGGTTTCTCAAACTTACCTACCCCACCTACAGTAACAGTATTTAAAATAATTAAAGTAGTTTGATATTAGTGCGCTTATTTACGGCTGTTTCTAGTTAGAAATGTTGGAGGAGACTTTTAAGGGTCCTCTGTTAACTTCAGCACAACAGGTTCATATTTCAAAACAACATCATTTGGTTAACACAACCTGCCTTTTAGTCCAGAAAGACGGTGAAAGTACACTTTAATTGAAGTATTATTGTATTGGAGACATGCCGAAATTCTTGAGTGCCACTTCACCTCAAGTGTTGGTCAAGCTTTAATCATTCCCCCTTAAGCACGGCTTTAAAGTGAGATGCCAGATTTTTTTTTTAATGGGGTTTGGGGCAAAGGTGGTTTGTATTTTTCTACATCTCGCGTTTGTGCTTCTTCCCCAGGCTCGTTATGTCGGATGAAGATTCGCGTTCCAGCACCAACTCTTCCTCCTCTTCATCGTCAACACATCATCAGGACACAAACACACCGAAGAAACGAGAAAGCAAAGCCAGCATGAACAAGTCCTCCAAACTCCTCTGCACCAGTGCCAAGAGGTGGGCTGTTTTTCAGGAGGAGCACACATTTGGATATTCTGCCACTTATTTCCAGGCTTGATTTTCAGTCTTTTAGGGTTTTTTAAAGAGGCCCTATTCAGATTTTTGGGGGTTTCCCTTTCCTGTATTGTGTTAAATAGATTTGTGTTCATGTAAACGGTCTGCAAAGGCTGCAGCACATGAGAAAAATAAAGAGCTTTTTGAACATTTTAGCATGGAGACATGTAGTGATCATTTGTAGGCGTGTTACGTACTAGATTACAGAGAAGCAACACGTTTTATTTTCTTTAACATTCAGTACATTAGTTGCAAAGCATCCTTTTCCCATATTTCATTCACAGCATTTGTTAAGAGTTTAGCATTTAATGCATGCGTTTTATTTTTGCAGAATCCAGAAGGAGTTGGCTGACATTACATTGGATCCACCACCAAACTGCAGGTGAGTGCGTTATTTTAGTGTGTGTGTGTGTGTGTGTTTTATTTTTAAGGAGGACATTAATTATGTTATGAGAAATGAATGCAAAGTCATCCTTCGTGTGGTGCCAGGTTGAAAACAGCCCCTCACACACTCCTTTGTCGACTTCTTGAACACAGTAGTATCGCTCTGAAACTCTCGCGCTCCTATTGGCTAGCGCTCCAACACATTGTACGTGATAGGCTAAGCGGCAGGACATCTCTAAGCGGTTGACCAATCACAACAGTCAGCCAGCTAACCAATCGGAGCAGAATGGGCTCTGGTTTCAGACAGAGGGTGAAAAGAGGTGCTGCAGCACAGGCAGTATGAGAAAAATAAAGAGCTTATTGAACATTAAAGCATGGAGACATGTCCCAGTAGAGACACTACATACTGATATACACCTGAACATCAGCAGGAGAGGACTCTTTAAAGTAGAGACACTACATACTGATATACACCTGAACATCAGCAGGAGAGGACTCTTTAAAGTAGAGACACTACATACTGATATACACCTGAACATCAGCAGGAGAGGACTCTTTAAAGTAGAGACACTACATACTGATATACACCTGAACATCAGCAGGAGAGGACTCTTTAAAGTAGAGACACTACATACTGATATACACCTGAACATCAGCAGGAGAGGACTCTTTAAAGTAGAGACACTACATACTGATATACACCTGAACATCAGCAGGAGAGGACTCTTTAAAGTAGAGACACTACATACTGATATACACCTGAACATCAGCAGGAGAGGACTCTTTAAAGTAGAGACACGACATACTGATATACACCTGAACATCAGCAGGAGAGGACTCTTTAAAGTAGAGACACTACATACTGATATACACCTGAACATCAGCAGGAGAGGACTCTTTAAAGTAGAGACACTACATACTGATATACACCTGAACATCAGCAGGAGAGGACTCTTTAAAGTAGAGACACTACATACTGATATACACCTGAAAAAGAGAATCATATGTCCTCTTTAATATCTAATGTTCTCCTCTGCTGCTGCAGGAGTCAGATTTGGTAAAGCTCTGTGTTCCTGTTTGAAAGGTTAAAGCTCAGTAAAAATGAAACCGCTGAAATGTCAGCGCTCTTGCAGTGTGTGTGTGTGTGTGTGCGTTATACCCTCAGATACTGAAGTGAATGAGACAGAGATAACATGTCATCTGAATGTCAGTCAGAGGAACATCAGTCTGATGGATTTAGTGGGTACAAAATCTATTCTTAGTACAGGAATTCTGATTTAATATAAAGGGGTGTGTGTTATATTTTTAAACCGCATCAGTACATTTCCATCATCTTGTTTCGGCCACTATTGAAACAAAGTCTACATGTCCCTGCTTGGCATTTGGCTTAGTGAAAACCCTACAGTCTGTCCAGTGTAAAAGTGAGGATTTACTTATCAGTGTGAAGCGTTAATTAGGGATAAAGGTGCAGATTCAGACAGTTTGTTTGTGAGATTACGTCCTGACATTTCCTTCTTCTGTTATTACAAACCACACACACAGAAACCACTGATCACAGAAGCGCTGTGCAGAATAACTGAATAATAGATTGTCTCCTTATTTATGTAAACACACTGCTGTACACTGTGCAATTCAGTCTTTATTTGTATCTGACAAAGAGTCCTGCTTATCATTTAAATTGAAACTGCAAAGTGAAGTTTGGAGCGCTTCATCGAGCAGAAGCTGGTGTTGACTCTGTTCAGTTTTATCTCCTAATGATCTTTTCTTTTATCACCCTCACCGTGCTCTCATAATGACTCACACGGGCGATTGCTTTTTATTGTTTTTAATGAATTACCAATATGACTTGGACTGGAGTTTTGACTGCAACACATTAAAAAGATGGTGCTGATGGAGTCATTTAGCAGATTTTGAGTGCTGAACCAGAATAAGCCTCAGTATGTGGAGGATAAACGGAAATAAAATGAGAATTAAAATCTGGTTAGGCTCCTCAGGCTGAGGGTGTACAGCCAGGAGGTGGAGGCTGTGTGTGAAATATGGGTTGAAATATGATTGCACAATTAAGTGTAGAATAATGATGCCACCAGCATTTAGTTCCTCGTCTTGCTTTAAAGAGTCCTCTCCTGCTGATGTTCAGGTGAATATCAGTATGTAGTGTCTCTACTTTAAAGAGTCCTCTCCTGCTGATGTTCAGGTGTATATCAGTATGTAGTGTCTCTACTTTAAAGAGTCCTCTCCTGCTGATGTTCAGGTGTATATCAGTATGTAGTGTCTCTACTTTAAAGAGTCCTCTCCTGCTGATGTTCAGGTGTATATCAGTATGTAGTGTCTCTACTTTAAAGAGTCCTCTCCTGCTGATGTTCAGGTGTATATCAGTATGTAGTGTCTCTACTTTAAAGAGTCCTCTCCTGCTGATGTTCAGGTGTATATCAGTATGTAGTGCCTCTACTTTAAAGAGTCCTCTCCTGCTGATGTTCAGGTGTATATCAGTATGTAGTGTCTATACTTTAAAGACTCCTCTCCTGCTGATGTTCAGGTGTATATCAGTATGTAGTGTCTCTACTTTAAAGAGTCCTCTCCTGCTGATGTTCAGGTGTATATCAGTATTTAGTGTCTCTACTTTAAAGAGTCCTCTCCTGCTGATGTTCAGGTGTATATCAGTATGTAGTGTCTCTACTTTAAAGAGTCCTCTCCTGCTGATGTTCAGGTGTATATCAGTATTTAGTGTCTCTACTTTAAAGAGTCCTCTCCTGCTGATGTTCAGGTGTATATCAGTATGTAGTGCCTCTACTTTAAAGAGTCCTCTCCTGCTGATGTTCAGGTGTATATCAGTATGTAGTGCCTCTACTTTAAAGAGTCCTCTCCTGCTGATGTTCAGGTGTATATCAGTATGTAGTGTCTCTACTTTAAAGAGTCCTCTCCTGCTGATGTTCAGGTGTATATGAGTATGTAGTGCCTCTACTTTAAAGAGTCCTCTCCTGCTGATGTTCAGGTGTATATCAGTATGTAGTGTCTCTACTTTAAAGAGTCCTCTCCTGCTGATGTTCAGGTGTATATCAGTATGTAGTGTCTCTACTTTAAAGAGTCCTCTCCTGCTGATGTTCAGGTGTATATCAGTATGTAGTGTCTCTACTTTAAAGAGTCCTCTCCTGCTGATGTCCAGGTGTATATCAGTATGTAGTGTCTCTACTTTAAAGAGTCCTCTCCTGCTGATGTTCAGGTGTATATCAGTATGTAGTGCCTCTACTGGGACATACGCTAGCCAATAGGAGCGTAGGAGTTTTACATAGTGATGTCATCACATTCCAGAACTTGGGGATGTTAGCCTTTGCAGACCATTTACATGCACACAAACCTATAGAACACACTACAGGAAAGGGAAACCCTCCAAAAAGCAGAGCCTCTTTGAAAGCCCTTAATGTTCCCTGTTTCCTGACAGTGCTGGTCCTAAAGGAGACAACATCTACGAGTGGAGGTCCACCATCCTCGGCCCCCCCGGCTCCGCGTACGAGGGCGGGGTGTTCTTCCTCGACATCGCCTTCACACCAGACTACCCCTTCAAACCTCCCAAGGTGAGAGCAGAAGTATTGTTGGCTTGCAGCGAAGCATTTTGATAGATGTCTCTATTCCAGAGGCGTCACTTTCATACTTCCTATTCTCCACTAGAGGGCAGCAATGCACTTTGAAATGTAAGGCCAATCAGCAGTTTGTAATGGATCATCTTTATTCCCTGAGTTCCTCTGTTATATTATATAAATTGATTAATTTAAATGGATTTAGGCATACGATAAAGCATGTTCCTTTTTGTTTTATTCATGCTGTATGGATTTGTTTTTGTATGTTGTAAAAATCCCAAAACAAATTCTTCTTTTTGACACAACCAAACATCACAATTTGACTTTGACTTCCCATATGTCCAAACTTAAACACCTCATCAAATCTGACCTGAAAGCTTTTCTTAATCATCGGCCAATCTTCTTAAATTCAGTATATATTTAATTTATTTAATAACTACTTGTCTATAAGTGCATTTGTGTTGGATTAAAGTGAAGGACGTGTCAGAAATAAATTACATTTGAGCTTCATGGGTTTGATATACATTTCAATTTGACTGGAATGACAAAGTTTACAATGCAACTGTCATTAGAGTTTGAGTTTAGCTTAAGAGAGTGTGTTGTGTGTGTGTATATATATATATTTGTTGTGTGTGTGTGTGTGTGTGTAGGTGACTTTCCGCACCAGGATCTACCACTGCAACATCAACAGTCAGGGTGTGATCTGTCTGGACATCCTGAAGGACAACTGGAGTCCTGCTCTCACCATCTCCAAGGTGCTGCTGTCCATCTGCTCCCTGCTGACTGACTGCAACCCTGGTGAGACTCACACTCACACACACACACACACACACACACACACACACACACACACACACACACACACACACACACAGTGCTCATTGACTGCAACTCTGGTGAGACACACACACACACACACACACACACACACACACACACACACACACAGTGCTCATTGACTGCAACCCTGGTGAGACATACACACACACACACACTCTCCATTCTACTACATTTAAAGTAGCCACTCACTCACTCACACACATTGTTACTTCCTGTTTATAATTGTGAGGTGTTGTTTGTGTTCTCAGCCGACCCTCTGGTGGGAAGCATCGCCACACAGTTCACCACCAACAGAGTGGAGCACGACAGGATAGCCAAACAGTGGACCAAACGCTACGCCACATAATGAACCACAGCATGGGGAGAGGGGGGGGGGGGGATTTTTATCTCTGAAATGAAAATCTTAATCCTGACGTTTTTGTTGTTTATTGTATTTTTATTATAAGTTATCTCCGACCCAGTTATACCCAAACCTGGCAATAATGCGTTTTTAGTTTGTGCTTGAAGATGGATGCTAATGCTAATATGCTAACTGTGTCACAGCATGAATCCCAGTTCCAATTATATCAGTGTAACATATTCTCACGTGTTAAATTCTCCCTGTTTTTGGAAAAGGTGTTAAGATCTGAATGGATGTTGGTTGTGATTTGTGTTCTCTTCCGATGAATAGCTTGTTCTGTTTCTCTTCAGTATTAAACATTACCAACTGCCTTTGTTTCAATCAGGAGAGACTTGTTTTTTTTGAGTAAACACAAAACACAATATCAACACACACCACTGGGGGCCAAGCAAGGCATCCAAACGTGAGTAAAACAAATTGTATGGAAGGAAAACGCGCTAGAAATGTCTGTTTAAGGCGTCTAGGTGGCTTGGATAGAAAGCAAGCAAGGAAGGAAGGAAGCAAGCCGTGACATATGTAGAGGAGGAAAATGAGGAAGAACTCGTTCAATTTGAATCTGGTGTGTAAATAAATTACCACTGCATGTTATTTGTTAATTTTCTTTGTTATTGGGGTACATTTTTGATGAGTGGGTTATAGTGGTTACAATGGTATGGTACCATGACATCAAGTCAAATTCCTAGTATGTGCGAACCTACCTGGCAATAAACCTGATTCTGATTCTGATGGTGGGGACAGTGAAATAGAAAAAAATATTAATTGGAATTCTGAGGGGAAAGAAATCTATTTTGTTCTAAAAAAAAAAAACCCCCGATATTTCTGACTTTAACATCTGGGCCCAGTAGTTCAAAACTTTTAATCTCAATCAGATCCGATCAGATTTTGAAATCCCATTTTTTGTGATCCAGGATCAGACCACTTGGCCAGATTTTGTCCCAGTTTTTCAAAGCAGTTCAGGATCGGATCACTCTGATCCAGATCCAGACTTTTCAAGATTACTAGATCCTGAATATCAGTGCTTTAATCCTACCGATCGCCATCTGAAAAATAATACAAGGAAGACGAGACCACATTGCAGAGACTTCTATAGTCCGCAATTACTTTTGAAAGGTGAGGACAGATGATGGACTTTTTTTGGTTGAAGATATTTTTTCTTACATTTATGATTGACAATCTTTGTTGTGATACTTTTATGAGCATAAACATTTATGTCATCAACATTTGGTTGAAAACAAAATAGGCCACCACAAAGGTGACCAAAAAATGAAAAATAAAATTGATTTGCTATGAAGGCTAAAAATTGTGTATTATTTCAGTTAACAAACTTTGCCATCTTATTTATATTGAAACATATTTTTAAATAAATTGTACAGTACATTTTGCTCTGGTAATCCACTGGAAATCCACCCCTCTGGTGGGATCAAGATAATCCAGTTTTTCGGGATCAAACTGATCCTGTGTTGTCGGTTTGAACGACCTGTTTTGAAGATTTGATCCAGATTAAAGCTTGGATTTGATTTCCTGATCTGATCGGATATCAAAGTGATCCTAATCCTGTTTTTTTGTTTTGAACTACCCAAAATCCAAATCTGATCCCATCAGATAGGGATTACAAATGTTGAACTCCTGGGCCCAGGACATCAAATTATTATTTTCTTGAAATTCAGATTTTAATCTCAAAATTCAGAGAAAAATCATAATTTCGAGATCAAAGTCTAAATTGTGAGGCAAAAAGCAGAATTTTAAGAATAAAAAATGACCGACTGACTTAGTTTCATCATCTGTAGTTTGTAAAAACACACACACAGGGTTTAATACGAGGCTACATTTTATTCAGTGCATCTTATTAGAATAATGCACGACCTCTGTTCTACTAGCAGCACATTCATTATTACTTTAAGGAAACACAAAGAGAAACAGCGCAGATCATCCTTCACATTGATTCATCATTTTTTCAAAACAAGTCGAGGAATGTGGTTCATTAAAGTGACAAAAATAAATTAGTTTAAAAATAAATATTTTCTACTGTTAGACACGTTAGCCCTATTGGATTAAACAGGCTGGAAAACACAGGAGTGCAACTACATCACAAGTAAACGCAGCACCATGAGTATTATTGCTGCCAGGCCTTAATATATATACATATATATTCATATGAGATGGACTGGACGAATGCTGCATTCACATCACGTGGGAAATAACATCACAGATGAGTAATCTGTCTGAAAAAAAGACAGGTGGAGTGCAGCTTTTGTGAGGTTGGTGCCACAGATTTAAGGACATACTTCTGAAGTGCTTTTCTGAATACAACGAGATGATGCTCATGTTGAAAGAGTGACAGGTAGCTGTAATTATCTCTACTGGCTTTAAAGAGATTGCATACTTACGGAAGAGGATTAGGGCAACTTGTTTTCTCAGTGTTTGACGTAACTCTGAATTTTGTCAAATATGTTTTGACTTTTTATTCAGAATTTTTACTTTTTTCAAAATGTTTGGTGACCAACTTTTTAATGTTGTCCTTTTTTTTAAATCAGATTTTTGACTTTGCTCAGAATTTTGACATTTTTCTTAGAATTTTGACTTTTCTCAGAGTTTTGACTTATCTCTCTAAAAAAAGTGAGAAAAAAAGTTTCCGATAAAACATTTTTAAAGAATGACTTTTGGTCAGATCTTTAAAGAAAACCTGTGGGCCTAATCCTCCCCTGTACATACTAATGCAATCCAATGTAAGAAATAGGGCTAATTACACGCTGGATGAAATACATTAACCCTCCTATTGTCTTCGTTTCCTCCCCTTACTTTGGTGTTCGCGGTCAAATTTGACCGGTCCTGTTTTAACTGCTATTACATTAACACAAAAACCATTAATCATCACCAAATGTCTTTTAACACCCTTTCAAACTGTACATATTGTATCAGACTACTGGTATACATGAAAAACTGCAGTAAATATACAAAGAATAGACACTGAACATGTATTGCGTGTGCCAGGTGTGATCCATGTGGGGGGATGGGCACATAAGAGCGGGAAATGTGTCAAATTGTTCTGTGTGTGTGTGTGTTTGTGTTTGTGTGTGCCAGGTGTGATTCACATGGGGGGGATGGGCACATAAGGGGGGGGGGGACACATCTAGAGTATGTGTGTGTGTGTGTGTGTGTTATCTGATCCGGATGGTTACTAATTCCTTTTCTTTATGGCGGTCATTTGTGACCGGGAACACCATGGGTGTTTCAAAGTTGACTAAATCATCCAAAATTCAATGAAAGTGGTGATCAGCAATTATATGTTCAAATGTCTACTGTGAAGGATATCATAAAGCCTTAATGCAATCGAATGTAAAACAAAAAAGTTATGATTGATGAAAGTAGTAAATCGGTCAGATTTGACCCGAAGACAACAGGAGGGGTAAGCGGACAGTATTTTTGTTTTTGTTAATAGAGGATTTGAATCAGTCTTTTTGAGTCACATGTACAGCACACCGTTTAGTGTTAGGATAGGATATAAAGAGATTGCAGATGGTGCTAAAATACAATCACCAAATGTAATAAGAGGCTTAGTTATACTAATAAAGTGGAGTATCGATCTTTAGGAAATGGCACTAGTACAGGCGACCTTTGGGTTTCCAAATGCCTACAGACTGAGCTCCTAGATTGGGATCTCTTGGGATAAGTAAAGACAATTTCAGCAACCACTGACTCTTTAAAATATACGGGCATTGTCTCAAAGATAAAACTCAAAGAACAACTTAAACTATCATTCAACTTTGAATAGAGTGGACAAAACCTATATTATACAGTTCAGTTGAAATGGTAAGTAAACATAAGAGGTTATTATAAAAGGTAAATCCACAAGATCTGTGTTTGAGTTGCGTCAAATCTTTGGTACTAAAGTGCTAAAGATAGTTTTCCACCTTCAATGAAAAACACTGATGAAGCTACAGGTGACACTTCTGTCTGTTTGGTTTGCTGTAAACAAAGAAATACAACATGCATCCTCATGGGATTAGTAAACACACAGGAGAATACAGGATTCACTTTCTACCGTTGCTCAGATTGATTAGTCTATTTGTGTAAAATTACAGTTTCGTCAATGGCTTTGAAGAGAGGAGATATCGGCTACAGTTCCTCATCGAAAAGGGCCAACTGCCAGCAAAGTAAAGGGATGCTAATATTCTAAATACAGCGTAAACATAATGGTGTTTTTATGTGTCTAAAATATGTCCACAACAATACATAGCTTAGCTTCCTTCTGGTACTCCTGTCTGTTTCTACAAACTGCATCTAGTGGAGGTAATACACTGACTATGATAGCTTCTTATATCAATCATACAGACTTGGGTTCTCAGTAGGAAAGATGATTAGCATTCTTCTTCAAATGTTTTCCCCTACAATTATGTAGTATAGCTGACTTAATGTGTGTTATGCTGCTTATAGAGTGGTGTAGGGATGTCATATTATTTTTAGGTTGACCCTGAAGGCAGCATCTCCCTGAACCAATGGGATTTCTCCATGTGATCTTGGATTATTGCGGAAAATAATCTCTGTGGCAAACAAACTTTTATGATTCTTACACGTTTTGTTCGGCAGGATCAGGTCACCACCGCTAAGCTAAAGGTAGCTAATGTTGGGCTATAAAGGAACTACAGCAGGGTCACATGACTTCACGTCAACACCGCTAAGCTCAAGGAGGCTAGGAGTATTAACTGACTGATTTTATATAGTAGAATCAAAATATGTTCAGTTTGTGTTAACCACAGATCTTATTTCAGGCCAAAACACATTCAGAAAACCATTAAAAGAGAGGACAGGAAGTGGTAAGATGCTGACTCGTTCCAGGGTTTTTGGCTGTCAGATGTCGTTGGACGGCGTTCCTTTGCTCTTGCGCCCGGGCAGAGGGAAGGTGGATTTGCTCTGCGGCTGCGTGAGCCGGCTGGTGAGCTGCGTGAACGGTTCGATGAGGGAGTTTCGCTCGGTGACGCTCACCTCCCACAGCTTCACCTTCTCGCCTCGAGCCCACTGCTGCGCCGCCTCCGGCTCCACCTGGCGACGCTCCCGAAGGTCCGTCTTATTCCCGAGAACGATGACCGTCACCTGAGAACAAACACTATTCATTATTTTACAGATTTTAGATGATGCACTCTACAGTAGCAAGAGATATGACACAATAAAGCATTTCAGGATTTAAAGGTCCCCTATTATACTGTTTTTCATCAATATATTATAGGTCTCAGATATATACAAACATGTCTCTGAAGTGTTTGGCTCGAAACACCAAACAGATCATTGCAGCATCCCATAATCCCCTCTGTTTCAGCCCTGTTTCGAAAGTGCTGATTCTCTGTCAGTTACTTTAGATGAAAATAAGGAGCCACTCCCCACGCCCCTCTGAGAGATATTTGGTTAAAAAGAACTCAATGGTGCTCAAGGAGGAGATTCAGGTGATAAGGTGGGGGGGGGTTTACCTTGGTTGGTGATTGGCTAATGGTTACACAAGACAAAACATCGTTATGACATCATAAAGTGGCCAAAATCTGATCAGCTCATTTTCAGACAGGTTTTTATATAAATGGATCAGGACAAAAAGAGAGAGAATCTTTTTTCCTGAAACTTCCAGAGTCTCTTTCCACAGAGGGGACACATGTTGATGTAGAAGAGACATGAAGAAGTGGATTTTGCATAATAGGTGACCTTTAAGAATTCAAAGGCTTTATTGTCATATGTACAAAACCTACAGCTTAAGCTTTTGACAATACAAATATTATATCCAAGGCTAAATGCAGCAGAAGCCCCACCTCTTTCTTATCTCTGGACTTGTCTATCTCCTTCTTCAGGACGTCCACCTTCTTGAAGGACTCCACGCTGTCCACGCTGTAGACGAGCACGAACCCGTCCGCCACAGAGTAGTAGTGTTTGGGGAGATCCTGTCCGTCGTGCAGACCTTTGGTGTCGTAAAGCCTCAGCTGCTCCTTCACACCGCGGTCCGTCTCCACCGACGCCACGTACACATCCTCCTGCGTCTCACTGGACTCAGAGCCTGCAGGAAACACAACACACAGTCAGGAAGGAGAAAGGGATCCAGACAGATGCAGCACTGAGGAGGCTCGGACATCACACTCTGCATGTGTGTGTTCGTAAGCATGCAACAGGACGTCTGATTTGATGGTGTATCAGCAGGCACAGATGATGGTGTATTCCATTGGTTGTTGATTAACGGTATCTGTACAGTGAACACATGTGTGTTAGCATATGAGAAGGTTTCTCTTATAAACACTTTGGCAATTTACTTTTCATTTTGGTACAATTTATTTTCAATTTGGTAATGTTACCTGCTCCTCAAATAATTTCAAGTTCAAAAGTGTGTTTTCTTTTTATAACACACATTGCAAATTAAGTGTTTTATTGTATTGAAGAAAATATAGATCAATGTAAGCTTCTTCTTACGCAGCGTCCACACGGCGGCGTGCGTTGAAGCTTGCCGGTGGGCGTGTCTGAAACTCGACTAACAACCAATCACATGAATCTCCCGCCCCGGACACACAAGCACGCAATTTGATTGGCTAGAGCTTGTACTGGCATATGATTTGATTGGCTGACGCTTCCGTCGAAGCTCCAAAAGTTGAACATTGCTCAACTTTTGAAGCGAGCAACGCGAGCAAAGCCAAGCGACGGAACCACAATGCAGTTCGGCAAAGCGTGATGTCACCCCATTCAAAGTGAATGGGCAGAAGCGTTGAACGTACGCCGTGTGGACTTTCCTGTTTTATCATAATGATGGAGCAATTAGGATTTTGGTTTTAATTGTATACGTGGATAACCTTAAGACAATCAAGTCAGAGAGCAAACTAAAGTATTTAAAAGGCTTAATATCAAACTGGCAGGCATTGCAACAGGAGCTGTTAGGAGCTCTTTTTGGCAGAGTAACGATGGTTGGACAAGTTCTCTTAATGTTGAAGAAAAAGAGCCAGGACAAATGAAATCTTTAACCAACATTGCAGGAAAAGCAGTAGGAGCAGCAGGAGTAGGAGCAGTAGGAGTAGGAGCAGCAGGAGTAGGAGCAGCAGGAGTAGGAGCAGTAGGAGTAGGAGCAGCAGGAGTAGGAGCAGCAGGAGTAGGAGCAGCAGCAGCAGGAGTAGGAGCAGCAGGAGTAGCCGCAGAAGGGCTATCAGCAGGAGTAGCAGCAGTAGGAGCAGTATCAGTACGTGCTGCTGCGAGAGCAGGGTACAGATGTGTTGCCGAGTATCCAGACGCACAGAGAGCAATAGAGAAGGCCAGGGATCAAGCACTGTCTGAGTCTGAATGCGAGGCAGAGAGTGAGAACCAGCTTCGGATGTTTGTCACCCTGCTGACGGTGAAACTGATGCTCAAGTGCCACGCTCTGGAGAATCGCAGCACGGCGGACTGGACCGCCCACATAAAGAGGCTGGTGAACCAAACCATGGAGGGACTCGCCATCACTAAAGGCTTCTGCCCCAACGTCAGGAGCATGAAGAAAGTGTGCAAGGATGTGCTGAAAGGACTGCAGAAGACGTTTAGCGGCAAGACAAGTCTGGAGACTCTGATTTTACAACAGGATCCGGCTGTGGAGGCAGCGATCGTCCATTCTTTTCAGGCCCATATCAAACAGCTCTCTGCACAACTGGCAACCAAGGCTTCCTCCAGCTGGAAGAAAGAACTGCTCAAGGTCCTGTTCATTGCAGGGCTGCTTGCTATCTTCATCCCCCCTCTGCTCACCACCTACACTTCACACCTCTCCTCCACCACCCAGCCTGGCTTCTGCACCCCCCCTCTGCTCACATTGCCGCTGACCCCCCCCCCCCCTCTGCTCATCTTGCCTCAGACCCCCCCCCCTCTATCCCCCCTGCCATCAAGCCCCCCCCCCCCGCTTCACTGTGAGCACAGGACAGGTCCAGAGTCAGATGGAAAAACTCCACCAAGGCAAGGCTGCTGGCCCTGATGGTATCAGCCCCAGGGTCCTGAGGACCTGTGCACGCCAGCTGGCTCCTGTTCTCCAGTATATATTCAACCTGAGCCTGCACTTGGAGACCATCCCGGTGCTGTGGAAGACATCATGCGTTGTTCCGGTCCCTAAAAAGACAACTCCTTCTGGGCTCAATGACTATCGCCCTGTAGCACTCACATCTCATGTGATGAAGGTGCTTGAGAGACTGGTCTTGGCCCATCTCAGACCGCAGGTGAGATCATTCCTTGACCCTCTGCAATTTGCCTACCAGCCTCACCTGGGGGTGGACGATGCCATTATTTACCTGCTGCAGCGTGCTCACTCATACCTGAATGGATCGGGTTGCACTGTGAGAATCACCTTTTTTGATTTCTCCAGTGCATTCAACACGATCCAGCCTCGGCTACTGAGTGACAAGCTGCAGGCTATGAGGGTAAACTCGTCCACCATCTCCTGGATTACCAACTACCTCACGGACAGACCACAGTACGTCCGGCTGGGCAGTGTGCTGTCTGATGTGGTGGTTGGTAGTATTGGAGCCCCACAGGGGACTGTGCTGTCTCCTTTCCTGTTCACCTTATACACCTCTGACTTTCTATACAACTCAGAGTCATGCCACCTGCAGAAGTTTTCGGATGACTCTGCAGTGGTAGGGTGTATAAGGGATGGACGGGAGGAGGAGTACAGAGCGCTGGTGGGTGATTTTGTTGAGTGGACTGGAAGAAACCATCTGCTTTTGAATGTGGCCAAGACCAGAGAGATGGTCATTGATTTCAGGAGGAAGAGGACATCTCCTCCTCTGCCCCTGTGCATTCTGGGAGAGGATGTGGCAGTTGTGGAGGTCTACAAGTACCTGGGAGTGCACTTAGACAATGGGCTGAACTGGAGGATCAACACTGACGCTGTGTACAAGAAGGGGATGAGCAGACTCTATTTTCTGAGGAAGCTGAGATCCTTCAACGTATGCAGTAAGATGCTGGAGATCTTCTATCAGTCTGTTGTGGCTAGTGCACTCTTCTTTGCTGCGGTCTGCTGGGGGGGCAGCATCAGAGCCGGTGACACCTGCAGGATCAATAAACTGATCAGGAAAGCTGGGTCAGTCATCGGCATCAAGCTGGAACCCTTTGAAGCTGTGGTGGAGAGGAGGACACTGAACAGGCTGTTGTCCATCATGGATAACCCCACCCATCCTCTCCACCTGCAGCTGGACAGTCAACGGAGCTCCTTCTCCAACAGACTGCTGCAGCTCCCCTGTCACAAGGACAGATACTGGAAAACATTCCTGCCCACTGCAATAACACTGTACAACAAATCACCTCTGGCTGGAAGAGAACTCTCTGCTCCATAGTTTCTCTAGAAATAAAACCACCTTGTACTTTTTACTCACACATAATCTGTTTCATATTTAATACTCCATAATTCCATATATTTTGAATATATATATATTTGTATATATATATAATATCTGTATGTATATTTTCTATTTTGTATTTTGACATGTATATTTTATATTTTATTTTATTTTATTTCTATTCTTGTATATTTTGTTTTATTGTAAAATGCCTTTTATGCTGCTGTAACAAAAACAATTTCCCAATTTGGGATCAATAAAGTACGATCTATCTATCTATCTATCTATCTATCTATCTATCTATCTATCTATCTATCTTCATTGTGCTCGTAGTGGTGCAGTGAAGCAGCAGCTGCAGGTGGAGGAGGTGCTTAACATCTTCTCCATTTAGGGTTTACCCCGGGTACTCCGGTTCCCTCTCAAAAGATATTTTTTGAAGTCTCAGAAACTTCTTAAATGAGACTTATACTTTGTTTTCTATAGTTAATATATGTGTATCTTATTTTATCTTTTAATATGGTGTCCACATCTGCTATTTTAGTTTTTTTTTTACTTATTGTGTTATTAATAACGTGTGCATACTTTATCACGTTATCTGCTGTTGTAATTGTCACATGGCAATGTATTTGAATTGTTCATTATTGCATGGTTTTTTATTGTGTGCTTTATGATACGTTTGCTTTTTAAATGCTTTTACTTCCTGCTGCATGCTCCCTCTCCATACATTCTACCCCTCCCCCCTCCTCTACATAATCATGGGAATTTCCCCGTTGCGGGACAAATAAAGATTTCTGATTCAGATTCTGAACTGGTGTAATGCTTGACAACACTGCTGCTGGAACAAAATAATTGGGAAGAATAGAGTATCTATCTACAGCAGATCATGTTGATTACCTGACGTTGGAGCACACGTTATATAGAAATACATATACTGTAAGAGGACATTAATAAATACAGAAATAATATATGCGTTAGTGTTGTTTTCGTATTGTTGGTAGATCAAATACTCTTTTAACATGGACATGCCATGAGTATGGAATGGATGATACACTGGCATCCATTCAGAAGAGTTGTGAGGAAACTATGTCATGTGGTTATTTCCAAAATATTGCACACCCCCTGGCCAAATTAAAATCTAGATACAGGTTAAGAGTAGTTCAAGAGAGCAATTTGATTGTTACATTTGTATATACAGTCAAAATATATTGTTATTTATCATTTGACATGTCAGTCAGTGTAAAAGTGAAACTGACTCTTAATGTAAATGTAGAAAGAAAAGGAAGGAGAAAGGATCGACAATTGATGTGTTGATTTGAAATCTCTTAATGAAAAACACCTTGCTAACAAATGCTGAGATGTGTAAACTTTGCCTAAAAGGGATCTGCAAATATACAAATTAATTCTACAAGATTTAAAAAGAAATCTGGGAATAGATATTCAAATAAAGTAAATTAAAAATAATATGTAATTATCTCCCCAACATTTACCACTGTGGAACCAACATTTTTTAGTGTGGATTTACATTTACAACAGTTATAAGAAAAACTTCCAAATCAATGACCTGCATGTATAATGGTATGTTATTTTCTCATTATTAACGTTAAAGGTCCCCTATTATACTGTTTTTCATCAATATATTAGAGGTCTCAGATATATATATAAAACATGTCTCTGAAGCGTTTGGCTCCAAACACCAAACAGACCATTGCAGCATCCCATAATCCCCTCTGTTTCAGCCCTGTTTCAAAAGTGCTGATTCTCTTTCTGTTACTTTAGATGAAAATAAGGAGCCACTCCCCACGCCCCTCTTGAGAGATATTTGGTTAAGAAGAACACAATGGTGCTCTAGGAGGAGATTCAGGTGATACGTTGGGGGGGGGGGAGATTACCTTGGTTGGTGATTGGCTCGTTATGACATCATAAAGTGGCCAAAATCTGATCAGCTCATTTTCAGACAGGTTTTTATATAAATGGATCAGGACGAAAAGAGAGAGAATCTTTTTTCCTGAAACTTTCAGAATCTCTTCACACAGAGGGGACACATGTTGATGTAGAAACGACATGGACAAGTGGATTTTGCATAATAGGTCCCCTTTAAGGCTTTACTCACCTACAGAGTGGTTTCCGTACAGCAGCTGCTCCAGGATGGCAGTCTTTCCCACCGCTGCCTGTCCACACACCACCACTTTACAGCCTTTTCCCATGTCGAGCCTACCACACACACACACACACACACACACACACACACACACACACACACACACACACACACACACCACACACACACACACACACACACACACACACACACACACACACACACACACACACACACACACACACACACACACACACACACACACACACACACACACACACACACACACACACACACACACACACACACACACACACACACACCACACACACACACACCCACACACACATTAAATAAATGTAGTGGAGTATAAGTACAAAGTAGCTCTAGTAAAGTACAAGTACCTCTAGATTGTACTTAAGTACAGTACTTGAGTTAATCTACTTAGTAACTTTACACAACTGGTTATAACTTGGATTTGATCCTTAGCATTTGCTCGCTTTGACAGCTTTGTTGTTGTTTAACCTAGCTAACGTTAGCTAACAGGCAACACGGAACAACTCATTGTGCGCCATGTAAACACACTAATAACATTAATCATAATACATTAATGGTAACAATACACTCTTTGGTAGTTACTGGTACATTTGATTGAAGTTACTTACTTAAATCAGGAGGTTTACGAGCTGTCAATCGAGTCTTTAATGTCAGACACATCCGTTCTGCTCTGCTAGCATTTATAGTGTCACTGCGCATGCGCGAAGTAGCTTCTTCGTCTGTGTGTGTTTTTAGAGCCGGTGGCAACCAGGCGTCGCATTAGCGCCACTACTGGATACATCAAACTACTATTGATCCCAAATTGGGGAAATTCAGAATCAGAATACCTGTACTCGTCCTACAGAGGGGACATGAACAGTTGTTACAGCAAAGAGCCAAATATAGCTTAATATCACTCACTTCATAAGCATGAATAAGAAACAAATAAAAAAGATAAAAAACTAGAAATCAGACATCAGAAATATAGGTTCATGTTCCAGAGCAGAGACACAGTATATCAATTGCAGAAATACTCAAGTAAAGTCAAGGTACCTATGAGTGAATATGTGGGGTGGCCTGCTATCACACTGAAGTGAAATGAGTCTTTGATGTATTCTTATTTAAAAGTAGAGGGACGATAGATAGCTCATATATGAGATTTCAAAGACATTTTTTATTTTGTTTATTTATTTTTTCGAGGAGGAAGAAGCACTCAGACTTTGTACTTAAGAAAAGGTAAGAGAAGGGTCTCCATAACCATGAAGAAACAGCCACCTTCTTTTACAACATGCTACTTTAAACTAGACATTAATTCACAATAAGACACGAAACATAAATAATACATCCAATAAGAGCCAGGGGGGAAGATACGCATAAAGGCACAAAAACACTAATACATTATTATTAACGAAATCCAAATAAACCCCACATTTACCAAATGCAACATTGAAGTAATTGAAGGAAATCCATCACCGTCCACCTGGGGTCACTAGTGAGCGATGACGTACAAGTCCTGCGACACAATGCTGTGTGAGATTCCTGAGTCGCACGAAAACACTGCCGAGTGTGGCTGCCGACATTTGGGCGCTCAGAGAAAAGGGAGTGTGTGGAAATGACCGTGTGCAACTTCTTCCTCCAGGGACGGTGTCGATACGGGGACAAATGTTGGAATGAGCACCCGGGAGAAGGAGATGGAGGTGGAGGAGGAGGAGGTGGTGGAGGAGGAGGTGGAGGAGGAGGATACAACAACAACAACAACTACAACAACCGCTCTTCTGCTCAGCAACAGCCCAGAGGAGGAGGAGGAGGAGCAGGAGGAGGTAAACACAAGGAGAACATTTAAAGTTGTTTACATTTCCTGTAGCTGCTTCTTGTATTGAAAGCTATCCATTAGCTTGTAAGATACCGGCGAAGTTGACGTAACTACGTAGCAGGCAACATTTACTTTCGTTTCTCCATCACCAGCATCACCCTAGGGTTGTTTACTTTTATTTGTGTGCCTTTTGAGTAGGCTCAAGTACTCAGATCTTGTACTTGAGTAAAAGTAGAAGTACTCAGATCTTGTACTTGAGTAAAAGTAGAAGTACTCAGATATTGTACTTGAGTAAAAGTAGAAGTACTCAGATCTTGTACTTGAGTAAAAGTAGAAGTACTCAGATCTTGTACTTGAGTAAAAGCAGAAGTACTCAGATCTTGTACTTGAGTAAAAGTAGAAGTACTCAGATCTTGTACTTGAGTAAAAGTAGAAGTACTCAGATCTTGTACTTGAGTAAAAGTAGAAGTACCAGAGTGTAGGAATACTCTGTTACAGTAAAACTCCTGCATTCAAAATGTAACTTAAGTAAAAGTAGAAAAGTATTACCATAAAAATATACTTAAAGTACCAAAAGTAAGCAGTCTTTGTGCAGATTGGTCCATTTCAGAATAATATATATGATATGTTTTATAATGATTGATCATGAAAGTGTTCTCAAAGCTGGTAAAGTTGCAGCTAGTTTGAATGAGTTTGTATACTGCAGGGTAGCTTGTGAATTTACTCCAGGTGGAACTAAAGTCTGATTTAACACTTGATTATATTTCATCCACATCTGTAAAGTAACTAAAGGTATTCAATACATGTAGTGGAGTAAAAGTACACCAATTACCTCTGAATTGTGGTGGGGTAGAAGTTCAAAGTAGCAAAACATTGAAAAAGTACAAGCGTCTCAAAATTGTACTTGAGTAAAAGTACTTACACCACTGTTAATAAGATTACAAACTAATTAGGAATGCCAATCCTTATAGTGCAATTGAACAACGCTGCAAACAAACGCCTCGTCTGTCAAAATGTAAATAAAGTTTAACAATCAACGTCTCTGTGAAACCGTTTAAAATTAGTTATAGGTTGGGTATTCGACAGACAGTCAGCCTTCGATAAATTACCATTTGAATGACTCCAAACCAATGTGATTTTTGAAAAAAACCTCTGCCTGTGCTAACTTGCCCCTATTTGCAAACGTTATGCAAAAAATATATAGTAATGTGTGTTATCTGGCACACTTTCATTAGTTTTTTCAATAGATCAATGTCATGTGACCCAGTGACTCAAAATCCCTGCAGTCATACGTGCAGATTAGGCAGAAGTGGCCGTAGAATGATTCAACAACTGTGTGCATGTTGGTTTCAGGGTTTGGAAACAGAGTTTGGGTGAATCCTTCCCAGCAAAAAGCAGCCTACATCCAGCCGTCATCTTTCTCCTCTCATGGAACTGAGGAGTGGGGTCGAGGAGGAGCTGGAAGCGGAGGAGCTGACTGGGGAAAGGAAGCAGCAGCAGGAAGTGGAGGAGGAGGAGGTGGAGGAGGAAATGACTGGGGTAGAGGAGGTGGAGGAGGAGGAAATGACTGGGGCAAAGGAGGAGGTGGTGGAGGAAATGACTGGGGCAAAGGAGGAGGTGGTGGAGGAAATGACTGGGGCAAAGGAGGAGGAGGTGGTGGAGGAGGAGGAGGCAATGATTGGGGCCGAGGAGGAGGAGGAGGAGGAGGAGGTGGCGGGAGGAGTGATAACGTGAAGAGCTCTGAGTATAGCTTCTCTGCTCAAAACCGATTTTCAGCGCTTGATACTCCCAGCACCTTTGACAGGGGAGGAAGAGGAGGAGAAAAGCAGGTGCCAGCTGGAGAGGATGATGATGACAAAAAACTGTACGGGCCTTGTTTCTTTTTATTACGTTTTGCATGTGCAATGTTAAAATGTGAGCATCAGCAGGGTGTCCGCGGGGTCTTAAAAAGTATTAAAAGTTGCGAAAATGAAGGCTATTAAAAAGTATTAAATGGCATTTCCCAAGGTATTACATTCTGTAGCTTGTTTTCAATAAGTGTATAACTTGTCCAAAGAGGTTGTATTCTACAGTCTGCCTGAATGTAATCATTGCGTAGGTGTGTAGTGTGATTCTGTGTAGTTTATTTATGGCATCCCGTTGGATTTGACGTCATCTGAACAGGACATCGCACGCTCACTGCTTGATAGCGCGTGAAGGTCCGTTTACGCCGGTTGTTAAACAACATCGTTATGGGGAAATGCAAGTCTGCGTCCAAATGGTTGGAAGATAAGGAGGAAGGACAATCAATACTGTATATAGTAAATGTGAGGTAAAGTGTGTCGCCAATGTAACCGGTTAAAACTCCAAGTGGCGATGAGGTCTTAAAATATATGGAAAGGGTCTTAAAGGGTATTACATTTGACTTCAGGATTCCTGCATATACCCTGATCAGGAATGATTAACTTCATGTCTGTCTCACTGTCACTCAGGGAGATCGTCCAGTCGGACATGGATAGTTGGGAGAGTTCGGGCCAGTGGGGCTTCTCATGTTATTCCTACTCCAAGGCGCCTTTATCTGGTCAGTATAAATCCACATTTAATCACCAGTCCTTTTTTTTTGTAGACACTAGACCTGATAATGTTTGACATTTCTTGCCTACAGGTTTCACTGATCTTTCTCCAGAAGAGCTCCGACTGGAATATTACTCCACAAGAGAGTCTGGAGATCTTCAGGGATACGTAAGTGCTTTGTCTTATAGTCTTTCCTTATATTTGTCTTTAGGCTCTTAAGTATTCTTTGCAGTAAAGATAATGGGTGTTCTTTTAGTGTAAGTCAAGTGTTGTGTTTTTTTTGTTTTCAAAAAAATGTGTTTTCTGGGGTTTAGGTTAACGGTATCACTCAGTTGCTCAACCAGTGGAGAAGCAGAGTCCAGGAACTGAAGGTTATGAATCCAGCCACCCGCGCTGCTTTGGTGAGACACACACACACACACACACACACTCACACTCACACTCACACTCACACTCACACTCACACTCACCTAAATCCTGGATCATTATCTTGTATCCGTACCTGTTTTTGGCTCCCATCCATCAGTGTGGGATGGCTGTTGCACCAGTAATACACACACACACACACACACACACACACACACACACACACACACACACACACACACACACACACACACACACACACACACACACACACACACACACACTTGCTTTAACAATAAGTATTATATTCAATTTGTATGTATATGAAATACTTTTAAAAATAACTTCCATTCCTTGCAGCTTGCAGAGATAAATAACCCAGCACCTCAGGCATCTTCAGGTGGCTTTGGTTTAGCAACATTGACTGGATTTGGATCGTCTACATCCAGCGTGGAAACCAAAGGTTAGTTATAAGTATTGTTTTGTTGTATAGGCAGAGGGTAAGCAGTACTACAATATTTTTGGGAAATGTTGCATTCCTCTAAAGGATCAAAGGAAGCCAGCGCCAATAAATATCCTGGCAAATAACTCCTCAGAAAAACCAAATCCTGTATTTGAAAGGTTTTGTGTTCTCAATCACAATCATTTGTAATCAATGTAATTAATCCTGTGGCAATTTATTTCTCAGGAATAAAAAAATGCAGTGTCATTTTTTCCTCCAATGTCGTACAGACTTACTGTAGATTCAAGATTCAAGGCTTTTATCGTCATGTGTGCATAGCTACAGTGTAGTTATGTCGATGAAAATCTTAGGTCCCAGGCTCCTCCAAAAGGGCAACACAATAAAACTGTAGAATAGAATAGAAGTAGTGTAGAGTCATATCTACCTGACAGTGGTTCCCCTCATCTCGTGTGAAAGCAGAGTCCATTGCTTCTTTGTTCATTCTAAATCTTTCTGACCATGTAGGCTTCGGGGCTCCAGCAGCGGCCGACTCCTTCAGCTTTGCTGCTCCGAGTGGAGGGTTTGGATCTTCGGCTGCACCACCCTCCTCCACAGGGTTTGGCAGTGCCTTAGCAGCTCCTACACAACCCCCCTCTGGATTTGGAGCCACTTCTCCATCTACTTTCTCCTTTGCTGCTCCGACCACCGATAAGCCAGCAGCAACTTCAGGATTTGGCTCTGCCTCGGAGTTCACTTTCTCCTCGACATCAAACACTGGAGCAGGATTTGGGAGCGGTTTTGGCGCTGTAGCACCAGCGGCGGCGGAAAGCGGTAGTGTTTTTGGAGCGGCAAGTGGAGGGTTTGGGGCGACCGCTGCTCCCCCTGCAGCAGGAGCCGGGCCTGCGGGTGGAGCTTCAGACAGTCTGTTTTCACATGTGAGCATTATGACTGCAGAGGAACTGAATCAGTTTAAGGCTAAGAGGTTTACTCTCGGCCAGATTCCTTTAAAGCCTCCCGCTGCTGACATGCTGGTGGTGTGATGGAAGGGACTTTTGAAATAAAAAGATAATTTATAGGAACATAAGATTTTTGCTTCTAATTAAACCGAAGTCATATTAGTACTTTCTATGATATGTTAATGCGAAGCTTGATGTTCAGCTGTATAGTACACAGTACCTTTTTAGATGGCCTTTTGTCATATAAAGTGATGTTTGCAATTGATTGAATGTATTTTTTAAGGATTTTTCTGAACTGGTTTTCTAAGTTTGACCTTTTCCCATTTGGTGAAATACTGGCAGTGAACCATCAGTTGATGATTAAAGTTTCTAAAGGTTTGTTTGCATGACCATGTGATAACCTATATTACAACCAAAAACATTCCTTGAACCTATGTTGAGCACTTTTATCTGCACAACAATCCTAGAAAAAGGTATTTCACTGAATGATTGGTTATAGAATATCCTCAGATTGATATACTGCAATCTTTCATCATATACATAGAAGTTGTAATTACACAACTCAACCAGGAGAGGGTGACAGAATACAAGCTTTCAAATCCATTAGCCTTTCCCATCTTTAGTTAAGTATCAACAGACACTAGGCAAGTGTAAAGTCGCTGTTTACTTGGAGCCAACTTTAAGAGAAAAGGCAGGTTGTTGGCTTAGAAAAAACTTTGTTTAAGTTTTCATTGTAATGTTGTCCAAAAACAATCCATCAACACCAACTTACTTACATCCACTAAAAGAGGCAAGTGTGGTAGTGCACAGATGACAGTGAGTGAGTGAGCCATTCAATACGTATTCATTAGGTGCTGAACATCCGATGGGACCACAAGTAGAGGAATACAGTGACAAAGAGACAGCAATAAACTCTTCTGCTGCCATAAGGCCGTACGACTCTGCTGACTGCAGCATATTTTCCGCTGACAGGGAGTTTGTTATATTGGCGAGAGGTGAAGCTGAGCTGGAAGTGCCTACTGTGTGTGTGAAATCATCCTAAGTCAATATCTCATGGTTGGGTTCAAAGCATTTAGCATATAGGTACAGTATAGGCATTTTTTTCTCCCTGCCTCTCTTTCTGTTAGCAGTAACCTCCCAACCCCCCAGCCAGAAAGCAGATAATACATAAATAATTCAACAGATTAATGAACGATTAAAAAGGCACTGTTCAGTGAAACTTGTTTAAATTGCCATCCAATGACTCTTAAATACATCTAATGGAGAAATATGGGCATCTGTGATACTTGTTTCCCTGGCAGCAAAGATGTAATCAGTTACTGCTGCGCCATCACATTAGCATCCTGCCTGTGTTTATGTAATGTATGCATGAGCTGCACAGAGCGGATCAAAGCAACATTACGTACACACACATAATATGTTATCACCTTGGAGAACATTACGACCTGCATATGGTTATGATGTAACTTAAGAAATTATTAATTCTACTCATTTGACATTATGTGATTAATAGCAATGAATATAATCTATGAATGCAGTAATTCTTTTGCCTACTTCCCTCCTGGGGATTGTTCATTATTCCCAAGAGGAAGCCTGGATTTTGAGAGATGACATCTAAATTGGTATGAACACACACATATACACACCTGTCATGACCTGTACACACTGCCCTCCTTCTCCTCCTTTAATCCCCAACCTGCCCCACCCTCCTGTCAAATCATAGCTTACACAAACCCGGTCACATGACCACGGTTGTGTGCTGTAATTCAATTGACCGTGACCTGACTCCAGCTACAGGCATATAGTACACTGCATATGGTGCTCCAATATAGTTAACACAATTTTCCATTGGGGCAACAGGTTTGTTTGTCTTGTTAATTCCCTGTTTAAACCATACACTGCAGCCGTGTATGTATGTCGACACTATATGGATCAATCCTTTCAATTATTACTTCTGCCTGCAGCTATCAATATTTCTTCTCCTTTAGGTTTGCTAGATCTTTTATGACATGCAGCACCTAAATGCGGTGTTTATCAGCTTTATTACACAGCTATTGTTGTCACTATATCAGCTTATGAAAGCAACAGATGCTTCTACTGTACCACATTTTGAATCCACTCTCTTTACAGAATACCAATGAGCTGATTTGGATTCAGTGTTGGTTTTAATGTGTGATGGGGGCTGATTCCAGTCGACCCTCCTTACTGTTGCAGCAGAGAACATGAATTGATTGTGTTGTGTCACAGTGGTTCGCCTATGGGAAGCAGGGCATTGATCCAAGGCCTTTGATTTATGCTATTTAAGAGGCTTGCCGGCAAATACCTCACGTGCAAGGCTCCCTACCAAGGTTTCTGTGCTGCAGATTGTAATGGGTTTATATTATGATTAGGGCACCAAGTTCTTCTACACACTGTTAGTAATAACATACTGTAGTGAGTAAATACTGTCAGTGCAGAAGTATATTGAGACCAGAGTCACAATCAATTGAACTGTAGTGGCACTAAAAGGCTAAGCAAGAAAACTATGCTGCACTCCTTCGATGCGAGCTGCCAACTGCAAAATACTTCTATTACCACATTTTCACTTCTGCAGCGAGTTACAAATAGCACAACTGTCAACAACTATTAATCCTAACTGAATCCGTGAAATCGATGGTATCAGATTCTCAATCTCTCAAACAACTATGTAGTCCTTCAGGTATTGGATGAAAGAAAAAGCACATGTTAAATTAATTAGTAAACCTGAATATTTTTTGCAGGGGAAACTAGTTGTGAACACAAAATTGACAGGACAAGGAATTGTCATTCATTTGATGTCATGTTACTGGCAACATGCCAAATGTAAGTACAATGTTAAAGGTCCCATGTCATGGCCATTTCTACTGATCATAATTCCATTGTTGAGGTATACTAGAATAGATTTATATCCAAACTCACATTGGTTTCTCATACAGCATCTCTGTATAGTATGTGTATTCACTCTCTGTCCTAAACGGCTTGTTGGAGCTCCTTCCCCCCCTCCCTGTGAGCCCAGTGGCCGTCTGCGAGACAGCGAGACACAGCGAAACCCAGCCCGAAACCAGCCCGAGCACACACCCGCAGCCTGGCTGGGAGTTTGTGTGTGTGCTCACACACAGACTCAGCCTCGCCGCGTCCCGCCGTCTCAGGGAGGAGAAATCGGCGGAGCTGCAGCTGAGAAAAGTGTGTGTGAGGAAGTCCACGGATTGGTCCATTTGGACGAATGGATACATTTGGGTATGGGCACGTCACTGTACCCAGGAAGAAAACAATGAAAAAAGAGAAATCTCCAACGAGGCGTTCTGGGGCAGCATAGACAGGTATTTTCTGTGTTAGAGTTTTACTCGCTACAGGGTGTACTTTGAGGGTTTGTGACTTTGCAGACCGTTTACATGCAGAACAAGCTACATAACACACAAGGGGACGGGTAATAACCGGAAAAGCATGACATGGGACCTTTAACTCTATTTTAGCTATATGTTGCCAACTGTGTATCTGTCTGCTTTTTGGTGCACAGCAGGTGGAAAACAGCTTGAGCAATGACAGTGACCCGAAACAGTAATGTTGTGTATATTACAGCTGCATATTAAGTTAATTTAGCTTTACCTGTAATAAAGGTATACATTTTTTAACCCGTGGACATTGGCTGGTTAGCTGTATATCTCTGCTTTCAGTGTTTATGCTTAAGAGGTTAAACAAGCTAGCTCTCAGCTAACTAGCTTTAGCTTCACATTAAACAGTTAGCGAAAGTTAGCTGAACCAGCTAGCTCTGGGCAAAAGGCGAATAAAATATATTTCCTTAAAAGTCACAACGTCTTTTAAACAAAGTTTTGTCTTACACAGTGGTGGAAGAAGTATTCAGATGCTTTGGTAAAAGTACCAATACATCATTGTAAAAGTCCTTGCAAAAGCACAAAAGTATTATCAGCAAGATGTAGGCTACTTAAAGTATACAAAGTTAAAGTAATTATTTTGCCGAAAAATGATATTGATATAGGCTATGTTACATTTCTAGATAATATCGCTGATCAAGTAGCATTTTACTGAAACAAGGTTCTGAAAAAAAGTTAATGTTTTAGAGATGCATTTTGTTAAATGTAGCTTAAACTGTTAATTAAATGTAGTGGAGTAACATCATAATATTTCCCTTTTGAATATAGTGGAGTATAAAGTAGCATTACATGGAAATACAAGTAAAGTAAAGTACAAGCCCGTGAGTAAATGTAGTTACTTTCAACCTCTGCATATTTACAGTTAGATGTGTGTTTAACCAAGCTTCCACACATCATGATGATTAACCGTTTGGTGTGTTGCGTAACTACCTGCAGCTATGATTACGCAGGCATTCATTGCAATCCACCTGCTGGTTTTATCCATGTTACATGAACCCTCTTCTCTTTCTCTATACAGAAACAGGTTGTATTCACGTTTCCACAAGCCACACGTGGTCGCTGTTTGCCATTACCAAAGCCAATTTCCTCTCTCCTCCCTCCCTCTCCACAGCGTCTCTCACCGCGCCTTGGATACCGTGTGATCAGCATCAGCAGCACTGAAAGCGGAGGAACCGTTCAGCAAACAGCCGACCAGCACAGACAAAATACAACCCAAACGATGACCTTCCTACAGATACGACAAAAGCAAACAATTATTTGACAACTTCCGACCGCACACCTTGCCTTCGCCGCTCCTTGCTGTAAGCGGTAAGTGCTCTGATTCAGGTTTAATTGCAGTCATATCGCAGTGCTCTTTTGCACAGGGCAGTGAAAGCACCACTGGACTCTGAATATTGCAATTAATAGCAGATGGTCAGTGATAGGAGAAGCATGGCTCAAACTGGGTGCAGTCATGTGAATTTGTCTGTATTGTTAATACATATAGGCCTGTTGTAGAGGATTAGATGATAAGTGTCATTTGGGAAGTCTTGGTTTCCTTTTACACTCTCATTTTTTTAGCTTTAGAAGACTTTCAATGCACAGGTTGCAGTTTTCATGCATTTTTCCTACTCGTTTTAACTGTTTAAAGAGATTGATAAGGTCATTCAAGATTATATAGATAATGCAGATTAAGCCTATCAGTAAGGGATTTTATTCTGACCTAAATACTCAATTATTTTAATTTTACATTTTATAAGCAGGAAAGGCCTAAATATGTTTAGATATTTAAATATGCTCCACTGGGAATTTTAACAAAGTCACTCAAGGAAATTATTTGTCTGTTGATTCAGGTATATAGGGACAAAGTTCAGCGTGTCAGTGGGTGCTGGTGATCTGTATTATGGTTGTTTGGGATCAAAAGCATAAAGTCACCTACGCACCGCTCACTTTTTGGATGCGTGTGTGCATGTGAGCGAAGGTGATGGTAAAAGTAGGGGGAAGGGAGTGTGGGGCAAAAAACAAGCATATTTTACGAGAGTGGTACTTTGCCAGCTCTAGGGTCAGGCCAAGTGCATGCTGAGGTGTGAGATTATATCACAAACACAACAATGTCCAGATCTCAAGCTGTGCTCCCCATCTGTGGATGGAGGCAGAAACATGTGATGGGGCTCGAGATTCAAGTGTCTTTCTCTCAGAAAAACAGTCTGAAGCTGTAAAGTCACACTTTATTCATGCTTAACACTCTTCCACTATGTTTTAGTATTTTTCAGTAAGTGTAACAATAACAAGTTACGGTTTTTCGAAAAATGCAATTGCTGCTTTTTACATAAATAAATAACATTTGTAAAATAAGGCCAACTGACTTATTTATTTCTCAAAAACTGTACAGAAAATAACACTGCACCACTTCAAATATATGTTGTTTTTATTTATTTGTTAAAAAACCTTTGTGAAGCGATCCATAACCTAAAAAGATAAAAAGGTTGATTCCTATATGAAAACATTTTCCCCACCTGTTAGGCACAAAGTGAGAAGGATAAAGTGAGTACATGAAGTTGCACTGAAGAAGTGCGCCATCCTTGGCCCGTCTTGAGGAGAAAGAGAATAATTATCCATGTGCTTTCCTCTTGAAATCCTTGCTTAAGTCAAACTTGATCCTCTGAATGATCAATGGAGACAGTGAAAGCTGGAGAGAGACTCAACCTTGTTCTGTTGAAAACCATGTTTCTTTATCTCAATTTAAGAATTACTCTAACATTTGAAAACAGAGGCTATATTACACAGTCTGCACTCTTTACTAGTGAAAGAAATCCCATTTGACATATTTAAAAAGCGCCATCACACAGCTCACATGGCTCTTTGTGTCGCAGTTTAGTCCTTTTTTTAGATGGGTGTGGGGCTACCAAGCAGATATGAGATGTGCAGCTTACAAGTTCAAAGGACAGACAAAACCTTGTCCTTTTGAAATATTCACCAGGGTGAAATATATGTGTGTGTCTACAAGTATGTGTTTGAGTCAGATTGTACCAGATAAGCAAGCCACTCAAAGGGCCAGCCTGAACTATATCTCCTTCCATCAAAGAGTCTCTGCTCACATGCGTACACACACTTTTCACATTGATAGCTGGAAAGGGCAAAGGCGAGACCAGTGCTGCACCCACACACACTCACACACACTCACACCGCTCTGATCATACTTAAGATCTGTAGCTGGCAGCTGCTGGCCGTGCTCTTCTTTGAAATGATAATACAATGAAAACAACTAAGGTGAGGGGCTGACAGCCATATTAATAAGCAGGCTTTTGTGTGTGTGTGTGTGTGCGTGTGTGCGTGCGTGCGTGCGTGCGTCTAGGTGCATCTTTTTATATGTGCGTGTGTTGCTGTTGCGACCATATGTGGCTGTGTACACTTGTAGACAACCATCTGCAAAGCACAATTCCCTTCTGGACTGGTATGATGAAGGAGAGAAGCGGGGATTGTTAGAAAATGAATGCTTGGTTGGTATTCTTCTCTTTCTTCTTCTTTAGTTTTTTATGAGATGAATTGTGCCCACTCGGATTTAAACCGATGTTTTTAAAGTTTGTCTTTATAAATACAGTCTGGAGATTATCCACTTGAATTCCACTGTACAAATCACCAAGCTATTTCTGACTTTACAACAGCAGTCCTCAGAAAATCAATTCCCCTCAACACCTGATACGTGTTGCTCCTGCAGCAGAAAAGGTGACCTTCATCAGATGCGCCAGTTACTCTCTTGTTAACCAAAATCTTGTCTGATACAAAAGTCTGCTTTGCTTTCTCCTAAGATAAATTCTACAAAAATACAAATGATATGTTAATAATTACAAGAATCGTTACAATCTCTAAAGTAAATTTTCAATTTGTTTACGTTGTTTTTCTCAAAATAGACTTAAAGGTGGGGTAGGTAATTCACTTCAGAAACACTTTGTGTTATATTCCATTGAATGCTCTTAACATTCTGATAGCAATGAATATATTAAATGCTTTGAAAATAAATACATACAAATATTTCATCTGTGGAAGCCGTGGCGCTGTAAAAAGCATGACCAATTATTTTCACCGGCCCGGCTAAAATAACTGGATGGCCTACCTGCCTGTCAGCCTTCCATCTCGTGCACAAACTTATCTCGTGCCCTCATTGGTCATGTGCGCGTTCGTGTGTGTTGGAGGAGGGGCTCTGTAAGGAAGTCTGAAGGAAGGAGTAGATTTTCTTCGGCTGCGTACTTTCATATTCGAGCGCACTCAAGCTGGTTTCTCCATTCTTACCCACCCTACCTTTAACTTCAGTAAGAATTTAAAGTGAAGACTTACTGATGAACATTTGACTTACTAATTACTTTGAAATTGTTCATTTTTTAGCGGTATCTGCGTTGAAAATGTACAATATGGCTGCAACGATTTTTTTTTTTACTAATTATTTGCTTACTATTTTCTCAATGTATTGTTTGGTTTGGCCACGGACAGAAAACTGAAATATGTCCATCCAAGATCTCAAAGTGGAAAAGATATGGTGTCTATAAATGTATTTTTTGTCAGTAAAAAAGCGAAAGTTTACCAAGATTTGAAATGGAGAAAAACTGGAAATATATACACATTTGCATCATCAATTATCAAAATGGCGATTATTGTTCTGTCCATGAACTACGCGATTATACAACCAATCATTGCAGCTCTAATTTTACAATAAAGAATTGATTACACAGACTAGCTAATATGCTACTTTACCAAAAGACTACGTTTTACAGATCAACCGAACACTCAAACACGTAAGAAACCCCAAAAAACAGGTCATATATAAAAAGAAGATGGGAGAGATATGCATTAAAAGCCTATGATATCATTTTTAAAAACACAAGCGAGGGGAGAGATAAATGTACAGCTCTTATCTCGTCCTCCCTCAGGACCTAGACGTGCAGTAACGTGCCTCAGAGCGTTCTTTGGTTGACCCCTGCTTGGCTCCCAACAGGCTTGTTTTACCTCAGCACATGCTCTCTAAACCAGGACTTGGGGAGTGGAGTTAGATTATGTACATTTCCCGCTCCCGGTCGTCTACAAGCCTCCCAGGTGGGACGGAGAGATGGAGCAGGGTGGTTGAGGGGCAGTGAGAGAGATGTCACTGACCACATTAGTCACCAGAGAAAGCAGGCCATGAGTCAGGAAAGCTCCCAATCTCATCCATCACGCCCCTCTTAACCCACTTTCCTTCCAGTCCAGCCACTCTGGCTTTTTATTTTGCTATTTTCTGCTAGCTCTCCATCCCCCTTGCTGCTGACGGAGTAACTTTCCCCTTTGATGAAAAGGAGCAGAGGGCACAAAGAGAATGCTTCAGTGCCGGACTGGTGGCAGGAAGAGATGAGAGCCAGGAGAGATTAAAAGGCCACCTTTTGGAGTGCAGCAAGGGACACGGCTAGGATATGGACTTTTCTTTTACCCAAACAACTTTAAAAGAGATATATATATATATTAGAAAAATATATTTTGTTCTAAAACCACCAGACTAAGACTAAGGGACAGTTTCATCCCACAGGCCATAAGACTGTTGAACACCTGAACTTTTAAAATCTGTTTGCAACTCACATATATCATATATATCAATATTCCAATTACTGTATATATAGACTATTCTGCACAGTTTCTATCATATGCTGTTTCTATTATATTCAATTTTTATTTTATGTTTTATAATTATTGTGTTGCACTGTTGGAGGAGCCTGTGACCTAAGATTTTCATTGTCATAACTACACTGTAGCAATGCACAAATGACAATAAAAGCCTTGAAACTTGAAACTTTATCACCGTTCGGAGACAAAGATGAAATCGTTTTTCAAATTTTCACACAGATTCCCGACAGTGGTGTGTAGAGAGAAACACTGTGAGCCCCTGGAGGGTGATAAGTGATGATATGAGAGGTCGCACTTCTCTTAAAGGCTGCTGGCAAAAACATTGTATTGCTGGCTCAGCTTTGGAGGGATTAGTGTGGCGAGGCGAGGAGGTCCTGGGATGAGTGATTGAACTTTAAAATGATACTCCACAGTGTAGTGATTTATCGATGTGGCTGAGTGCCAAAAGATTTTGTGGTAGTTGTTGTTGTTGGCTTCCCAGATCTCTGAAGTTACTTAAGTGAGTGTAACAGCATTACATATTCAGTTTCTAAACACATGATTGTTTTAATTACCACACATGTGTTTATATTAGCATAATAGTTTGGAAACTGCACATGTCTAATGTTTTTGTATGCTAACAAAAGTGAGTTTTATGTATACATTAAACTACCTACTTTTTTTAATGAAAAAAATGTTGATCGACTTGTAAATAAATAAATAATTGAATAGGATAACACAAAAGAAATGACACAATTAAAATGTTAGCTGTGCTTTGTATTTGAATCATTGCTGAATAATGCAAGTAAACCAATAGTAGTTCTTGTGTCAAAGTGTCACATGTTCTTAAAAATCATCTGTTATCCATTTAGTTTGAATGACAAATGGTCGTTAACTGTTATTTACCTTCAGATAAGAAGACATTACAGCTTATCCATCTGATTGTTTACTGCTATCAATGTGTGCTGCAAGATTTAATTAAGCATATCAACATCAGCATTACATTTTAATCCCCCCCCAGACACACTCATCTGACCGTTGAATTGCAGCTATAATAGAGAAAATGTAAACCTTTGCTCTCCTGCCGCGGCTGATTCATCATGATCCAAGCAATTTGTGTGAAAACATGGTGTGACGGATCGAATTTATGTCTGCTGTCACAAGGTGATGTAGAGAGAGAGAGACTCAATGACTCACCTCATTAAAGACTTTATTGGATAAAACATTTGATTGGGCCAATGGGAGAGGCAAAGCTGCTTATGAGTTCCTTTTCTGTTCATTTCACGGCTCTTATCATCCAGTTCAGATTTGTGAGTGTGTGCACCATGCATACTATTGCTCAGCTAAGTGTGAAATGGGAAATTTGTGAATATGTTATAGCGATGTGTCTGGTCAGTTTTTTCCTGATACATTGCACTCGCTCAGCCAATAATATACAAAATAAATATGTGTCAGAGCAGAGTGTTACAGAACACTTGGATGCCTTTTCCAATCCGTCTGCCAAGACCTGGGTGTTAACAGCCCTGTCATGAAAATATTTCCGCTTTTTTCTTCCGTTGCATTCTGGCACGTACATTAAGTACAGTGTGTGTGTGTGTGTGTGTGTGTGTGTGTGTGTGTGTGTGTGTGTGTGTGTGTGTGTGTGTGTGTGTGTGTGTGTGTGTGTGTGTGTGTGTGTGTGTGTGTGTGTGTGTGTGTGTGTGTGTGTGTGTGTGTGTGTGTGTCTGAGCTCATTAGCCATATGGCGTGTGTGTGTGTTCTGTTTTCTCGCCTTAAAGTGGACCTATCATGCTATATTTGAATAATATATTGTAGTGCCATACCTATATAAAACATGTCGGTGAAGTTTTTTTTTCCAAATACCAAACAGATCATGCATTTTAGCCATGCCTCATTTCGCTCTATTTGCTGTATTCCCTGCCCTGTTTTTGCAAGGGCTGATTATGTGGCAAATGAGCTGCAGCTGACCACGCCCCCCTGCAAAGGAGGGGGGCGAGGCACGAGCGTCATGTTACCATGCTGTTACCATGCTGTTACCATGCTGTTACCATGCTGTTACCATGCCACGGTAACCTCTCATTCCCCTGATAGGCGGAGCTCCCCGTTTCTGACGTCAGAACAATTTCAAATCTGTATCAGCTCCGTTGCAGCCCCGTTTTTAGAGATTTGGAGGAAAAGAGAGAGGGTTGTGTTTTCTGATACTTGGTGAGTTCCCTGACACACCGGGGACACATATTCATGTATAAAAGACGTACAAAAGTGCATTTTGCATGATAGGTCCCCTTTAAGAGACACCTTATGATCAGACAGATCCATCAGCCCCAAACACAACACAATGGCAGCAGGTGCGGGGTTGCAAACACACTTTACAGTCTCTATCATTACCTGGGAAATTGCCATGGTAACCTCAACAGGAAGTGCATTACACTTACTGCCTGTTCTTGTGAACTGCCGGGGTGCTTGTTAATCATGACTTTATTCTTATTTTAAGATATATTTGACTATTGCACTCGATGTGAGGTGCATGTACACGACATGTGACGGATATCAAAGGTTAAAGAAGATCTGTTTAATGAATTTTGCAGAAACATAGAAGTACAATTCCCATAACCAATTATATGTGTTAATTGGCCATGTTCTCACAGCTTTTCTTCTGCACAGAGAAAGCTGAGATTTGAGTTTTTACATAGTCATTCTTCTAAATTGGAATTTCATCTATTGTATTACATAGCTCAGATTTTTATACCAATTACCTGGGAGAAATATAGGAAGCCAACTTGGCCGGGAAATATAAGCTCAATACAGCTCATATTAAATTAAGAGTTACATACTGGATCTTTTCATTGGTTGACAGTCAGAAAACGACATGGCAACTAAATAAGACAGATGTAATCCAGTATAATAAGATGCTGAAAATGTGCAATCGTCAAATGTCAAAATGGCATTTCATCGATGACAAATTTGCAGTATTTTGCTGATGGATACTTTGGTTTTCTTCTGTTGATTTAGCTTTAATTCCCCAGATTAATAGCCCAGTTCACTCTTTACTGTCTTGGCAACAAAGCACAATCATCCCACAGCAAACACATACAAATGGTATGAAAATGTAACACACAAAGTAAAACTAATAACACGAAAGGAGATGTACCTGTTGAGTGTTTCAAATGTATGTTGATATATAAGATTTACTCGCCTTGGCTCTCTCTTACAGTATATCGTTACCATCTACTTTGCAGCTAAATTGTAGGTTAATTAACTAAGCAGCAGTAGCAGTGTGGCTGCATACAGGGCAACTCTAAAGAGACCATTAATGGATCGCGCCGCCATATCTAATTACAGGGTTGCGGCCTTTGTGTTTATGGAGAAACTGAAAGGATAGGTCACATTGTTACTGTTTGTTTCTCTGCGGGCGGTAATTATTGGCTGAAGTCCATGATTTGTGGTCTTCTACGCTGTAGCTTGCCAGCAGAGTGTTCTGCTAGAGAGTTGGTGTTATATTAAACTTTGGAAAGGATCCAACCATTGAGGGCATTTTTTCATTTATATGAAATGGACAGAATTTAATCTGTGAAATATCTATCTACCAGCAGTTATCTGTTGCGTACATTTCTTATCAAAAGTTACTTGAAAGTAGGGCATGTCTGTCTTTAAATATGTGCATCTTGAAGACTTGGTTGCAGCTAATGCAAGGCTCCTATGTAAACATTCATTCATGTTAAAGGGGACCTATAATGCAAAATTCACTTTTTGATGTCTTTTATACATAAATACGTGTCCCCGGTGTGTCAGGGAAAATAAAACCCTCTCTCTTTTCCTCCGTACGCAAATCTCTAAAAACGGGGGTACAACGGAGCTGATCCAGATTTGCGTCTGATATGACGTAATATCTGAAATGTGGACCCACGGCACTATCAGAAAGTTGCTATCAGAAACAATGCCCGACTGTTTTGGACGTAATATGGTCTGTGTTTACATTAGCATCGCTAACACTCAGAGCTAACCTGTACTGGAGAGAGTATGTGTAAAAAAGCAGGAAATAAAAAAAGAAACTCACCTTGTGGTAAACCCAGAGGCCAGATCTTACTCAGCAGGGGTCAGAGTTGGGTGGACACCAGTGATGTTGAGCGGTGCAGGAGGTGCTGGGTGTGTCGGGGGGGCAGACTGCTGACAGCAGGAGAAATAAATTAGCTCTGAGATGAGCAGTTAGGGAGCAGAGACATACGGCAGGGGAGCTGTCGTGCACAGAGATGAAGATTGATTGGTTGCGGGATGTTCCTTTAGGTCCAACAGAACACAATGTGGGGACAGGTACATGGTGGCATCTCCAAAGATTGAGAATCGCAATGCAGTTGTTGGTTTGGGAATTTAGTTTAAATTCCAAGATTATTCATATCCATCATTACCACAATTGTAATTTAATACTCCATAATTCCATATATTTTGAATATATATATATTTGTATATATATATATATATATATAATATCTGTATGTATATTTTCTATTTTGTATTTTGACATGTATATTTTATATTTTATTTTATATTTTATTTTATTTTATTTCTATTCTTGTATATTTTGTTTTATTGTAAAATGCCTTTTATGCTGCTGTAACAAAAACAATTTCCCAATTTGGGATCAATAAAGTACGATCTATCTATCTATCTAAAGGAGAGGTGTCATGGCCATTTCCACTGATCATAATTCCATTGTTGAGGTGTACTAAAATAGATTTATATTGTGCATTTTTCCAAACTCACATTGGTTTCTCATACAGCATCTCTGTAAACTACGTGTATTCACTGAATTTCACTCTCTGCCTTTAACGGCTCGTTGTAGCTCCAAAAGCTCCAGCCCCCACCCTCCCTGTGAGCACAGTGTGCTCTGATTGGTCGGGACGTTGTGAATCGCGCTGAGCTCCGTGGAGGTGTTGTTTCCTTGTTTAGGATACACAGCGAAACACAGCCAAACTCATCCTGAGCACACACAAAGTCACATCCGAAGTAAAAACAATAAGTGTGGCTTGATATTGAGTAAGAAAAAGGTTGATAAACGCTGTGAGAATGGGTCTGCAGAGAGAATTTTGCCGCGATCCCAACTGTCTGTTATCAGCCTGCAGCCAGGGAGGAGAAATCAGCTGAGCTGCCTGCTCCCTGCACACAGATGTGTGTGTGAGGAAGTCCGTGGATCGGTCAATTTGGACCAATCAGCGGGGGCTTAACGTAACGGCTCCGCGGACGTAACATAACGGCTCTTCGGGATTGGTCCATTTCGTTCCGGGTACCGCTTGACATCAGGCCGTACCCGGAACGAAATGGAAGACTCAAATGGGCAGTGACGTATCTCCAACGAGGCGTTTTGGGGAGGTATTTTCTGTGTTAGAGTTTTACTCGCTACAGGGTGTACTTTGAGGGTTTTGACTCTGCACACCGTTTACATGCATAAAAACCTTCATAACACACAAGGGGACGGGTAATAACCGGAAAAGCATGACACCTCTCCTTTAAGTTATTATGTTCATGGGTACTCCATTCTCTAGTCTACTTTAATAAAATATGACATTTTCTTCTGTAGCATTTTTTTGATTTGTTATGAAGTTCACACAGACACACGATAGATTAAACACTAGCATTGTTTTTGTGTCCAACGTCTCCTAGCTTCATGGTACAGCGTGGGTAGGCTAATAAGCGTGTTGTTGTCCTGTGGGCAAAGCGTATACGCAGTACACTTGAGTTCACCCTGTTTCACTTTTGCATGTCTTCAGCCAAAGATACACACACACACACACACACACACACACACACACATACACACACACACACACACACACACACACACACACACACACACACACACTGAGGATCTCATCATTAAGAGGGGAGGAGGGTGAATTATTGTCAAAATCAATGTCATACTCTTCTTCTTCTCTCATTTTCACTCCATCATTCCTCACAGGTCTGGCCCCGGCTTCCTGCAGGACTTTTCTGTGTGTCCATTCATTATGAAGCATCCTCCCTTCCCTCCCCTCTCTCTCCATGTCCTTTGCCTCCCTGTCCTCATGGCTCTCTAAAAGCAGAATTATTCTGTTTGTCATCCTTTCTCTTGCAGCCTTCTCTTTCCCTCCCCTACCCTCATTTTATCCTGCTTTGCACGATGTGTGTTCAAAGTACAGACGCCCCCCAGAGAGCGGGAGAGAAGTGCGCATGGGCTGCAATAGGAAAGATAGGGTGGGCAGGAAAAAGAGGAGAATAAAAAACGGGCATACGGGATTGTTTGTTTGTTTGTAGCCTTTATTTAACCAGGTTAAAAATCCCATTGAGATCAACGATCTCTTTTTCAAGGGAGACCTGCAGTACATTGGTTACACATAAAAACAAAAAGGACATCACAACATAATTACAGGGGTATAAATTAGCAACCTATTCACAATGTATCTAATAACATTTCATCCAGCCGCGCTTTAAAATGATGCAAGGGAATCATCTGAATTTCAGATTTTAAACCCCTGCCTCCTCTCTCTCCCTCTTTCTCTCCCCTCAGTACCCTTTTGCACACCAAGCAAATGCCACTGCAGTAGCTTTGTACTAAGCATGCATTCTTCCACTTGGCTTTTAGTATACGTTTCTTTCCAAAATGCCAAAATCTGCCCTTTGCTTCATACAGTAAGTCCACCGTTCCTCAAGAGCAGCAACTGCTGTTATTGTGGTTTTGCTAAATGAATCCCAATGAAAAGTGCAAGTCAGCAACATTTTTTTGGCTGTAAGCATTATGTCTGTATTGGTGTGACAAGCAGGGACAGATGATGATTTAAAGAGACATCTGAAGCACAGGGCACTTACAGCCTCATTTTGAACGACGCATTAAGGGCAACTTCCCTGTACTGTATTTGTATTATTAATGACTTCCAGTCATGGGAGTGAGTGTTTTAGTAGCATAAAGAATTTGTGCTCCATTTCCTGCGATTCGTTGCGGATTATGTAAAGATTATGTTTTTAAGTCACGTTAGATCTAGAAGCAGTCTCGGAAGATGGCATTGTTGGACTGCCATGACATTTACAGACATTCATACCCAAATGATGAATGCTACATATTTTAGTAATCTTAATTCCTATGTTACCAACATAAGGTTAACATATACAGTTTGAAAATGGGAATTCTTAGCAACTACTAGATAGATTGCTATGAAGTTTGGTACCTAATAATTTTAGGGGAAAAAGTAGGGATAAATTGTGATGACTTGATCACATCTCTTTCTTGTGGAACCATCATCAAGTCTACATTTGAGTTTTTTCAATACTTCAGTTCATGACCAAATATCTCATGCAAAACTGAATACATCCCATCGGCCTCAGCGGTATCGTCTAATGTTGATTAGCAAATGTTAGCATGCTTGCACACTTTACTAGAAAGCACAACCTGTTCAACAATATACCTGCTAAACGTAAGCATTGTCGTTAACATGTTAGCATGCTGATATTAGCATTTAGCAGCTCTAGGCACTGCTGTGGCCTCACAGAGCTGATAGCGTGGCTCCTATTGTTGTTAAATGAGCATGCATATAGCGTGAGGTGAATCTTGGAATCAGCTGAACTGTGCGAGACACTCAACGCACAAAATACTGCATTGCTGTAATTTCTCTTTACAGAAAAAAAAAAAAATTGAGAAATGTTAAAAAAAGAGCCAGCATAATCTACATATTTAACTGCCTCAGTATAATCACTTTGTAAAGGGGAGAGAAAAGGAGAGGGGAGAGAAGGAAAAGGAGAGAGATATCGCGTGATAGAGGTGTCGAAGTCCTTCTTTTCACAAAAGACATCTTGACATGTCACATTAGGAGAAGCACCGGTGCAAATAATACAATTATTTTTGGTTCTTGAGTTTCAGGGTCCTGGTTTTGTTCAAACTATCGCACTGTCAGTCCATTACTGCTGAGTTCAATGAAGCCATCACCGAGTTATACGTAACCTGTTAGCTTTTCCTACCGTGACATGTAAAAATACCTGCTGTGAGAATAACGCCTGTTGTGAGACTCTGTGTGCGTCAGTTAGAACAAGGAAGAGGTGACACACACACACACACACACACACACACACACACACACACACACACACACACACACACACACACACACACACACACACACACACACACACACACACACACACATACACACACACACACACACACACACACACGCACACACACACACACGTTGATTTTCTCCATGGATTCAGCCAACCAGTGATGACGCTGTTGTCATAGCTGTAAAGTTTATCGTGCGTCACTTTATAAGGTCAGACACAGAACAAGATATAAAAAACCCCCACAAGAAAAATACCAGCTGACAAGGTCACCTCTCAACAGCAGGTCAGCCCTGACATTTGTGTTAGTGTGTGTTTCTTAACTCACTGGAACAGTCTGCTGCCATCTGCACTGTCCTCACTGGCTGACCTTTTGGGTTCTCTGTTTTCTATGTTTACAAACTAAGACTATTTAGAGCTTTTCACTTTTGATTTTATGGTATAGGATGTCATTTATGCTGTCTGTGCAATAAGTGGATACCGAACTGTGGTTGAAATTTAAACTATGTGTCCTTCCCCAGCCTCGGGGAGTCACTGCAGCTGTAAGACGAGCGATTATTCTTTATTTCATCACACAGTGCTCATCAAGATGTCCTTTTTCCTTTTAAACAATTTGTTTATACATTTTTCATTCTTTTAAACAACAAGACACGCCATACCTTACACAAACTTACACACAAATAATAATGTGAAAAACAGAGGCAAAGACAAGACAGGACATCATTTCAGAAGAAATACAATTGAAATATATAATACAAATAAAATACATTAAATGAAATAAAATAAAATAAAAAAAACAATTGGGCAGTCGCAACATTATCCTAAAAAGTGTACATAGCCACAGCAGTTAAAGAAGTACTTTACTTTTCCTTTCAACCAGATCGCTCTCATGGATTCCCATTGTTATTTCTTAGCATGTTTATCAAGATGTCCTTTGAGTTGAGCTGCTCTCCTCTCTTCTCTCCTTCAACCCTCACCTAAGCATATTTTTTCGTCCTCTTTCCTTCTTCAGCCCCGCTCCAACTCTACATCCTTTCCCCCCAGCCTCTCGGCCCTCCAGCAGGACCATGATGCTCAGCAGCTCTGTGGAGGTGCCCAGCCCGGGTGGGATGAACGGTCTCAGCGGCCTCAGCGGTCTGAGCGCGGCGGCTCGTAACGTGGTGCGCTCCTCCAGCATCTCGGGGACGATGTACAACGTGGAGAAGAGTCCCAGCGGAGGGGCGGCGGACTCCACGTCTCTGGCTGGAAACAAGAAGCGGCGCTCCAGCCTCGGCGCCAAGATGGTGGCCATTGTGGGGTTGTCGCAGTGGAGCAAGAGCACACAGCAGCTCAACCAGCAAGGTCAGTTTACAGTCAGTGTGTTGGATGGGAACTTTTTAGATTAAGTATAATTAAATAAGTTAAATAAGATTTTCTAATTTAATTCTCAAGGTCTATTCAACGAGATGCATAAGGGTATTCTGGGAAAGTGTGCTGTAAAAAATGTGTTCTTTTTTTAATAAAATGTTGGCTCCCCATTTGGTTCTCTTTTGTTTAAATTAAATAATATCTGATCACTTCCACTTCCAATGTCTCTTGGTAGTAGAAGTTGTTACTTACTTTTCAAATGTTTTCAATGTACTGTTCTAATATTGGGACAACCTCCATAAGTCAATTAATATTCAATTATCATTTGTTGTCATTATGCAAAACAGGGTTGCACAACATAATCCAGTTGTAGTTTAGTCTCACTGCCAGCGAAAGTGTTGCTTCCTGGATTCTCCACATGACTTTTGAGCACCATTCAAATCCAATTTGTTCCCACATTTGGACCTTTTGAGCTAGGTCAGTGTGACTTCTCACTCCTTTTGTACCTTTCCCCATTTAATTCCTCTTCATGACTCCAACTTCCATTCTTCTGATTCTCAGTATTCACTGTTACCTCTCCCTTGTTTCTCTTTCTCTTCCCTCCTTGGCTTATGTTTTCTTCTAAACCTCAAACCCAAATAGAAGCCATTTTCAATTTGTGTTTGGATTTAAAACTGCAAATCAAATTCATTTCTAAATGAAGATTGAATGTTAAGAAGTTAATCGCCCTACTTCAGGGGTGTCAAACTCAATTTCATCGCGGGCCACATTCGCATAAAGGTTGCACTCAAAGGGCCGGTTGTAACTATATAAATATATAATATATATATAAAATAATGTATTATATTACATTATTGCCTCTGAATTGGATTATTATCGGATGGGACAATAACTTAGTAATTAACTACGTCTGAAAGCAGAAGTCCAGGGCAAATAATTGCAAGTCTCTTCAGTGCGCATGTCACAAAACGAGATGCATTGTGGGACATGTAGTTTATGGGTAACCTGCTTCTGTAAAGTGGCATGTAACCGTATAATAAACGTATTATATTCTTTGCAAGCTCTTGCTGGGCCACATAAAATGAAGTCGCGGGCCGGATTTGGCCCCCGGGCCTTGAGTTTGAGACCCCTGCCCTACTTGGTTGGCTTTCAAAATGTTCCAACTCTAGTCTAACAGGACAGTGATCGGTTCAGTTTAAGCACAATGATATTAGCCTAATACACTCCAAAGGGTAGTTGATGCACTGCCTTTATACCTGTAATATCTAATTAAACAAGCTCTCACTGGCTTCACCTTCTGTGGCATTTGGTAATGAGTCTTTTTTTTAAACCTGAAGCACCATTGTGTTGCACTCTGAAGTGGGTTTGTAGCAGTGGCAGCTTGTTTGAATGGTAGCTGAATAGCAATGATAGCGGCACTATGTCCTACTATGAGTCTCCTGTGAGGATAATTGCAGAGCTGCAGCTGAAGTGTTTCTTGCTTTGAACCTCGGTAACAAACACAAAGCCAGTGACTCCTGGTGGGAAATAGGAAAAACAGGTTGCACACCGAGGCTTGTTAAAGGCTGAGAGGCAGGGCCAAAAGGGACAGGGAATGTTTCTCATTTCAATTTAATTATATTATTTCTTTTTTTGTTGATAACGAGTGCTGTGTTCATCTCCCCATATCCTATCAGCACACTAGGTTTCTCCTCCCGAAACATCGAACTAGTCTGCTTTTGTCTTTCTTTGCTTGTTCGCTTTGTTACAGTTCGTACGTTTGAGGTATCAAAATATATTATTCTTTATTTAAAATGTCATTTCAATGTTTGACATTCATTTGTTCCAGCTTTTCAAATGTGAATACTTGCTAAGGGTTTTTGTCATCGGTGAGATTACGGGGATTCCTTTGGGTTTCGGACTGTTGGTCAGACAAAGCGAGACATTCGGAGGAAGTCCCCTTCCAAGACCTTTTTGATGAGCGCTTTTCTTTATTTTTGGGACATTTTGCATATTACACTGTTAAGAAATGGGAAAATAATCATTAGTTGCAGCTCGAAATCACACACGCAACAAATTCTAACACTGTTTTGGGAAACAAATGGGAATTTATTTGAGAAATATAAGCAAGAGGAAAGAGATCACTTTCAAGGACAGTGTAGAATGTGAGTTTACTTCATATATGTTCTCATGCCAGCTCTGACATGGTTGCCATATGGCTAATGGGCAGTGAGCACACAGACACACACACACACACACACACACACACACACACACACACACACACACACACACACACACACACACACACACACACACACACACACACACACACACACACACACACACACACACAGGCACGCACTGAGGCACGCACTGAGGCACAGCTGACACTTGTCTGACGCAGGGAGAGCTGTCGATATTTTATCCACGGGGGCTTTCATGTCTCTGTGTTGGAGGGGAAAGGGTGGATGAGGAGGCTAGGAGGGGCTGACGATGAAGAGAAGAGGAAGGGTGTGTGACGAAGGGTGTGTCTAAATTTAGATGTTCTCAGCTGTGGGAGGAACACAACATCGCTCCTGGAACAAAATCACGGAATCATGCACCGCTTCCCTTTGTCTTCCATCTATACCTCGTCTTGTGAAAAAGGTATCATCTGCAGCTCATGGTTGATAGTTTTCTAGTGAAATTAATAATAATAATAATAATGGGTTCCATTTATAAAGCACTTCATATTCGAATTCAATTAGTCAAATAAGAAACACTGGTATTGGATCTTGACTTAAAATGTGTGGATTTTTGGTTATGTTGGCTAAAATGTAAGTTCCAATTGATGTCAGGTGTACATTTAATCACAATCCAGTAGGGCTGGGCGATATGGACAAAGTTAGACATCGAAATATCTTTGACCAAATACCTCCATCGATATTGTGACGATAGGGCGGTGGTGGCAAAGTCCATCGGGACTTGTCTTGGGAACTGGAAGGTCACCAGTTCAAGTCCCGGAAAGACCAAGTGCTACCAAGGTGTCCCTGAGCTAGGCACTGTTTCCTGGGCACTGTAAATACTACTCCTAACACAAGGATGGGACAAATGCACAATGGACAGTACCAGTCAAAAGTTTGGACACACCTTCTCATTCAAGGTTTTGTTTTTCAGCATTCTGCAGTAGCCAGCAATATATAAATTATATTCTGGATTTTTTAACACTTTTTTGTTTACTAGATAATTCCATATGTGTTCTTTTATAGTTGTGATATCTTCAGTATAAATCTACAATGTAGAAATAATTTAAATAAATAACAAACTTTGAATGAGAAGGTGTGTCCAAACTTTTGACTGGTAGTGTACATTTCCCCTCAGTGGGACTAATAAGGGTATATAAATGTATGAGGGTTTACCATTGATGCTTAAACTTAATTTACACAATTAGAATGTAAATAATCATCAGTAATGTCGATGTAATGACTTAGTGGGTAACAGGAAATAAAAGAAAGACCTACTAAAACTGGGCATTGAATTAAAAGAGTTGCATAATTGTACTGTAATACAGACTTTTAAACCAGGAAAAGACCACACATAACGATATCCAGAAGAAATTACAAGATTATGCCAATGTTCCTTTATGAATTTCCTCACAAGCCTGAAAATCTGTTCCTGGAGACAAACAAGGTTGTTTACTAAATTACCCAGAGAGACCTAAATGGGCTACACTAATCTATGTTTTCCCTACTTCATAATTCACTCCAGAGACAAAAATAAGGCTGCATGTAAGTAATTGAATGACCCACACGGAGAGACAAAAGGTCACACAGACACGAATAGAGCGGCAGGTAAAAATTCCTCCTCGCCCGCTTGAGTTCAATTAAGGTCCTCTCTGGGTTTCTTCCTGGCGGTCGTTACCGGCCCAATCTGGCCAGCTGTCACTGCTCCATGTTCAGAGTGACGTGGACATTGATTGGCTGATGGAGCGGCTCGGCCCAGGTGCTTGGATGCTCACCTTATAGCCGATAAGCCACTGTTTGATTTGGTTCCTAGAGAAGAGAAGGCTGAGGGAAGTCATTTGGACTTTGGCGGCAGAAATGGGAAATGTAAAGGTCACCTATTAAAAAAATAGGTAAAATCCACTTATTCATGTCTTTTCTACATCAACATGTAAAGAGATTCTGAAAGTTTCAGGAAAAAAGATTCGCTCACTTTTTGTCCTGATCCATTTATATAAAAACCTCAGATTTTGGCCACTTTATGATGTCATAACGAATTTTTGGCTTGTGTAACCATTAGCCAATCAGCAACCAAGGTAACCCCCCCCCCCCACACAATCACCTGAATCTCCTCCCAGAGCACCATTAGGCGCTTTCACACCAAGTACTTTGCCGTACTTAGTTCCTAGTACTTAGTTAATCGGAACTCTTTAGTTCTGATGAACTAAAGAGCCGATCGCGTTCACTCCGGAATAAATCCCTGAGGGAGGATTAGGCAAATGAAGCCGCTGACGTCACTTCTTCTTCTTCTGCTTTGGGTTTACTGGCAGGCCGCAAACCACTTCACGGCGTATACTGCCACCAGAAGTCCCTGGCCGGAAGTCCCCGGAGTTGGGGACTGGCTTCAGTAGAAGCTGCTGGGACTCCCAGCAGCTTCTACTGAAGCCTTCTGAGTAAATCGCCAGAACACCGACACCTCCTCATCTCCACCGCTCCCACGTTTTTTTTTGTGTTGCCATAAATTAGTCTCTCTCCGTTGGTGCGCTGGGCTAATGCTAATGCTAATAATGCTAATGCCAGCAAATACAATGGCGGCTTCACAAAACTTTCCCGAGTTTTACGGGGCGTGGTTTGCAATCCGCCCAGCCAATCAGAAATTGGAACCTTTTCCTCCCGAGGAAAGTCCCTGCTCTCTAGCAGGCACTAAAAAGGGGTGAAAAGGTTAGCAAAAAAGTTCTAGTTCCAGATCTTTTTGGTGTGAACGCAAAATCCCAGGAACTATCGGAACTATTCCTCGGAAAAGTACTCCGGTGTGAAAGCGCCTATTGTGTTCTTTTTAACCAAATATCTCTCAGAGGGGCGTCGGGAGTGGCTCCTTATTTTTCATCTAAAGTAACAGACAGAGAATCAGCACTTTTGAAACAGGGCTGAAACAGAGGGGATTATGGGATGCTGCAATGATCTGTTTGGTATTTCAAGCCAAACACTTCAGAGACATGTTTGTATATATCTGAGACCTATAATATATTGATGAAAAAGAGTATAATAGGGGACCTTTAAAGTACATCCTGCAGAGTAAGAGACAAACTGACTGTATCTCTTGTGGCCATAGATTCATTGTTGAATAACTTGGTGTTGAATATTAATCTGGTTGCAATGGGAACCTTGAGGAAAAAGGACCGAAAGCACTCCGCAAATTGTATTTACTGCTTTAATTCAGTTTTTCGAGACATTATTCTAAATGCATTGCATCTGTTTTATGACTTTTGGGACCAGATCATAAGCAGTCTGTTAGTTAGTGATTAAAATTCAGTTTGTCCTACTCCTAATAATGTCATTTACAGTAGATGATTACACAGAAGGAATTGGGAGGTATAAAGAAAGTGAATGAACAGTTAGGCAGCTTATAGAGACAAAAAGATGTACAAACAACAAAGTGAACTGAGACAGTGGGGGAATAAGTCAACGTCTCACTATTAAAGTGCTATTAGGAGCTAATGTGGTTATGGTGTTGTTATTCTGTCAGGGTTCCTGCAGGGTACGTTCTAGCTGTGATCCATTTTGTGAATTGGATCCAGTCAGTTCGCAACAATCAGCAGAATCTGTTTCGGTAAATTCTTATTCAATCAGATAAGTGTAGATAGTGTCTGGGCCAAGAACTGCATGTTTTTAAATATCATGATATCCAAAATGTTGGGGTTCTTAGAGGGCTTTAACCTTTTGTCAACTGGCTTGATTATTGTCCGATAATCTGGCATTTCACAGTGGTCCTCATTTGGGGATATAACCAGAATGAAAACAATATATTAAGCACTTGCATAATCACATCATCAATCTACAATGAGCGCCTTTTATTTCCCAGTGTACAGTGTGCGCTCAGTTTAAGCGCAAAAACAAAGAGAGGAAATGTCTGAACTAATACACAGCATGCTGCTTTCAGTAGGCCACACACAAACGGATTTGTTAACAGCCTACAGCCTTTGTTAACATTTTTAAATAGCAGCTCAGACCTGTCACAGTTCTTACTGTTAATGAATGACATAATTGTGCCCCCAAAAATTGTAACCGAGATTAAATTCATAATAAATCCATTTGGTGTCTCATACTTTTACACTTTCAGGGTTTATTTTTTGATATTCAAGGTCTAAAAAGGTCTGGAATTTTAGGAGGGGAGGTATTAAATGTTATCTGGAATGAGTGTGCATGGGGGGGACATTGGTTTCCATTGGTCTACTGCCATACAATTTTTTTTGTTAATGCGAAGGCAGTCATGTTGGGTAATGTGCACTGAATATTTCCCGTTATTCAAATGCAATACAACTCAGTAACGGTTTATACTGTTGTCTAGTTCCTCAATTTTTTTGTATTGGTATTATTGTTTCCTTTGAGAGGTCTTAAAAAGGTCTTGAAAGTCATTACATTTGTACTTAAAAAATGTGCAGATACCCTGACTTTCTATTTCGCTTGTCTCAGCAGTAATATCCCAAAGATAACTCTTGGAAAAAAGGTGTCAAAGCCAGGTTGAGTACAGCATCAAAGGATAGAGATGTAGGCGATAGAACACACCCTATGAACAGTAGGTAGCTCAGAAGAAAAGGTTATATACTTTCCTTCATGTTGTATCGAGGTGCACTTTCACAGAACTGGGGTTTTATTTGAAGGTGTGTTCCCCCTTATAGATCCTTTTGATTAAGGCTATTTTCGTGCATTTGTACAATGATTGTGTATTTCATACCGTTCTCCTCGTGTAGTTCCTTTCATAGACTGGGTGTTTCTCAATGTCGAGGAAGGCTGCTCCAGAGCCACTATTTCAAGCATAATACGTCATCGAGTGCCGCCGAAGGACTGTTCCAATGTCCAGCATACTTGGAATTCTACTGAGGCCGGCGTCCTTCGTAGCGAGAAATTTCGAGGCTGCACATGTGTAGACTCCGCGGTCTTAAAATCCCCACAATGCTTTGCGCACGGACCAATTTCCAAATCTTTGACGGAAATTGCGCTCCATTTAAGGCGGGGCCTCGCATATGACGCACACCTGCACACCTGTTAGCCTGTTCCACAATTCTTCGTTTTCCGAGGCTAGGAAGGATTCTTGCCTCGCTTCTGAAGCAAGTGACTCGGAAAGACATGTGCTACCAAGCAAGCGTCCTCGACATTGAGAAACACCCTGTGTCATTGCGTCATTATTGAGGGTTTTGTAACAGGCGAGAGTTGGGGGTGGCATTTTAGTTCTGTCTGTGCTATTTATTACGTGCTATTATTGGATTGGTACTGGTGAGGAGATAGAACACACACACACACACACACACACACACACACACACACACACACACACACACACACACACACACACACACACACACACACACACACACACACAAACGGTTTTAGGTGAGTCACTCCTCAGTTGAACACGGTCTTATCTCCTGAGCAGGTTTATCCAGGACTGTGAAAAGGGGCCATCCGAGCGTGTGTGTGTGTGTGAGCGTCTCCCAGCAAACTGTCAGTCTGAACGGTGGGACGCGGCTTGCCGAGAAACAAGCGCCCCCGATGAGATGCAGTGCACCAGGAGAGTTAGATTAAAGGAAACCAGGCGTGGATGTGTGTCTGTTTGTCGTGTGTCTTTGGTTGGCGTCCCAGTGAAGCGCTTCAACTCCCACTCAATCACCTCACCCTTTTCCTCTCTATTGAGATCCCTCATCTCACTCGACACCCATCCTCTTTAGTTTCTCACCCTCACTTTATAACTCCTTTTAAAATATCCTTTGTTTAAATCTTTCTGTCGTCTGCGTGTTTATTTCTGTGGTGCTGTTGGATAGAAACCAGAGACAGAAAAGAAACAAGACACAGAAGGAAAAATGTGACACAGGAAGAGCATACTTGTTAGTTTGCTTATTGAAATCATTCCAACTTTGTTCTGGGACCAATAGCAGCCACATGTCTGCGTGTGCTTTCGTCAGGCGAATCATTTCTGAGTTGGCAAACTGTGACTGTAGCTCCGACCTGGGAGTGAAGATTTATGCTGTAGCTTTCAGCATTGCCAGTAATGTTATGAAACCCATTTTCCATTCTTCTGGCTCAGTTTTGTTTTGTCTCTCGATAAAATAACACGGGTCTTTCTGTTTGCGTATTTGCCTGGCGTTAAAAACGGCATAATTCAGTTTCACAAACTACAGTATGGTGCCATGAATTTAGTTTGTTTTTCAAAATACTGTAAAGTTAATCGTATCCTTAGCTTTGTCTCTCTTTGAAAAGCTAATTTACCGAATCAAAACTGTTTTTACTTCTACAGAAAAGCCTCCTAAACAGCTTTGAAAACTATGCTTGCAACCAAAAGCATAAAACATGCACGTTTGCTTACAGATATGTTTATAACAGATAAGAAAAGAGCACTGCTGATACCGGGACAGGACAGAGTTTAGCTATCGGTTTACCTGAACTACAGTGTACATAAAAGCTCTTTGTAGTAATACTTTTCAAAGTGAACATTGAGATAGCTCTGCAGGACTGGATGATGTTATGTAGATGGTAGATAGCTAGGAATAACATTTTCTATCCTAACACTAGAATGGCATTCAGAGAGCGTAGACCTCCTACAAGTCTATTGGTATACTCCCTTGCTGCTAGGGTGATGACATTTGCAAAGTTTGGGGTTCATGAGCTTTTAGGTGCGACCAAACTGCTAAAAGATATTTCGTTTTTTATTTCGCAGGACATTTTAAACAACACGTTTATTCTTGTTTTGAGTTTTTGAGTATGCGTTCAGATGCGTTCAGCAGAGTTTCCGTTAGAATATTTTTTGCCAGTCAACATGTCCGTTAAAGTTGAAATCTTCCGGACAAAATGAGAAAAGTGCCGGTCAAAGGTCTTCTTTGTTATTTATTGAGCTTTAAAATAAATTGATATGATTCGATATTAAACAAACTAAATATAGTAGATAAACTACATTATTCAAAAGTGTAAAGTAACTTATAATAACATGGGAATAATAAACGGAGCGCTCTCTCCCTCTCCTGACAGCCCGCCAGTATCATGCAGCTCGCGGATCCAGTAATGAGTGACCCGACAGTAAAAATAAACATATCTATAACTAGTTTAGGTAGTTTGAGAGGTAATTAAAATAGCTACGTGTGATTTTCTAACCTGAAGTGTGTGTTTTGTTCCACTCACCGCTGCAGGTGATCATGCAGAGCTGCGTGTCGACTTGTCAGCAGCAGCTGATCTCTCTCTCCCGTCAGATTAGACTTCACTCGCGTTTATGTCCATATCGATCAGATCCAGCTAGTTCTAGCTAATGATATGACTACCTGCTTATTAAAAGACACCTAAACAATAAGCGTCGCTATGCAACCGGGTGAGGCCGCAAAGTATAGCGCAGCAGCATTATGCATTTGTTTTTTGCCGGAACCCCGAGGCATTACCAACAGATCAACGCACAATCAACCCATACAGGACATCTCTTTCTCCACATTAAGTGTTAGACATTAGAATGGACAATTCTTGTCTGTCACATACTCTTTTGTCTGTCACATACTCTTCTTGTCCGTCACATAAGTGGCGCAACTGATGCGGTATTGTGCTAAGGGGAAATTATTTTGACCGGACATTTTGACCGGTGAGATTTAGATTTGCCGGTCTTCAGCATATTTTACCAGTCAAAGTCCGGTAATTACCTGCGTTCAGTTCAGGCACATTTTCCAAGCTCATTTTTCTAGGTTTTTCCAATAATACATGAAGACAGCACATGCCTCTTTGGATCCATACCAATATTTAATGGGTTCTTCTTTAGCCCATGCTACCCCCTAGCACAGAGTTTCATAAAAATGGGGCATTTGGTTTTCTATATTCCTGCTAACAGACAACTAGAGAGAAAAACAGAAAACCTATTGGATCTCGATAATGCTATATCTCAACAATCCTAATATTTGAAATGTATGATGGAGTTTTGTGTGGGTTGGAGACACTCAACAATAATACAGCAAAAGGCTACAGACTAGATTGTCCAGTGTTTGGAAACATTTAGCCTCCACTTGTCCCCTGACCAGAGAGCAGACCTGGCATTTGAGTAAGCAGGGTGTTTTCTGTGTGACTCACTGTGTTTGTCTGTTTGAGTCACAGCTAGAAAACACACTTCAGGAATTTTGCCAGAGCCATTTGGAGAGCTTACTGTGATCCGATCCTCCGAGGTGTAATGTACCTCAAAAGAGAAATTCTTACAAATCAAAACAGCTTAGAAAAGGCCTTTAACAAAATGACTAACAGCGAATAGAGAGCAATTGATTCTTAAAATAGCAACAATGGAAGCTGGTGAATCACTGCAGCGTCTGACCTGTGGTAACTGTGCTATTTCATAGGGTAACTACACACGACAGCTATTCATATTCATTATGACTCGTGGAAAAATCCTCCTTGAGTCTTTCGAGCTGCTATTTCAGGTGAGGCGGCTGCTGTGTATCTCCCACCTCTTGCTCCACCACTTGTTTTTTCTTTGGAAGCGTATTGAGTCGTTGGCTCTCCTCACATACAAACTGAAACCTTACTCATGTCTCTAAAAGCTCCCTCTTCCCCACCGGTGCTTAGAGGCTACCAAACACCACCCAAGCTGGCCAGCGATCATTTTCTCTCCTCTTTCTGTTCCTCATCCCTCCACTTACTCCCTTATCTCCCTCTTTGTGTCTCCCCCAGCTAACTGACATCTCAATTTTCTCTCAATCTTTCCCCCCTATCGTTTTGTGTGTGTGTGACTAGCTTATGCATGTAAAACCCTGCCTTTATAAAAAGGTGTGAACTACTCTCAGTTGTAAAATACTGCACCTGCAATCTAATGCAACCCTTAATATTCAAAAGGCATGATTTAACATTTATTGTAAAAAGAAATGTTTGTGTGTACGTTCGGGGTTGTCAGGATGTCTGTGTGTAAAATACCTATAATCAGGCTGATCATTACCACTCCTCTCGACATTCAGTGCACTAAACACACACTTACTGAACGTACACATCCTGCTGTGCTCTTATAGAAAAGCTGGACTAGAGACCTGCTGTTGGTAGGAGCAACACACACACACACACACACACGCACGCACGCACGCACACACGCACACACACACACACACACACACTTGTAGTTCCTTCTCAGCCAATCGTAACACACAGGAGGATTTCTGAATTGGTGTTATGACACAGGTAGGCTGCTGCTGCACTTCAGGAAATATTACTAAGGAGATTTAGTTTAGTTTTGATTGTTAATATGGTCTCTTATCAGAGAGCACAAATCTGCTGACATGTTAAGGTTATTTCCTGAGTGTATTTTTCTTTTTAAAAAGTGGAATTGGCTGTATTATTCTGCTTTGAACTAAAGCCATCCTCATCTGAAAAAAATTGTATCTCTCACCAGACTAGCAGAATGTAATCAATCAAAGTGTATTTATATAGCCCAATATCACACATTTTACATTTGTCTCAGGAGACTTTACAGTTTGTGCAGATGATGAATACGACTAGGACACCCTCTGTCCTTAGACCCTCACATCAGAGAGGAAACACTCCCAAAGAAACCCCACATTTAATGGGGAAAATGGAAGAAATCTCGGGGAGAGCAACAGAGTCCACATTTAAATTATTTTTGTTGCAGTGTACAAGATGGTACCGTTTTGTTCAGAGCTTAAAATGTAACAGGTGGTTTTGTAAAAATGCTTAATAGTTTTTACTCATCTGTTTCTTCTCTCCTTCAAATCATTCGGCCATCTTGCATCCTTCGCCCATCAGCCGGCTTGTTGAGTAATCAAGAGGAAATTGCATCTGAATTAGATTACTCTTTTCCTCATTGTAATGAATTGTCATTAGACAGGAGCCCGTGTGGCATATTAACTCACTGACAGACATCCTGCCATACATAAAGGTTTTCGATTTCAAGAAATCATTTCCTTTGCAACATGGTGCTAAAGAGGCTAATCGCCTCTCATTGACCACTCCCTGGTTTCTGTCCCCTCCTCAGCTGTTAATGTGACTCTCACACACACTGCTGCACACATCAAGACGACACTGGAGATTAGTTCTGTTTTCCTCCCATGCATTATCATTAAGGACCCCAACACTTAGCATACTAAGCTACACTTAACTCTCCGCCACACTTATTTGTTTTTGCATGCTCTATTGGAGTTAAAAAACGGTCTAAGCTGCATGCTGCCTGTGTCCCATAAATGGGTGAATTGTAGAGAATAAAAGCAGCTGAGAAAGAGAACACTTGCACGCTTGCAATCCACTTTACTGTACACAGAGTTTACTGGCCCCTGGCAAGATAATGTCGAGCCTTGAAAGGTTTTGAGCTATTCCCTAAACTGTTGGCATTATTTTGTATTAGTATAATTCATTATTTTCTTCAGATTGCCCTTAAAGGGGACCTATCATGCAAAATCCACTTGTTCATGTCTCTTCTACATCAACATGTGTCCCCTCTGTGTAAAGAGACTCTGAACGTTTCAGGAAAAAAGATTCTCTCACTTTGTGTCCTGATCCATTTATATAAAAACCTGTCTGAAAATGAGCTGATCAGATTTTGGCCACTTTATGATGTCATAACGATTTTTTGGCTTGTGTAACCATTAGCCAATCACCAACCAAGGTAACCCCCCCCCCCCCCCCCCCTTATCACCTGAATCTCCTCCTAGAGCACCATTGTGTTCTTTTTAACCAAATATCTCTCAGAGGGGCGTGGGGAGGGGCTCCTTATTTTCATCTAAAGTAACAGACAGAGAATCAGCACTTTTGAAACAGGGCTGAAACAGAGGGGATTATGGGATACTGCAATGATCTGTTTGGTGTTCCAGCCAAACACTTCAGAGACATGTTTTGTATCTGAGACCTGTAATATATTGATGAAAAACAGTATAATAGGGGACCTTTAAAGGATTAGTTTCACATTTTGGGAAATCTGTTGGTTTGCTGTCTTGCAGAGAATTGAAAAGATATCTCAATCATTCTTGTTATTGAATTATTGTTGAGGGCTCTAGTGTGAGAACATTATGGGTTTACAGCAAACCCCTAACACTGAACTGTTGTTACCTTACTGTTAACAAAGATTCTCACTTTTATGAAACTGGAACGGTAGTGACACGGCAGCCTATTAAAGAGGGAATTGCTTATTACTTACTTACTTATCTATACTCCTGTGCCAATATGTGATAAATATTTAATTTGCGATTTTTGTCAACCAAGCCTAAGAGGGTATTTCATTTATTTATTTGGATGTGTGGTTTTATTTTATTTTGTATTTGTATTCTGAAGAATTAATTGCTTTTAGCGTTTAATATGCTATTACTTGATCATGTGTGGCATAACATGATCAAATACGATTGTATATCACAATTATTTCTGGAACAATATATCTTCCAGCGATGGTAGCCGTTGAAACAAACCTAACCCCACCCCCATTGTCTCTGTATTTGCTGATTATTGATGAGCTTTACAGGGAGTTTTACCTTCAAACAGATCAAGGCTGGCTGTTTCCAGTTTTTGGGCTAAGCTCATCTGTAATGTACTGGAGTGGTATTGATCTTCTCATCTAAGTCTCTGCAAGAAAGAGAATTCAGCTCGTTTCCCAAAATATCCCACCTTTTAGCACTTAGTCAACCTGCCTCATCAGGACCCAGTGGGGGGGATTTTGTCAGATTTGATTGACTGTGGTGAAGCAACCTAAGTCATCAGCTTCCGATTCAAATGCTACATCAGACAACAACTCAGCCTGCTCAGGGTCAACTTTTGCAAAAGACAGGAAGCCAGCCAGACTAGCCCATAAGTGCATGGCGTCCATTTTCTCTCGGGTAACACACGGAACACAGAAACACAGAAATCTGTCATGTCAAAATCATAGCTGCATTAACTTTGGTCGAAAGAAAGGATAAGTTGAGGCATTGTTTGGTATTGGTGCTACACTGCATGAATGAATATCCTCAGGCTCCCAATGTGCCTTTGAGCAAAGCACGGTTACAGTAAGGCTGCTGATTGTTGGCACTTATGTGTTCACAGTGTTATAACATGTCTTAATCAGAGGAATCCTGGATGGAAAAAGCATTGAAATACATCTGCTTGTTTTTTTTATTTGCAAACTGTAACTTCGTAGTACCTGCCGTAGAAAGTGCAGTAAATCTGTTTGAATTACCCTAAAGCTTTGAATGATAATCATAGTTTAGTACCTAGGTGTATACATATACAAACGATACATTTCAGTATATTTAACTGCAGTCCTTACATACTGCAACTCACTTTTCTAAACTCTTATGTAACTGTATGATACATAAATATGGCGTTGAATAACAGATATTAATATGTTACGTCTCCTTCTATCTTAAATTTGATTTTCGTCCAAATTTAGCAGGGGTCCGGCGGTGAAGATACCACAACATATATTTCACCTGCTTAGTTACTGTTGCTAGGCATGGCGGATCGTTGCCGTCACCGGTGCATCCAATAGGCATGTCGGCGCAGCCAGGGAGTCTAAAAACAGCTTTCTATATTACAGCGGATAATGAGAAGGGCTTCATCAGTGTTCTCTCCAAATGTCAGAGCAGCTTCTAATCCTCTTCCCTGTGACATGACTATGAAACGTGGGGCGTGCATCAAAAGGCTAATTTCAATGATTACCTAGTTATATTTTAACACACAAAAAGAGAGTTCTGACTGTGAATTATTCCTGGGCTGCATATTCCTGTGTGTGTCTTTAGGGACTAGTTAGTACTTATCTTAGTGCAGCAAACAGCAGACACCCTACACAGCATCGTAGCAGAACAAAGACCAAGACCCCCTCTCTTCAAGCATGCTGATGCACAAACACTTATGTAATGTTGTATAAACAGCATACATGTCAGACTACCTCTAATCATGTCTTACAGGGTGTGTGTGTGTGTGTGTGTGTGTGTGTGTGTGTGTGTGTGTGTGTGTGTGTGTGTGTGTGTGTGTGTGTGTGTGTGTGTGTGTGTGTGTGTGTGCATTCGATGTTAACACTATACAACAAAGTTAGTTATCACCGTAATAAACCGTATTTCATTTCATCTTACTGTACAATACTTAATTTTACATTCTGTTCTTGTATATATCATATTCTATTTACGTGTATATAGACTTCTTGCACTATTTTGTATTTGTACTTTTGTATTTTATCATATATGTTGCATCGTTGGAGGAGCTCCATTTTCTACACGGTAGTTTATGTGCATATGACATTAAAACCTTTGAATCTTGAATATAAGGGAGCACACCAGTGAGTGCATGCATAGGGAAATGAGAAACTAATTAAAATATGGTGGGAAACAACGAGAAGAACTAAATGCAAGAAGAGTGTTTTAACGTTTGATTCAAAGACACTAAGAGAAAAATAAGTGGTGTCTGTTTAAGTATGGAGGCTCGTATAGAGAGGACAATACGAGCGAGGAAAGACAGAGAGAGGGGAAAGGCTTGTGAGCGAACACACCAGCCGGGGCTCTTGGTGCAATGCAGACGGCATTGCCATGGAAACGAATGGAGGGAAAGCGCAGACGAGGAGGAGGGGATTAAATGGGAAGGAAGAGATCACTGCTTCGCACCGTGTGTGTGTGTGTGTGTGGGGGGGGGGGATTTGATGGGAGGGGATGGGCTGGTTAGAAAATGAGTAACAAGTGTGGATGTGAAGTTAGATGAATTAACCACTAGATGTGGATGTCCCACTCCTCTTTAGAGTATTTACAGAAGATTCACCACCATTATAAACACATTCGACCGTCATACTAAGAGTGTACACAGCTAATTATGTTTGATTAACTATTTTAAATGTCGATACTTGAGTGTACACACTGTATACTTGACAGGAAAGAGTTCTGGTTACTGTTGCTGTGGGTATGTCAGTCAGCGTTTCAGACGAGAGTTCAAAAGTTTCAGTAACATTTTGCCTCTAAAAATAAGATTTGTGAGAAGAAAAAAAAGTGATGGGGTATGAGCCCGTCGCCATGGCGCCATTTGTCTCAGGTGGCATTGTCTGGGTCCAGATCTGAGGGCGGGTGTTGTCATGGCAGCTGGGAGAGCATGGAGTTTGTCTGTCTGGGTGTGATGCCACACACACACACACACACACACACACACACACACACACACACACACACACACACACACACACACACACACACACACACACACACACACACACACACACACACACACACACACACACACACACACACACACACACACACACACACACCAACCACACACTGTCTTGGAAATCTTCTCGACTGCAGGATTATAAATAGCAGGCAGCACCCCTCTCCTCTCTGACACCCAAAGGACCCCCATCACTCTCATCTGTCTCTTCACTTATTTCCCCTCAACACTCTACTTGTCCTCTCCCTTCTGTCTCACCCTTCATCCCTCACTCCTCTTGTCAGATCTCACCCCCCCCTAACCCTCCTCCCTCCTCCAGTCTCATCAAGTGGCTTTGTTTGCAATCTGTTTATCCTCCGTAGTGATGGTGATGATTTGGGAACAGCGAGGATGCTTAATGAGCTTGGAGTTGCACAATGCTAATGAAGTGGGACGGCTGTACCTGGGTGTGAGCTTAACAGAAAGCAAGATGGAGAAAGTGCTTGTTTAAAGTCTCCTCCCCCATTTAACTAACCTGGATCCTATAGAGGAGAGACATACAGTACGAGCTCCTACAGCAACCGCTAAATAATGAGCTGTCGGAACAAAGCACTCAAAATCTGTTGGTTTTCTCTTGCTTTGTTAACCGTTGTAAAGTTTATAGATGTTTTATCTTCATGGTCTACTGTATATTTTCTATTTTAATACTATTTTGAGATGTTTAATTTCTAGAATTGTTTAATTTCTACTCTTTAATAATTTTGTACTTTATTATTTGCCTCTTTTGTTTGTTTGTTCACCATGTAAACCGGCCTTGGGTCCCTTGAAAGGCGCTATACAAATTTCATCTATTATTATTATTATTACTTATATGGGATGCCTTAGGCGCTTTCACACCGGAGTACTTTTCCCGTTTAGTTCCGATAGTTCCTGGGATTTTGCGTTCACACCAAAAAGAGAACTTAGTTCATGAGAACTTGTACCCCCTTTTTAGTCCCTGCTAGAGAGGTGGTACTTTCCTGAACACACACACACACACACACACACACACACACACACACACACACACACACACACACACACACACACACACACACACAAAAAGTTCCAATTTCTGATTGGCTGGGCGAATTGCAAACCACGCCCCGTAAAACTCCCAAAACGTTTTGTGAAGCCGCCATTTTATTATCCTCACATTAGCATTATTAGCATTAGCATTAGCCCAGCGCAGAAACGCAGAGAGACTAACTTATGGCAACACAAAAGAAAACATGGGAGAGGGAGAGTGATGAGGAGGTGTCGGTGTTCTGGCGATTTACTCGGAAGGCTTCAGTAGAAGCTGCTGGGAGTCCCAGCAGCTTCTACTGAAGCCAGTCCCCAACTCCGGGGATTTCCGGCCGCGGACTTCGGGTGGCAGTATACGCCGTGAAGTTGTTTGCGGCCTGCCAGTAAACCCAAAGCAGAAGAAGAAGAAGTGACGTCAGCGGCTTAATTTGCGTAATTTTCCCTCAGGGAACTTATTCCGGTGTGAACGCGATCTGCTCTTAGTTCCATGGGGGAACTAAGTGCTGGGAACTAAGTGCTGGGAACTAAGTACGGCAAAGTACTTGTTGTGAAAGCAGCTCTTGTTTGGTTTTTTATGCTGCTGCAACGCAAACATTTCCCGATTTGGGATCAATAAAGTACCTCTTATGTTATCTTATTTTACCAGTGATTTACTTCCAGATTAAAAAACTAAAGGGGTAAAGTTAGAGATGTCTGTAAGAAGGTTTAAGACATTTTCAAGCGTTTACCCCCTACTGCAGGATTTAAAAAAGCAGCTTAGAAAGAAAGCCCCGGTCAAAGGGAAGTCTGGGAAATAAGTACAGAAATGTGTAGAGGTCTTTTTAAAGCTCTGTCATCTTCCTGTCTGACTAAACTTTCCTCATGTAGCTCAGACACGTGTTGACACTGTGTGAGAGAGTGTAAACAGAGGTGTGATTGTACAGACACTACTTTCCTAGTGTCAGTGTGGGAATGTGTGCACACGTCTCTGTAGAGCTTTGTGTTAAACAGCTCTGGGAATTTGAAGTTTTTATATTGCTTTATTGTTTCCAGTTGTAGACCTCGGGGTGAATAAGTGTTTCTTTTTTTGTCTTTTACATCTCGTTCCTCTGTTATTTGGGGTTTCTATTAATGGTGAGAAGCTGGTAGTAGAACAATTAGCATCTTCTTTTAGTGTTCACAAGCAGTTTGTGTTTACAGTGTGTGTTTTTATTTAATTAATTGTTTTAGATTCAGGTTTTAGATTATTTTTAGATCAATCAATTCATTATTTTGTCTTCAGAAAATATTTCGAATTTTCTCAGGATCCAAGATGATGTCTCCTACTCCAATAGTTGTCACTTTTCCTTAAAAAAATACAAGAAAAATGCACCAGTTTGAGTCTTTGTGTGACTGTTTGAAGTGATGTGTTTGCCTGTGGACGCTGAGATGTTGCAGGACAAAAAACGGGGGTGATGGGGTGATATTAAAGGGAAGGTTTTTCTGCTAAATCTGCATCAACGTGCAACCATACATGTCACAAACCCTTAACCTAAGTGACTTTGACTGTGCCTCACTACTTAAAACTCAGCATGTCAAGACCCACAGAGATACAGTGAGTCTTTAAATGGGATGATGCCCTTAAAGCTGTGTGTGGGGGTAGCCTCTCGCCTCGTCTGTAGAGCTGTAAAGCCTAAATACTTTCCCCCTCAGCCCCCCTTAGCTCTGCCTCCCCACTTTCTCTCTACCCCACTATGCTCACTGTTATTAAAGCTACCATTTTGCTTCTACCTCCCGAGACAGGCTCATAAGTCCCCCTAAAAGCTTATTGCACCGTACTCGAAACAGCTATTGTAAAACGTGCTTCCCATATTTGAAATGGGCCGTAGTAATACCTGCGAATTGAACATATTTTCCAATAGTGCGGGAATGTCCCAGTGGAAATTAGGCCAGATTGCCTTCTTGCCCGAGTGGACTTGCTTCAAAATAAATATTGTAGGGCTGGGTGTGCTCAAGGCAAACCTGGATTTGTCGTTATTTCTTTTGAGTTTAAAAAAAAAACAAAAAAAAACATTGTTGATATTTCCTGTACAGCTAAGTCTCACTGACATAAAAGACATCAATCCTCCGTCTGTTTTCATGCAAACACAGTAACTAAGAAACAGCATGACGACTTCTCGCCTGAGGAAACATCTGCTTTTATCATAACCTCTACAAAACTAAATATGTGAGGATCCATTTATAACATATTTTTGTGCCTTAAAGGTCCCCTATTATACTGTTTTTCATCAATATATCATAGTTCTCAGATATATACAAAACATGTCTCTGAAGTGTTTGGCTCCAAACACCAAACAGATCATTGCAGCATCCCATAATCCCTTCTGTTTCAGCCCTGTTTCCAAAGTGCTGATTCTGTGTCTGTTACTTTAGATGAAAATAAGGAGCCACTCCCCACGCCCCTCTGAGAGATATCTGGTTAAAAAGAACACAATGGTGCTCTAGGAGGAGATCCAGGTGATAAGGTTTACCTTGGTTGGTGATTGGCTAATGGTTACACAAGCCAAAAAAATCGTTATGACATAAAGTGGCCAAAATCTGATCAGCTCATTTTCAGACAGGTTTTTATATAAATGGATCAGGACAAAAAGTGAGAGAATATTTTTTCCTGAAACTTTCAGAATCTCTTTACAGGGGACACGTGTTGATGTATAAAAGACATGAACAAGTGGATTATGCATAATAGGTGACCTTTAATGGTAAGGCAAGGCAAGGCAAGGCAAGGCAAGTTTATTTATATAGCACCTTTCAACACAAGGTAATTCAAAGTGCTTTACAAAAATGGAAGACATTTTAAAAATGGCATTTAAAATCAGTCAAAGGCCACACTGATCCTGTTTAATACCTGTCTTACTTATCAGACTGCTCCACGACTTCATCTGATTATATCGCTAAGAGTATTATCCCACTGAATAAAGGAAACTTATTTGGATCTATGAACTCTTTGCAGAAGGTGGGACGAAGAAGCTTCGCAGCACCATCCGACGGAGCACGGAGACCGGCATCGCCGTGGAGATGAGGAACCGAGTGACGCGGCAAGGAAGCAAGGACTCGACCGACGGCAGCACCAACTCCAACAGCTCCGATGGAACGTGAGTATCTACCCTTGGGGTTACAGATGGGGTCCAAAACTAGCAAGCCACATGAATGTCTGGGAGCAAATACATTTTATATGCTACACTAATACGGCCAGGATCCGTTGAATTTTCGGAATATTGGGTTGCAGATTAGAATGTTCAAAAGGGGGGTTCGGGGGCTTTGAATTGCCTTGTGTTGAAAGGTGCTATATAAATAAACTTGCCTTTCCCGGCAACTCCTCATGGCACACACGGCATACATATATTCATCATAACTCTTTGCTCTCTCTCAGGTTTGTCTTCCCTACAACACGCCTGGGCCCTGAGAGCCAGTTCAGTGACTTCCTGGATGGACTCGGCCCCGCTCAGATCGTAGGCCGGCAAACGTTAGCTACACCCCCCATGGGTAAGCCAAGAAAGATCGACAACGGTGTCTCATTCTCATCTAGTATCGTTTGATTCTTTCTGAGATCTTCTTTGCGCTGGGATTCATTCTTTTAACCAATGGAAATTAGACAGTTATAGGTTAATAAAGTTGTGAGACAAGAGTACATTTATGTTGGACTCTACTACGGCGGAGAATCAGATACAAATATCTCCCGCCCTACACCAGCATACTAACTGTTAAATGCACAGCAGCGTCTAAAAGTACTGCACAATACTAGTGTATTCAGCACGGAGGAAGTTATTCTTGCATGAGGTATGCATCTTTCATGCAAAAGGTCATTGCTTGTGAGAATCAACACAACAGTTCTGTGCTCATACCTGGCTGTTCAGGCGCGTTCACAGCTCTGTGTCGCCCTCTGCAGTTACATTCTGGACATTGCAACCTTAGTGAGATTATGTTCTGGTTCTGATTATACAAGTTTCGGTAACACTTTATATTAAGGTACGCATATTCACCATCATTTAGTTGTTAATTAACATGCATATTAGCAGTATATTGGCTCTTTGACACTGCCTTATTCTACATGACCATATTCTCCCAGTACTAGGCCATTAGTTAAGAGTTTTTCCTCAATAACCCTCTAATAAGTGCTTATTTATTGTATGTAAAGAAGTTGCTGTACATGAGTTGTGTTTGCGGGGTCTTAAAAAGTATTAAAAGTTGATAAATCAATTTAGCGAAAATGAAGGCTATTAAAAAGTATTAAAAAGTATTAAACGGCATTTTCCAAGGTATTACATTATTATTATTAGGTAGCTTGTTTTCAATAAGTATATAAATTGTCCAAAGAGGTTGTATTCTACAGTCTGCCTGAATGTAATCATTGCGTAGGTGTGTAGTGTGATTCTGTGTAGTTTATTTATGGCATCCCGTTGGGTTGGACGTCATCTGAACAGGACATCGCACGCTCACTGCTTGATAGCGCGCGAAGGTCCGTTTACGCCGGTTGTTAAACAACATCGTTATGGGGAAATGCAAGTTTGCGTCCAAATGGTTGGAAGATAAGGAGGAAGGACAATCAATACTGAATATTGTAAATGTGAGGTAAAGTGTGTCGCCAAGGTAACCGGTTAAAACTCGAAGTGGCGATGAGGTCTTAAAATGTATGGAAAGGGTCTTAAAAAAGGTCTTAAAAGTCTTACATTTGACTTCAGGATTCCTGCATATACCCTGTATTATGCTCTGCTCAATGTGGGCCTAATAAGGCAGCAGTACCACAAGAATATGAATTCTCCCATAATAACACCAAACACATATCATCTATTCTTATGTAACAAGAAATGAAACTACAAGTGTCATCAAAATAACAAAAAATGTGGTATTTCTAACTCAGAATATGTTCCCTATTTTAAAGTGAAGTCTTGTTCATAACAAATAAGCTAGTAGTTTGACTCTAATATGTTAATTAACAACTAGTTGATGGTGAATAAGTGTACCTTAATATAAAGTGTTTCCCAAGTTTCTATTGGGTTGTTATTGATAGTGTTTTTCCCTCCACAGGCGATGTCCATGTAGGCATGGTGGACAGAGGAGGGCAGCTGGAGGTGGAGGTCAACCAGGCCAGAAGGTTGACCCCTAAGTCGGGCTCCAAGAACACACCAGGTACTCACTTCTCCCCCTGCATTCAAATGTATTGACTCCTTTGTCCGAGCTGTGTTCATGTGGGAGTTTCAATGTGTTGTGTTTCTCTGCTGCAGCTACCTACGTGAAGGTGTATCTGCTGGAGAACGGCATGTGCTTGGCCAAAAAGAAAACCAAAGTAGTGAAGAAGAATCTGGACCCCACCTACCAGCAGGCTCTGTTGTTTGATGAGAGTCCTCAGGGCAAAGTCCTACAAGTATGTGACTTCTTTCATTCCCTTCCTTGTTTTTCTAACACTCGTGAATCCCTCTGTGGTTTCAAATATTATTGGGTTTTAGTATGTTTTCTATCCTCATGTAGTGTAAAATGTGTCATTACATTTGTCTGAAAAAGGAAAAGTAATGTGTAAGTTTCAAATGACAGGAATCAGGACATGTTATATTTGGTGTATTCAGAAGAAAACAATGTTATACTTTACAGAAAGATACATTTGGAGGTGTTTAGAAGTATTATCTGTAACCATAAAGAACTACATGAAAGAAATATCTTACCATATTATTTATTAAGAATGTATAGCTTAAAAAAAGATGTATAGTCATAGTTGAGGCGCAGTCTTCTCCTTCTTGTGGGAGACTGAAATATTAGTTACATTACATGTCACTTGTTAGACGCTTTTATCCAAAGTGACTTACATACTCAATACTGTGGGCAATCCCCACAGGAGCAATTTGGGGTGAAGTGTCTTCAGGGACACAACGACATGCTGACTGCAGTGGGGTTTGAACCTGTGCCCCACTGATCCCAACACCAACGCACTAATCCACTGCGCCACACGCCTCCTTAGTCTATGTATAACTTATTCTCACCTCTCCTCAAGGTAATCGTGTGGGGGGATTACGGGCGTATGGACCACAAGTGCTTCATGGGAATGGCCCAGATCCTTCTGGAGGACCTGGACCTGTCTGCCACGGTCAGCGGCTGGTACAAGCTGTTCCCTACCTCCTCTCTGGCAGACCCCAGCATCGGACCGCTCACCAGACGCCTCTCTCAGTCCAGCCTGGAGAGCGCCACCAGCCCCTCGTGCACCTAGACCCCCAGCAGACCCCCAGCATACCCCCAGCAGAACCCCACATGCATGGGCACAGAGTCATGCAGACACGGACACACGTACTGTAAATACACAACGACTGTATTCCAAGTGCAAGACAGGTAGACACAGACACACACACACACACATATATATATATATACCCATGTGCATCTGTGCAGGAACACACATATAGGTGCAAATACCTGATCGCCATATCCTTCAGTACGTCCATAATCACACACACTGATCAGTATTTTAGTTGAGCAAATCTAACTTGAAGTAGACTTAATTTACCAGAACATGTAGCATTTCCCACCGTTCCCATTTTCAACCTTTCCTACCATGACTCAGAAATTCTGCATTCCCAGATTTCATCCCAGGCCCATCCCAATGCCAGTTTCTAAACTCTCTATGCCAAACTAAGGGAAAAAACACTTTATTTTTTAAAAACCAAAGCAATTGTAATGTTGTTATGATAACTATAAGTCGTAGGTGAAATAGTATACAATATAAAGTATGGAAATGTAGCAGAGTCGATGACTTAGATGTAATGCAAAAAAAACACACACATTCTACACACACGAGCTGAGAGCGGCGGGCCACACACACACACCTGGGCAACAGGCTTGGATATTCACATAATGGCTATTATGTGAGGTAGCAACACTGCTATTCTATAATTTTCACACGGCAGAGTTTATATATAGATATAAATATATCATATATATATATAAATAGATAGTTATATACTTATTTGTGTTTATGTATGTATGGGCTGCATTCTGCATGTTTGCTTGCAACCTTTTGTAGAGACATTTTAAAGTGCTTCAATATGTTTGATTTCGCTTGCCTCGGCCAATGTATCAGGAGCTGCTTTATTTTGCAATCCGAGAGAAAAAAGAGCACCGAGTTAGTGAGGAGGGTGGTGACGAGGGGGGGGGGGGGGGGCCGTCATCACAATCTGCAGGAGAAGAGAACAAATTATTCAGCCAGCTACTCATTCGCTGATGAACAAAATGTATGATCCTGCCTTCATCTTTAGAAAGGACTGTTGTACAGCACAAGGCATTCTGGGAAATGTGTCCAGCTCCAGTTTGGGGTTTCTTGTGTTCCACATCCAGGGGGTGCCACTCTCTCTTTACCAGCAGCCAGACTGTCTGAACTTCCTGTTGATTTCCCCCTTCTGATGTTCCTAATTGATAAAGAGAAGGTGGTGAGCACACACAGCTGGTAACAACACACCCTTCCTCTCTTCGGTACACACACTCTGTCTCACTACATGTTACTAAACCTGTTGTGAATGTGTGAACGATATCTGACTGTTTATGCCAGAGTTACTTTTCCAGCAGGTTGATTGTTCACCTGTGCACCAGTTTCATTCGCTTCAGATGTCACTCTTCAAGATGGCACTTTACTGTAATATTATGTTTGATTTACATGCAGTGGTTGACCACCTGTTTATTTATTTTATTTTATTTGATCAAACTCCAGTGTACATCTTTGAATCTATTAATTGCATGCCAGCATGGGCAGTTTTCCACAGATTTTTGACTTAAAGGTCCCATGTCATGGCCATTTCTACTGATCATAATTCCATTGTTGAGGTCTACTAGAATATATTTATATTGTGCAATTTTCCAAACTCACATTGGTTTCTCATACAGCATCTCTGTATAGTATGTGTATTCACTCTCTGTCCTAAACGGCTTGTTGGAGCTCCTGCCCCCCCCCCTCCCTATGAGCCCAGTGGCCGTCTGCGAGACAGCGAGACACAGCGAGACATGGCGAAACCCAGCCCGAAACCAGCCCGAGCACACACACACACACCCGCAGCCTGGCTGGGAGTTTGTGTGTGTGCTCACACACAAACTCCCAGCTTCGCCGCGTCCCGCCGTCTCAGGCTGAGAAATCGGCGGAGCTGCAGCTGAGAAAAGATTGAGTGTGTGTGTGTGTGTGAGGAAGTCTTAATGTAACGGCTCATGGACCAATCCGCGGAGCCGTTACGTTACGTTACGTCACTATACCCAAATACGTCACTGTACCCAGGAAGAAAAAGAGAAATGTCCAACGAGGCGTTCTGGGGCAGCATAGACAGGTCTTTTCTGTGTTAGAGTTTTACTCGCTACAGGGTGTACTTTGAGGGTTTGTGACTTCATAACACACAAAGGGACGGGTAATAACCAGAAAAGCATGACATGGGACCTTTAAATCTAAACAAAAGGATAATGTTTTCTTGATCAACATTGGATTGCTCAAAAGCGTTTTGATTTTGTCCGTAGGTAAACTTAAGGGCGTTTCACAAGCCAACTTTTAATACGTTTTAATGATACTCTGATGTGGTCCATTCAAGCATTTGTAAAGGCAAATCATTTTAATATGGCACGTGAAACCGAACCGGGCTAAAATAAAATAAACCAAGAGTATCAATCCACTCTGATTTTGGAATAGCCAAAAGCTCAAGGGATAAAGACAGGTCCCAAACACATCTAACAATTAGCTTTTGCATTTGTTTATTAGATATATTTAAAATGACCAAAAAGGACCAATGCCACTTTGTTCTAAGTAGTGAACTTTCTTTAGTGACCTGGTTCAGTTAAGATGCACAATAGTTGAGTCTTCATTGAGGAGTAGCAGGTTCAAAAGGTGTTTAAAACATGTTCCCTTCAGTGTTTTTTCAAACCGTCTGTTTCAGGACCAACTCCAACTCTTGTGTATGGATACGTTTGTAAGTAGTGTTAAGAGAGATAATAGTCCCAGTTTACAGGCTACTAAAAGCTTGTGAGTGTTTACAAGCTCACATTTAGTTTTATCACCACCATATGTTCTATCAGCTGCTACGAACTGCTCACTCCTCTCTTTCTGCAAAAAGGGAGACACTGAACTTTGGATAAAGGGAACTTTAATTCTTCTGGAGGAAGATGAAATTAAATCTGACCCTCCCTCATGTACACAAAGGGAGGGTTTTTTAACCTTTTGCAGCTAGTCCGTGCTGGAGCTGTTACTGTATGTGTAGTAATTGATTTAATGTACCTTTTTTTTTAAATTTGTATCTATTTATTTTTTCTTAACGACTGTCATGATGTCAAAATGAGGATTATACTCTTGGTATTTGCACACATTTTCTTCAGTGTGAACAAAACAGCTTTGTTTGTGAGATGGAAAATACATGGAAATAATATTTAAAAATACATTTATAGACCTGTATAACTTTCCTAAATGTTAAGTCATTGGTGAACTCCTTCAAAATGTTTATTTCCCCATGTGATTCTTAATCTTAAAGGATAACTTATATTTCCCTTTGCTGTTTATTGAGTAGCCCTGAACATAAGCAGTTATTATGAGTAAAGTAAGAGACAATGCATTAGGAAGTTTAATTATCCTTTTAGGAGAGTTTTAAAGGAGAGCATTGCCCAAATCTTTTGATTCCTGTAACCAAAGGGAAATGTTTCATACTGCCTTTCTTCAAAGTGTAGTTTGGGTGTGTGTCTTTCAATGCATTTACTGTATTGCGTGATGCTTCATAATGAGCATGTGACGGAGAGATTTAAATGTGTAAATATGTATTAAAAAGCCCCTTGTTAACTCAAGTCGTGGACAACAGTGAGGAGAAGATAAGGATCAGGGTTTTCAGATATGACCGTTAACACTTAGATTAGAGCTGTAGTATCACATGATTCAAATGCATCGTCTCATCACGTTTGACTTATGTTGACAACTGTTTTAAGTGAGTTTAAAAAGGGTTTCCTAAAGAGGGTTAACTATGGCAGGGCAGAGTATTAGCAGGTCGTAAGAGAGTATTCGACTTCTGTAAATGTGAATGCAGGCGGGTTGCAATATTGATGGAATGATCAAAGTGTCCATTACAGACTATAGCAGTTTATTGGAAACAGTGTGGAGCATGTAGAGCTCGATAACGCTGTGTTTCAGATACAGGTAAAGATAGTATTAGGGTTTGAATGTAAAGATTGTAATGTACACCCATGATACGCTTGCTTTTTTTCCCCTGTAAAACCCACAACGTTTGTCTTGTGCAAAACTTTTCTAATGTATCTTCAATCAACCTGAATTGTCTCTTGAGTGCAATGTTTGGAAATGTATTTTATTTTTGTAAGGAGAGCGTTATTATTCAGAAGAGGAGAGAGAGTCAGAGAGGCACAAACCTGCTTTTCGCGAAAATGAGGGCTTGTTCGGTTTACAATGGCCTTATTTTGTGTAGGAGACATTGCTTCACTATTGTAGCACACAACTGAACGTTTTGACAAATGTATTTTGCTTGAAATATTCTACCGAAGTTATATATGTGTATATGTATAGTTTTATGAATGTATTTCTTAATCCTTACACCAGGACTGAGTGTAATTTTGTGTCATCTTGTTTGCTATACTGTCTCTTTGAGGACTTTCCAGGGATCTCGCCTGCATTGTTTCTGGCTGCCCCTACTTCTACTGTATACTGTATGTCCTTTTCTTTGTGTGTTCACTTTAAAAGAACAGCTCTGTGGTTGAAACAAGCATGAATTCTGCGTGGCGAAAACGCACTTTTGATGTATTTAAAATGCCACGATGGGTTTAAAACAGAAAAGATTGCTATTCCCCTTGTAACTGAAACTCGATTTATCTATCAAGCTGATTGAGTTATCATTTCTGTGCTTTGAACTTGAAAATGTTTGCCGCATGATTAACACTTTTCCTGTATTTAATCTTTATGATGGTCTGATTACGATGATAATAACTTTGATAATGACACATGTTGAGGAAGTCAATTAGACCCAGTACGATGTTAATTCATTGAGATGCAAAAAGTAGCATGGTCTTAGCTTTCCACTTTCTGAAATACTTCTTGCAATAACCATTTGGCTGTAGCCTTTTTTCACTCATTAGAGTAAGGTTGTGGGAACCTCAGGCCAAATTTGTATCAGCTCACAACCATAACAAACACAATTTTTAAGTCGGATCTTAATTTCAAGCACTAGAAGCAATGTAGACTCAGCAGAGCATGCATTGCATTGTGAATAACTTTCTGAAAGCCGCCATGAGCAACAAACAAATCGTTTTTTTTATTTACTTTCCTTTCCTAATGAAGCATGCATTCCAAATATCTGTTTACAGATGTAGCAACGGTCAACGAGACATTACTGCTGAGCTGATGGGCAAATGGGTTTGTCTTCATCCACGTCTATAAATGTTGTTGATCACAGCACAAGTCTCCTTAGTAGCCATCCTGTCCTTTTTTTAGATGTTTGTCAAACTATATTAAGGCCACTGTAGGTCCCCTCGCCAGTATCAAGACAACCTTCATCTTAAAACCCAGCAAAGCACATTTTGAACTTCCTAAACGTAGGGAACAGCTTTGAAGAGCGTTGACTTTAATGGAGCCAAGCACATATAGTCAAAAGATGCCTATAGGAAAGAAATCTGAAGCTGGAGGAAAACATTCAGCACAGTTAAAATTGGATTGCGGGTGATGCTGGATGATTGGTTGTCTTTTCTAAACCGGCCTTAACCTTTTCACCGAGGAGCGTTCACAGAGTACATTTTAAAGGGCAACGCATAGCTGACCGTCTATTGAAAGGATGCTTATGAAGAGGAAAAAGGGAGCTGTAATTTTATACCTGTGCTTTGTAAATGTTTTCTATGTGCAGTATTTGATAATGTAAAACTGGTATTTTTGTGGTTTGTACGCTGCAGAATTGATTACTTAAGGTGCACGTAGTTTTGTAAGAAAATAGAATCAAACGGAGAACAAAAAAAAACTATTTCTGAATCAGAAGCCTGTATTTGCATGCCCTTTGACATCTGGACGCAAGGTCAATAAAGTTGATTTGAATCACAAATATTTGTCAGCTGTGTATTTTTAGATATTCTGATTAAATAATGTGTTAAATGTATTTTTTTATTAATCTGCCTCATTTCATACATTAACCTTAAAACAATTGGGTCGAACTGAACATCTTTGAAATCTCAACAATATATACAATTTAATCAAAGAATATTTATTTTTGATATTTTCACAGAGACAAGTATCACATACAGTATTCTCAAATGAAAGTGACTATCAAATCAAAAAGGGGCAAAGCATGTGGAACAAATGCAGAACTAATATACAGTACAAGTTTATCAATCGTGTTACTTATTATACAGAGACATTCTGATAAAGAATAAACTACACAATATCTTGATTAACAAGTACATAAAAAGATACATTCCTTTTATTTGCTTTTATTTCACAGAAAATATACCAGACAAAAGAAGGAACTGAAGCATACTAAGCCGGTAGCCCACAGGAATGTATTTTTACTGCTTTTTAAGAAACCTCTCTGACAGATATGCTGTAACATAGCAGATATTGCTCTGAGCAGAGAAAGTGACTGCTGCTCTCACACTGTTGCCTCAACTGCCACAACATGAGATACAATTGAAAGAAACACTCGGAGGGAATAGACAAAATTCTGAGTTTTTTAAAGGCTGTACTGCTTTTTTTTAATGGCAGCACTTCATTTGAATCTTGTTACACAAGAGTATATTCATTTAATTCTCTTTAAGCGCTCACATTAGAAGCATTTCTGTGCTTCTACATGACAAAACAGAAAGACATATTATTTACACTAATGGCTTCATGCAAGGGTTAGCATTATAAGAATGAACATAACAGCAAGGACATAGAGATGGCTTGTGTAGAAGTGAGTGGTCGTACAATCACTTTTTCGCTTCACACTGACCTGATAATGTGTCAGCCTGGTCACAGTTGGATCCTAATTGGACGGCAGGACATTAAACCTTTGTTGGAATTCAACAATTCACCAAAAACAGACAGGACGCTGTTGACCACGGGACATTCAGAAGACACAAGTGTACATTGATTGACAGTAGAATATCAAAAACAAACACACCCCAGTATTACTGAGGTGTGTATTCAAAATGAGTCAAGTACATTGTGACACATTCAAGACGCACAGTCGTTTGAACATTTTGTTGGTCGTGGTCGAAGCGGATCAACATGTAGAGAGAAACATTCAGAGAGACACATTCAGATATTTTGAAAAACATACAATCAGAGTTAGATAAACATTGTCCACATGCAATTCAGTGGAAGAATCTGAAACATGATCTGTACCTTGGTCGTCTTTTGTCTCTGTCCTTCACCTCCTTCTCTCTATTTCTCTCTTATATAACAACAACTTTTGAGGCCTCTATTGTACAAGGTAGATTAACTTGAGGTGTGTGAGTGTTACTTCAACATGTACATGCATGCAAGTGACTTTTTAAGTGTCCCACCCTGTCTGAGGAAATAGCACAGTGAATTGATATGCCCAGATATTCATTGATTAAGAGCAGGTTTGACCAGACTGTTAAAGGATTGCTGATTTAAATGTTCTACTTATCACTAGTTATGTGGCTACAGATGTAACAAAGCATTGCAATACTGTACAACCATAATAAAGCTAGCGTTGATCTTTGGTCTCCCAAAATCCAGTTTAGGACTTTAGACAATGAAGTCGAGTTTCAGTATGTATTCTCAAAGAAGCCCTCTGTAAATAGAGCAGAAGATGGCGTTTTGTAGCTGCTATAACTTGTGAGACAAAGGATCTAAAAACCTAAACGATTTTCCTAAATTTGATTATTGTACAGTAGGACGACTTGAGTGTTTAAGGGGATACAATGTTTTTAGAAACATTTGAAAAATGTATTTCTTCTTTCGCAAAGCCAAGCTAATTCATTCATGTTTATTTCCCCCTCCACGTGCAGCTTGAGGGGTGATAAAATAATAGATTAGCGTAGCCTAGCCTAGCTTGATTCTTTTCTAAGAATATGTATCTAGTTTTAATCCCTTTGTTACCTTACTTCGAAAATCTTTACCCCTGTGCGCTTGGAAAAGGTTGCGGCTAAAGTTAAGCTAATTGTTGGATTCTGATGTGAATTATTTGTTATTTGTTCATACAACGTTAAAACAATAGTTTTACATTTTGGTTTGATATTACCTGAATGCTTATCCTTGCCAAAATGTAGCTTAGAAAATCAATACCATGGTATTTATGAAGCTAACCACAGCAGCCAATTAGCCAACACAGTCTCACGGCATTTCATGTTATAGTCACGAAATTAATCTATTGATGCATTTTTTTCGTGTCGCACAGAACGATTTTAAAAGCAATGTAAATAATAACAAATTAGAAGGAAAAACAGATTTAAAAAATACAGATTTCAGTATTCTGACACAGAACGATTTTAGAAGCAATCTATTTCTATTGGTAGTATAATTCGTGCAAGGAAAAAAAGATGACAAAAAATACAGATTTCAGTATTCTGAGGCTCTGAGCCATTTCTTTTCCTCACAGACGGCAAAAAAAGTCAGACATTATACAATTTAAAATAAAAGGGATAGGGTTAGGCTTAGGGTAAGATATTGAGTAAGATAATGTTTTTATGAACCACACAGCTTCTGGTCTTCCAAGACCCGACCGGACAAAAAGACGTGGTGCAGGCACGAAACATACTACCAAAATAAATACATTGCTTTTAAAATCGTTCTGTGTGACACAAAAAAAATGCGAAAATCGTGTTGGTGAACACGAATCAATAGATTAAATTAATTTCGTGACTATAACACGAAATGCCGTGAGACTGGGTCGAATTAGCTTAACACCAAGACTGGAAATGTGGCTATTCTCTATCTATTAAAAGGTAGAACAGTGCATATAAAGCTCACTGTTAAACATGTTATATCTCATTTAATTAATGCTTACAAAGTCAAAGTCTTTAGATAAAGCCATGCTTGTTGTTTCCCCTGTCTCTAGTCTTTAGGCTAAGCTAAAATAAGCTAACCAGCTGCTGGGGGTAGCTTCATATTAGTCTCACTCACAGCAAAACGAGGCAATTAGGCTCATTCCCATGAAAGCAAACTATTTACCAAATGAAACTAAATATTAGCCTTCACTTTTAGCCTTAAAATAATGTATGTCTCCATCCTTTAAGGGAAATGTGTCTTCTTACAAAATAACCTCAATATTCAACGACATCAACCAATGGATTTAAACTGGGTAAGTTTTGCATTTTCTTCTGATTATGATCAATTGTAAAATAAATAAAATCTGTTCTTTTAAGTCGTGCAGTTGGTTAACACCCACACATAGCTGATGTGTACAACGCTGGCACATAGCCTACAGGCTACAAAAAACGATGTGTAGTCCTAACCAGTTAACCTTGAACCCTGTTGTCTTGGACATCATACCAAAGTGTTCTGAAGGCAAGAATGGGAATATGCAAAACATGGCCATGGATGGAAGAGAGAATAGGAAGCCTGGGCAGAGAGGAGAGAGAAAGAGGTAGTTGTGGTTTTCGAAACCTTCAGCTATTTCACACCTTTCTCCTTCTTCTCCTCCTACTCCTCCTTCATCTTCCTTCCCCCTTTCATTCGAAAATGTCTCCTGGAGAGTGATTGAAAGGTTCGTACAACTCAGTCCCCCTCTTTTCTCAGGGTTATTGGCGTGACATCACATATTTGATAGATGAGATCATTTCCAAACATGCGCCGTCATGTGCGCTGAGCTTTGAGTTGTCGAGCCTCCCATTTGTTGACTGCTGTATCCTATCATGCCACTGGTGTTGCTGACATTCACACCGGCCATATGCTGAGTCATCTATAAAGCACAAAACACATTTTGTTATTACCAGAACATATGCTACCTTGAAATTCATTTAGTACAAAACAAATACACACACACACCTGGGTAATGTTCCACTGTAGCTGCTGAGTTTGTTGCCCTCTGTACACCTGCTGTTGAGGTAAACCTCCAACCTGCTGCTGTCCCATCAGCCCATTCTGTTGATGTCCCATCAGCCCATTCTGCTGCTGTCCCATCAGCCCATTCTGCTTCTGCTGTCCCATCATCACATTCTGCTGCTGTCCCATCATCCCATTCTGCTGCTGTCCCATCATCCCATTCTGCTGCTGCTGTCCCATCATCCCATTTTGTTGATGTCCCATCATCCCATTCTGTTGATGTCCCATTACGCTATTTGGCTGCTGTCCCATCATCCCGTTCTGCTGCTGTATCATCATTGCGCTTTGCTGTCCCATCATGCCCTGGGTCATCCCTGTCATATAAGGTGCGCCACTAGGCTGCGCCATGACACCCTGAGCACCCATTAAACCATTCGGCTGTCCCATCATGGCCATCTGTGATGTCATCATGGGGCCTCCCATTCCACCTGCCTGGGCTAAAGAGTGGTACGATCCATATGGATGTGTCGGGTATCCCATTTGGTTCATGTACAAGCCTGCTGACAGTTATCACAGAGAGAAAGCGGCCATTTTAGCATTGGTAAGCACTCTATAATCGGCATTCTCTAATCCCTTTGATATCAAATGAACACTAAGGAGACATCAACATCGAAGAGAACGTTTTCCAGTTCTTACCATGAGCAGACATACTGGCGTGAACTGATGGGGCGGAGGCGTACAGGGAGAGAATCGAGTCCTTGGAAAGTTTCTTGACAGCGCCCCCCTCTGCATTTTGTGTCCGATCCAGGAACAGACTGAGGTTTTCAGGCACAGAGGCAGTCACTCTACTCTGGGGCATGGAGCTGGAAACAGGCTGGAGAGGACAGGGGTGGCGGGAATAGAGAGACAGAGAGGATACATGTATCATCAACAGTACAAGGGTGCAATAACCACGGTGTTTCTGTGCAAATATTATCTCGCAAACCACTCAAACTGAGAACATGTCTAGTCTAGAAAGTGTGCCTTTCCATTGTAACCTTTTACAAAAAAGAAATGCCACCAAAGAAGCTCAGGAATTAGAAAAGGGTTAAGACTGTTTCCTCCAAAAATAAGCAAGTCCGCCTCATAGCTTGCAGGGACAGCTATATGTGTATGTATATTTATAACCTACAAATTAAAGTGGACCTATCATGCTATATTTGAATAATATAGTGTAGGACCATACCTATATAAGGCATATTTATACTTTTTTTTTTTCAAAATACCAAACAGATCATGCATTTTAGCCATGCCTCATTTTGCTCAATTTGCACTTTTTTACCCCTGTTTTAGCAAGGGCAGATTCTGTGAGAACAGCACCACCTACAGGCCTGGCATATGTACTACAGCGTCTCCAGCGCTTTCAAACGGCAATGGCCGTGGCTGTCTCCTCCTGATTGGTGGAGTTGGCCCAATAGCCGTAGCGCCACTGTCCTGACGTCAGTAAAGTGTTCAAATCTGGATCAGTTTTTATCAGATCCGTTGCAGCCCCTTTTTTAGAGATTTGGGTATGGAGGAAAATAGAGAGGGTTGTGTTTTCTGACACTTGGTGAGTTCCCTGGAACACCGGGGACACATATTCATGTATAAAAGACGTACAAAAGTGCATTTTGCATGATAGGTCCCGTTTAAAGAAGTGTAATTTCTCTCTGTCATGGAGTGGGAGGGTGCATTGGCAAGATTGAAATTAGGCCTAAAAGTCCATATTCACGCTCTCTAAGGCCAAAGCTCACAACGAAAATGCTAACATCAATGTTTAGCAGCTATGTTGACTTAGTTCAGCATGCTTTTGGGACACTGAATATCTGTACAAAATGTTATGGCATCCATCCAAGAGTAATGGAAATGTTTCAGTATGGACCAATTGCCATCCCTAGAGGCCCGCTGATAGCAGGAACATTAGGGATTCTGTGAATAGCCCCCTGTGCTGTATTTGCAGTGTGTTACCGTGTTGTTTTTAGAGGAAGCAGTGGCCGGTGCCGGCAGGGAGCTGAAGAGATCCAGAGCAGAGTGTGCCAGAGCCGGATTGGACACCGCTGGGCTCCCATTACATCCTCCTCCGTTAGACACTGCAGGACTTGGAGCAGGGGCATCTAAGAAAGGGTAGATGGTAGATAGTCTGATTATAAGAGATTATTATCTATTTCTATCTCTTTCTCTTGCTGTACAGTAAATGGGTGTTAGTGTGTGCATATGTGTGAGCTGCATTACCTAATCCAAGCAGGTCTGTGACAGCCTGGGTATTTGTCTTGGGGCTGACGTCTTTTTTCTGTCACAACAGAGAAAGTCGATGCAAGTAATGCAATATGTCTGCATGGAAAAAATGAGCTTGAATCAAGAGTCCTTGGTGGTGAAATGACCTTCCTGCTATCGTCTGACCAGCAAAGTTACTCCCAATCTCCCTCTACTGGCTGAAGATTGTTATCCTCATGATGTACTTCCTGTCGTGTCACCTTCTCCTAACACACTAACATGCTCTTTACTTTTTCTTTAGCACCTAATCTTCCTCTAGCACCCTATACCTCAATTGAATACTGCACTAATTTACTAAGAGCATCAGCTTAAAGGTAGGGTAGGTAAGAATGGAGAAACCAGCTCGAGTAAGCTAGAATTTGAAAGGACACAACCCTTCCTTCAGACTTCCTTACAGAGCCCCTCCTCCAACACACACGAACGCGCACATGACCAATGAGGGCACGAGATAAGTCTGTGCACGAGATGGAAGGCTGACAGGCAGGTAGGCCATCCAGTTATCTGCCGCGGGCCGAGGCAGATAACTGGACTTGCTTTTTACAGCGCCACGGCTTCCACAGATGAAATATTTGTATATATTTATTGTCAAAGCATTTCATGTATTCATTGCTGTCGGGATGTTAAGAGCATTCCATGGAATATAACAACAAGTGTTTCTGAAGTGAATGACCTACCCCACCTTTAATGTTACAAATCTAACAACATAGGGACAAGATCAGTTCTCTATCAATGCTGCACTCACCAATTTCATCTTCTCAAACACAACTGGTTCCTTGGGTATATTGTCGCAGCTCTTTTCTTTCTGTACACAGAAACAAATGGTTTTGTTTAGCAAACAGACACTAAAGATGAAATGGCCTTGCTCAAGAGGGGGTAGATGATGAGGGAAGAGACAAAAGAAGGTATGTAATTCAGGCCTTTTGTAATGATCCTGTCAAAGGCACAGAGCCTTGTTTTGTGTGTGTGTGTTAGGAGGACTCACCCTAAGCATCTGGATGTCAATGACTTTATCGATGTACTTCTTCTTTTCATACTTGTCTCTAATAAACATCTCTGCTAAATGGTCTGTCTCGGGGCGCTGGAAGCACTCGGGTAAGAATGCCTCGTAGAGACGTCTGGCTTTGGCATTTCCCATCTCCTGAACACACTGATGACACCAAATCACAGAAAACATGTTAACATTGTTAATCTCTCTGATATAGGCAGAGTCCTGTGTATAAAACGAAGGGAGTTCATATTGTGGATTAAGAGAAAAGAGGCAAAAGATTGCTGACTATAGAAAAACGTCCACAATAAGGAGATTAATGCTGACTGTCTGGCCCATCAGAACTAGACAAGATGAGTGCATACTGATGAGAAAGTACTTCCTCTCCTGTATGTGAGCATGCAACATTTAAAAAGCCCCGACAGACACAGCTAAAGCCACCAGAAATGTTTGTTTACTTTAATAAAATAGGAATATATGAATCTCAATATGGATAAAATAACCAAATCCACTGGCCAGGCTTTTCGTACAAGACAACTATACGCATATAGCAGCTTTCCTGTTTGGGCATCTTATGTAAAAGCACTGTCCCAAGCATAGTCTAAAAGCATTAGTTTTTATTGTACCTCATCCATAAGTAAAAGCACGTACAATGTCTATCCAAAGCTGGTATGCTGTGGGCTTATATTTAACCTGTAATGTCCCTTACTAAATAAATATGTACATGTATCAATCCATTAATGATTGACACATCTCTGATTTATCCAAGATTTTCCCACTTTTTCTACAAGAGCACACTACTTTCAAACTACATGAACTACCCACGTATCGGTGAGTACGCTATCATTGTGGGATGCAATCAATACAGCACATTTTCAGACACAGAGGCAATTCAAAGTGCTTCATCATTAACACTTAACAAGAAGACAACAGAAAGGAATACAATAAATACACATAATGGAATAACAGGTTCATAAAAAACATGCATAAAAGAGATACAGAAATAAATACGGTAGGTGCTAAAACAAGTTAAAAGGCTTCTGGGTAAGCAGCTGAAAAAAGTAGTGTTTTTAGCCTCGACTTAAAAGAACTCAGCGTTGGTGAAGACCTCAGGTTGTTCTGGAAGTTTGTTCCATTAAAAGGTGAATGAATGTCTTATGTGTCTCATACAGACGCTTATGGATGCCTTGTTTGTCAGTATGAAACACTCAGGGTCATGGAAATGTGTTTGTATTTGTCAGACATTAACATATCTTCTCTATTTATTCGTGTCTGTAGTGTGACCTCTGACCTGGACCTGCTCCTGTGTCCACTGGTCCAGATTGACCGACTTGACCTTGGAGATGTGGACCCCCAGGTTTCGATGGATACCAGCACAGCGGATACAGATGAAGATGCCCAAATTCCAGGACGACCATCTTGGACCTGGCAGAGAGAGTGAGGTAATGTTTAATATTAAGAGAAAACAGTCTTTAGAGGAGGCTGATAAAGTAATTTGGCGGCAGAACAAGAACTAACAAGAGCATTGGAGGATGATGAGAAACACTCTGATTAATTTAAGTCCAATTATAGAGAGACAAGCCTGAAATTCAATAATTAGTTTGAATTCAGCTGGGAATCGGCTAATCCAGTGTAAGTCATGCAGTGTCCTGACACATAATGCGATCCAATGGGAGAGTTAGCCTACATAACTGAGACTGAGAGGAGGGAGAGGAAGTAGAACGTAACAGAAACACACACATAAACACGCACGCACGCACGCACACGCACACACACACACACACACACTAGATACCTGCAGGGATGATTACTCATATGGTCATGAGCCTGTGTGTATGTGGGTGTGTGTAATCTAAGTGGGCCATTTTGTCTATATTGCTGCCATTTCTGTCTTAACGGTTACATTTTAGTGCCCCCATGTTTTTATAGGTTTCAAATATATCTTATGTTGTCTGTGCTTTACTTTCCAGACCACTCCGAGAGGGGGGGGAAATACAAACAACACCGTCAGGCTATTTTCCTACTGAAATTATGCAACCGTCCTCTTCAGAGAATACAGTCAGCTTCAAAGAGAATACTGCTGCTTCTCTCCCCGTCTCTCCTTACATCTCACTCTCCTCTTGCCCCCCCCCTCCTCTTCTCTTTCCTCCATCTCTTCCTGCTCCCCCTCCCTGGATGAACCCAGCCACCCTCTGCCTCATCTCTGTAATGAGTCCTTGCTCGCAACCTTGCTACAAGTTGGTGCACTGTGGCCTTTACACCACTAGATGGAAGAGCAGCTTGCAAGTTGGCTTACTCATTGGCCTCGCCTGTCCGCCAAAGTCACCGTGCAGTGTTACGGAAAGGCCATTATATGCAAATGAAAGAGGAAGTTTCAGAAGAGAAAACCTTCCTCTTAAAGACAGCTGCAGCAACACTCTATCTGGGTGCAAGTGAGTCAAGTCATAGCTCCTTGTCTTGGCTGCATCCTGCACTTTAAAGGCTAAAAGGGTTATTCTGTTTGAAGCATTAGAAGGCTATCATAGGCCTTGTTCTGCATGTTTAAGTGTTTCTGGTTTGCAGAGCTTGCAGGCTACATATTTTAAATTAGTTAAAGGGAAGACATCAAGGGACAATAATGCACACAAATGTACAGAAAGCAAGCAATAACAGAGGGTCAGCAGACAGACAGAGGATGTCCATCAGCCTGAGTGTCTGGCTGCAGCATTAGCTCTGACGGCGGCTAATCACAGTAGCATTACTCTGCAAAGCCTGCTCAGCCGCTGTCAACATTGGCACTGACAAAGAGAAAGAGTGAGATTTGCAATTGTGTTAAACTCCCTGTTGTGCTGGAATTAGTTTGCCATCTTTATTCTAATGCTCCGCTGTGTCCTGGCCGCCATTTCTTATCTGTCTCATTCACAAACGCTGCCTCCCTCCTCCTCTCCCCTGCCTGTCCATATCTCTCGCTCACAGTCCAAATTCTCACTTTCTCAGACTTTCCCCACCCTCACTTTCTGGGGTTTGGACTGATTGCTGCCAATGTTTTTTGTTGCATTTTGTACTAGCTTTTTCAAATCTCTTTTTAGCCAGGCAAGTGGCATGGCTCTGGTGTTGGCAAAGTTGGTCTAGTGCTTTTGTCCAGACTGAAGTATCTCAACAGCTATTGGATTTGGTTCAAATATCCATGGTGCCCAGAGGATGAATGCTATTGACTTGGATCATCCCCTTCCTTATCCTCTAACACCATGAGTTGACATTTTGGGCTAATAGTGAAATAGCTCGACAACTATTTGATGAACTGCCCTTAAATCTTGGCGAATATGTTCATAGTTTGTAGACGATGTATCCTAGGGGATTTGTTGTTTCTCTAGTGCCACCATGAGGTTGACCTTTGTAGCATTGACTGTCAAGTCCCATAAACAAATGTTAATGTGACATGAAATTACACATGGCCATATTTTACTTTCCGAAACCTTGTGTGTCCATGTGTCCAGTGGTGTAAGCATAAATGTAATCTCCTTACGACAGGGTGTTATGGATGTTTGGAGTCCTGGTGCTCAGGTGTGCACAGGAGTGCGGCGACAAGGAACAGGGAGCAGGAGAGAGTTGAAGGCTAGTTTTTTTTAAAGGGAAACACACCTGCACACTGCACCATAGTTCCCTATTTGGTTCTAATCAATGCAGTGCCTGAGTAAGAACCCATACACAGCATATGTCCAGCATCAATGCACACCTACAGGTACTTTGCACAGATATAGAGAGAGTAGGAGGAATAGACTTCTAAAAAAAGGAAGGACAGATTGGATAAACAGTATGTACAAATCAGATTCTCTGTTACCATGTTGCATTGCAATGTACATTCCTCCACTGTTGAGTAAGAGCTGTGAGTAAACTTCCTCTTTTCTTTTGTAATCAAAAGAACAAATGCCAACAAACACCTTCTTTTGAGGTATAATTAAACACTTCAGGTTTGACTTATACATCTTTCCACGGTTGTTATAGGGCAAACTCCAAAAGTAGAGGGTTTGAATAGCACATTGATGAATCATCCTGGCAAAAAAACGAGTGTGGTTGTGGTTGTCAAACATGCAGCTTGAAGCACATCAGGGGAGGAGAAGGCAGAAGAGCCAAAAAGAGAGACAAACAAGAGGGGATTTTTATAGTCATCAAATGGTGGACGTTAGCTGTTTGATGGCCTGCTGGGACGAGCAGCGAGTGAGAGCAAACTGAGATCCATAATGAACCTCTCTGTCACTCACCCACACACATTTATCTGTATTTGTAACACTTGTGAGGACCTATACTCACTACATCAATTTTGTATATAACCCTCCATTACACTTTAATCCATGATGTTTATTTTTATTTTTTATTTAACCTTTATTTAACCAGATAAAAACATTGAGATAAAATCTCATTTTCAATGCTGACCTGGCCAAGAAGGCAGCAACGTTACACATAACACATAACACAAACATATAAAATACAGATAACATAACTAAGCAGTCACTACATTGTGCACATTAGGACAGTAAGAAAAGTACACTACTTGTTACTGCAAGAGCAGCTGGTGGTGAGGACTTCAGACAACTTCAATTTAAAACATGCTATAGAGACAAGTGCCATCAGTGTTAGGCTTGATTGAAGGTCATTCCAAGACCAAGGACCATAATAAGAAAGACTCCTTTTTCCAGCCTCAGTCCACACAGCAGGAACCTGGAACCGTATCCAGGCACTGGATCTGAGGTTGTAAGAGTCACAAACTGGGGCAAATCTGGCACATATGTACAGTGGAAGCTTACCTAAAATGGCTTTATACATTAATAAAAACCAGTGCTGCATCCTACGCATAGTAAGTGAGGACCATCCAGTTAGGCTATACAATGTGCAATGATGAGTCCTATAGGGTGCATTTGATATATAACGCAGTGCAGCATGGTAGAGTGGGTCAAGTTTGGCCAAAACAGTGGGACAGGCAAATCTATATGTAACATTTTTATGGCCAGTGTCATTTACATTTTTATTGATATTGCATTTTGATTGCATGTTATCCACTTTCATGGTTGCCATTGATTCCCATAATTTTTTTCCATTTAGTTAATCACCATTAACTCTTAAATATATAACTATAACTTGTGAAATCCACCATGGTAAATGTTAAGTCTGCATACTTGTTGGTCGATGTAAAACTGGAAATAGGAACAGTGAACTTAAATACTTCATAATGACAATGTCACTTTGTCAAAAAAATAAAACTGACTAACTGTTCACACTGGTAAATTATACAACTAAAGCAAATTGCAACAGCCTGATAATAGATTTTACAATTTTTGATTATACACGGAAATAAATGACCTAAACTGGGAAGCATTTATCTAATTACGAAAATGCGCATTAACAATCACACACACACACACACACACACACACACACACACACACACACACACACACACACACACACACACACACACACACACACACACACACACACACACACACACACACACACACACACACACACACACACACACACACACACACACACACACACACACACACACACACACACACACACACACACACACACACACACACACACACACACACACACCTATATATCGTTTGCATGCAGTGTCAGTGTGTGGCTCTTTTCTGCATTGTTGGCATTTTCAGTAATCCCACCTTTCTCTATTCCCACTCATGCTTTTAATTCTCTCCACTGAAGCTATTCATTCTTTCCATCCCCATCACGTTTCTCATTCTAATCCTCTTCCCTGTGACTCAATCTGCACATGCCTTTAAATGTCTGGAAAAACAACAAATGCCAAAAGATCCTATACAGTTCAATTCAGAGTTGTACATACTATTATTGGAGAGAAGCTGCTACATTTGTCAAACACCAATTTGGTAATCTGCCTATCATCACTACCCAGGACCACATGGAAATAACTTGCCTGTCATTATTGTGCATTAAGTGACAATTGTGTTGTTGGATGTAAATAAGAGAATCCTACAATATTGCACACATATAATTAGCATGAGCTCTCTGACTCCGACTCAGAGACAATTATGATGACACATAGGCTGCAAATGTCACACAGTAACATACGTATTCATGCACACAGCCATTGACATCCACACACACACAGGCAGGTGCATATGGCTCATTAGCCTATATCCCACATGGATAACAGCCTCTCTGCTGCATCTAGTTAAATCCCACAGAGCCTCAGTCATCGGCGAATCCTACGCCCTCCTACACAAACACACACTCATCTTAACACACACTTGTCCCATGCTCAAGCCCCTCAGCATCTAAAACAATCCAGAAACCCTGAGGCCAAACAGTGACCCAGAACCAGTCAGAGCTACGCAGATGGACCCTATTGATAATTTACTAATACACACCCACCATCTGTGTTACAATGGCAGTGTCATGACTGTGATCCTGCAGGTGAGTCACTGAGGTTTGAATTGCTTATACATGAAAAGATGAGTAAAACACGCCGTCACTGTAAGCTTTAAATCACAATTTTAGACATGATTTTAAGCTTCATTTAATCAGTTTACTGACATTATTGTTATTTTAATCTCTGTAGTTATTTTATTGCTTGGTTAAAGACAGAGCATTCTTGTATTGAATATACATTTTGAACAACTCTCAGAGAACTTTGTAATACAAATGTTTTATTATAACTCTCCTTTACTTTGATCTATAAACATTAAATAATTCAATGCCCAACTTCAACTAAAACACTACCCACAGTACTCTATATACACTTTAACAAACTCTGTTTTTCACTGTATTGCTATTGACACAAAAAGGGAACAATATAATAATAGGTGTATTGTTGTTATTTACATTTCACTGTAAGACAACCCTTAATGTGAGATTGAACGAGGTACTTATCATTTGCAATATATTCATTGTGCCATTAAAACAATGTAGTGATGTCGACGGTGGAAGCAGCCAATTGTGTTTTGAAAAGGCCCACCAACAAGAAAAAACAATACGACTTTTAGTGTACGGTTTAATTACCATAATTAGAACATTTTCACCACTCTACTCAGCTCTCAGACATCATTTTCTGACAGGGAAATGAAGCTGTTAGCCATGCTCTCATCAAACCCACCAGACACCATTGACAAAAACAGTCAAGTAACCTCTCTGAACACGATAGTTGCTGGTTTACTAACACCTGACCGGTAAGTTTGTGGCTGTTATTGTTGGACTTGGTTTGGATTCACAAACGTATCTTCTTCACTCTGCCTACTATAAGGTATACATAGATTAGGATACAACCCCATTTCAATCAATCCAAACTATTCTTTTAAAGGGTTCCTACTATATTACCATGTCTTCAGTCGCAGTTTTAAAGAGGGGCTCTGTTTCAAAATGTAATTTAATGACTTTAGGTTTAAACTATGATTAAATCAAAATATCCTAAAGTTAGGACCATGTTATAATTCAGAAATAATGTCCAAACTGCACACAGAGTTGGAGGATTGAGGGAAATATAGTAATATACAGTATACAGTACACACAGTAATATATTGTACAGTACACGCTGTCCTTGGTACTCTGAGTCTGAACTGTATGACAGCCAGGGTACACAAACAGCCAATCACCTGATTGTTACAAGGTAAATCCCTGCTGGCGTCTGATTGGATGAGATTAAAGGGTGAAACGGGGGCGGGGGCTAAGTGTTCGTGGAGGGATAAAGCTTGATATCCAGGTGATATCTCCACGGCAACCAGGGCCCGGTATGTACGTAAACACAAGTACAATGGGGACATCAATGGAGGGAGGCTTTATGCAAACACACACACACACACACACACACACACACACACACACACACACACACACACACACACACACACACACACACACACACACACACACACACACACACACACACACACACACACACACACACACACACACACACACACACACACACACACACACACACACACACACACACACACACACACACACACACACACACACACACACACACACACACACACACACACACACACACACACAGCCTCTTGAGATGGAAGCCAGAGGTTGAAGTGTTGACTACATTATGCACCTGCCTCACCCTCTCTCTCCCTTCTTTTCATTATTTCCCGGCAGTTTTGAGTATGTACAATGAAGTGTCACATTCTGAGGAAGTAATAAAAAAAACAAATAATACAGTACGTCATGCGATACAGGAGAAATTAGAGACGGGAAGTTGTGCAGACCTGGCAGTAAACTGCAGTCAAAAGGCAGAGATATGGTTTAATTGCTGCAGTCTGTATAGTAAGCATAGACAGTGAGGATCTAATAGCATTGCTAATGTGTTGTTGTGTGTTTTCATGCGCTGGTGTAAGCACACACTTGGCTCCACACATCTCACCACTTCCTCTTGAATCACAGCGAGGGAGGAGGGTGATAAACCCACGGAGATCTATGTCAAAGCAAACAAGATTAGACCGAACCTCATCACAGGCCATATGGTCAAAGCCTTTGGAGAAGGAAGGGAGGGGACAACCGATTTAAAGGTGTGCACTATGTGTGTTTAATGAGAGTGTGTGCTAATCAGGTATGAGATGAAACACATCTCTTCAAGCATTAACCTACATTACAGTGCCAGCTCATTAGCAGAGTTACGTGAAAAAAAGTGAGAGTGATGTGTGACCTTATCAATTGGAGTATGGAGCCACATGTTATGAAATGGTTAAATAATAAATGCAGAACAGGCTTCTGCTATACCCGACAGCAAATTCGTTTCAGATTATAGTGAAAGGTCGCTGAATGTTCAAAAGATATTTTTTCTTCAAGATAAAGCTAAAAATAAAGATAAAGCTGTGTGTGTGTGTTTCTGTGTGTGTGTGTGTGTGTGTGTGTGTGTGTGTGTGTGTGTGTGTGTGGCTATTTTCTCCACTAACTCCTAATCTCATCTGCATTTGGACCAGTCTGCTGCACTTTAAGGTCAAGCCAATCAAAGAAGCGATGCACAGGCATGCCGTATAAACGCCATTTGATTATTTGAATACATCAATGGCAACAATCAAACCTAAAGATTTTAAATGTCTGTTTTTTTTACATGTCCCTGATTTGGTCCAGAAAGGTCCACCACTGCACAAAATCAGAAATAATGCCTCATAATCTGTGTTCCTCTGCTTTTGTCGATGTTTTAGAGCAGTCACATTTTTACATAAGCTGCAAGAGTCTGATCACAGAGTGCTTTTTTAAAATTGACTTCTGAACAGTCACAAGTCTCTTCGCCTGAAGTCTTACAGCTCCTGAAATCCTATTTATATCAAATTAAAAAGACCATCCACATGCCATATACTCTGGAACAAAACCTCGTTTTGTAAAACCAAGCATTCACTGTGTCCTGCTGACGAAAGCAGTTTAAACCCAACCAAGACCTTGATATCACATGTCAACTCAAAATATAACTGTAAAAATAGCCACTAGATATGTGCAAGTGTGTGGAAGCAAGGTTTAGATAAAACATGGAGAATCAATCTTTAAAAAGCGTATATGTAAGATTAAGAAGGTATTGCTTTTACAATTGTCACAGATGAATTAAAGGGGACCTATCATGCAAAATGCACTTTTGTACGTCTTTCATACATGAATATGTGTCCCCGGTGTTCCAGGGAACTCACCAAGTGTCAGAAAACACAACCCTCTCTATTTTCCTCCATACCCAAATCTCTAAAAAAGGGGCTGCAACGGATCTGATAAAAACTGATCCAGATTTGAACACTGTCCTGACGTCAGGACGGTGGCACTACGGCTATTGGGCCAACTCCACCAATCAGGAGGAGACAGCCACGGCCATTGCCGTTCGAAAGCGCTGGAGACGCTCTAGTATATATGCCAGGCCTGTAGATGGTGCTGTTCTCACAGAATCAGCCCTTGCAAAAACAGAGCTAACATTTTTCAAATTGAGCGAAATGAGGCATGGCTAAAATGCATGATCTGTTTGGTATTTTGAAAAAAAAAAAGTATAAATATGCCTTATATAGGTATGGTCCTACACTATATTATTCAAATATAGCATGATAGGTCCACTTTAAGTTATTGACTCACTGCAAAATACGTTGTAGGCTAAGGCAGTAAATTGTGCCAGTGGAATTATGTTGTTCTAGTTTACGTAAGAAAGGAAGTCCAGAGAGAAAACCACCTGATGTGATTTTTTAATAAAACATTTGTGCTGCGAGCATCATCACCTTGGATAATTTCCTAAAAGACAAACAGACTTAGTATTGGGAAGGAAAAGGGAGGCAGACAAAGATAAAGAGATATAAACAAAGATGCAGAACAAACACACAGGTAGTCATGGCCCAATAACAATCACAATCTGAGTTAGCACCGAGGCTAAGGTCAGCTAAGTTACTGGATGTCAAAAGGTCTGTCCGTCTGTCCTTATGTGCACCAAACATAAGAAATGTTTCCCCCTAGGAGCAGCCATGCATGGTACACAAAACAGCTACTATAACTTATTGATTTTTCCTCTGAGGGTGCTTTGTACACATCAGATTTCTCTGCGGTTGTTTGCCTGTCCATTTGTCTGTTTGTCTATCTCTGTCTGTGAAGCAAACAAGCTCAGATCCAAACCTGAATGCGGCACTACAGAATACAACATAATCCTTGTAGAATACGGAAAGCAGCTTACTCATATAATACATAACATTTTCATGAGCAATCCCAAGGGTGTCCCCGGTGTGACAGCCTGCGGTGATTTACGTACATTAAGGGCCTTCACTCGAGAATTTATGACTGAGGCGGGAGCAGTTTCAGTCGTGTGGAAATGGAAACGTGACATGTAGCTTCCCTGTTCAATCATCTCTCTGACATGGTATGGACAGGTCAGTCTTATCAATCTAAACAGCAGCAGCATAACTGAGTTGCATCAAAACCAGCTTGGAATACTGCATGGTACATCGAAAGGTTTTCTTTAAAAGTTTTGACATAAGTTGTTTACGTACACCTGAGTGTAGTTTTGTGTGCATTTATCTGCCAATGTATGGACCTCTAGTGGCATTTTGCATTCACAGATATCATCAATTCATAACAACTTATTGACAGTTTATCCTAAAACAAAATGAAGGCAAGTTGTGTGGGACTCAGTCTCAAACACTCAGAGCATCTGTGACCAAAACATCAGTGTTTATTGACCAGCATGGCCAAACAGGTTCATCAATCAAACAGCTAATGACATGGTTCAAGCTACAAACAGACACACAATGGTTGTGATGGAGTTAAAAAACGATATACTAATCCTATAATACATTTTAGAATGATTCATAGAAGGATACCAACAATCCCCCAAAAAGTAAAACATGAAAAGACAATATGAAGCACTGTAACACTAATTGCTCAAATTACTTTACAATAACATTATAATAATAAGTGAGGATGACACGCTTATAATCCCTCCACATTAATATTGTCCCTGTGCCCTGTCTGCCCTCAGATGGCAGGAACAGTCTGTTCAGGGTGACTCAAAGTCAGTACTGATGTCTCTATCTGTGTTTCCATCCCTTCTACCCCTGTGGTTTCCATACTGGAGTTCAGGGAGCCTCAGGTGTTTTGCAGAGGTCCCATTAGTTAGACTGATTTTTACACATGATCTCATTTACTCGTTCCTTCCTGTATTAAAGTTCCTTAATTATCATCATTAACAAAAACCTTATTATATGAAAGGTATTCCACATTAAATATGCATATATAATAACGACTTGGTGATAGTAGATACACTTTGAGCTCCAGCCTTGTGAGGATGTGCTGCCGTGTCTTGCAGCATAGTACAAGTTAATTGGTCGAGGAAGGATGAATGCACCGCCGCATTTTCTAGCGTAGTAAAGGAGCAAGAGGGTCGATCTATGCCCTGGCTATTTACCAGCATGGACTGGGAAACATCGGCAATCACTTACCTTTTGATTCGCAGTCAGCGCAGAATTTATTATCTTCCAGCGCCAGTAAAGAGTTGAGGACAACCTGGTATCTGTCAACGTCTTTCACAGATCTGCCCGTCATCATTGCACTGGTCCTCCTCCTCCACAGCCCCTGCGGTCCGAGCCGGCTTTTGTCAAATAGCTTCTTATTTGATCAATTAAAGCAGTGTGTGTAAGAGCCGATGCACTCCCTTCCTCCTACTCCTCCGCCTCCTCCTCTTCCCCGGAAAGCAGGGCGAGTTTGTTTCACAAGATTGGATGATTGTCTCTCAGCCAACCGGCATGCGGGTTATGCAAATTGGCTACTAATACCGATCAATACGTAACCTGGAGAAAACAACTTCTGATTGCCAAGCTGTAAAATGTAATGCAAGGTCGACTTTAAACCGCATCTGTAACCCAACACTGACACTGACTCTCTTCCAGCTCACAGACCGTCCTCTCTCGCTCTCTCGCAACTCTCTCTCTCTCTTTCTCTCACACACACACACACACACGCACGCACGCACGCACGCACGCACGCACGCACACACACACACACACACACACACACACACACACACACACACACACACACACACACACACACACACACACACACACACACACGAAAATACCAGGTCGTTTGGTTTATCTTACTGTCAATATGTTACATATACTGCCATCCTGTGGTCAATTATAAGAATAGTTTTAAAAGTAGAGTGCCTCTTTCCCCCTCCAAGACGCAGGGCGGCGATGAACACCCTGCAAACAGCCGAGGAAAGGTTTGGTGAGACAGCTGACATAAAAACTAAGTTTGTAAAACTACCAAAGCATTACCGGAAGTACATTCATTGAGACTTCAAAATAAAGTTAGCAATGTGACAAAGGAAGCAAAATAAGTGACCTTTATAGCTATATGTAAGGACATTGGAACACAAACTGTCGTTTGTATTGAATGGAATTCGTTTCCCCCTTCGTATCCGTGCTTTGTATTACTCATGATATCCAAATAAATCCTTTAGTCTGAACTACAACCGGAAGTTGTGGATTAATCCAGCTAGCTGGATACTACTGGTTTTGCGTCTACTCTGGTGATTACGGAAATAACTGCTACGCCAGAATCAAATAAATAAAGGATTACATTCGAGTCGCTATCTGTGTAAGCCTGTATCACTGTCCACAATGTCCAGGCAATCCAACCGAACAACAGACAGCAAGAAGATGGTAGGCGACTCCCGCAGATTCAACGTCAACCAAACCTAGCTAACCTAGCAAGCAAAATGCTAACCGTAGGCTTGTAGCTAACACACCAACTGTCCATTCTCTGCAAACTCTGCGAACAAAATAACCATGTCAGTCATGTGTATTTGTTTGACAGATGTTTCTATATATTTAAACATCTGAAACTGGTGAATAAGTACTTCATTCATTGTTAAGTACTGCTAACTTTGACAGGAAGTGTTACGTTAGTTCGTTGTAGCACGAGCTAAATAGTCTCCTAAAGTTAGCTTTTCATGCTCCCTTTGCAGCCATTGTACTATTTACGATAACTTTCCAAATGAAAAAACGTATACCTTTTTAACAAAACCTTATATATATTTCTGTTTTCATGTTCAGCTCAGTCAATTCAGTTTTATTTGCACTGTTAAAAGGGTTGACATTAACGTCTTATAGCTGCAGTGAAGACTCAAGTCTTATGTGTGAAGTCTAGATATATGTATACGTCATGTCTATTATTCAAAGTGTACAATTATTATTAATTAATCAATTGTTTTATTATGCAATCACACGTCATTTCAGCACCAGACGCTTTCCCCAGTATGATCTGTTACAGACATTATGGTGCAGAAAGTAGCCCTGTATTTGAATGCATCTGTACTACACATAGAGGAATTTAATTATAATTGACTAGTATGCTTCCTGCTTGTTTAGCTTTAGCTGTGTCATGATCTAAAAATAGAATCAAATAGAGAGGTATTTACACATTTTTTTTACCTCATTTGATCATTATCTGTTCACATCACCGTAAATATAGATCTATGTGTAGTTCTCCCCATTTAACAAGGAGGAAACCTGTTTTGCCAGACTCTATCAGTTAACTTTTATGCCCCTATTCCAGTCTGATTCATTTGATTTTAGCAGCAGGAATAACATGAACCTTTTTAATTTCCTGTTGTAGAACTCTGAGCTGTTCACCCTGACCTACGGGGCCCTGGTCACCCAGCTCTGTAAAGACTACGAGAACGACGAGGAAGTCAATAAACAACTGGACAAGATGTGAGTACCAACATTGCCTGTAATTTACCTGTATTTGGATTCATGTAATTTGATAGCGAGAATGCAATTTCACATTGTTTCAATTCAGAACATGAAACTGATGTGCATTATAAAAAATACTCAGACAACACACTTCCACGGTTACCACATTTAATTTGACATTTCACAAAATGCGTACTGCTATTTTTGGCTTTCAGCAAGCAATACACCTTTGTAGTAAAAAAGTGTACATCTCTGTCATTATTGTGACTTCTGTTGGTAATGTGTTCCAGTGTTTTAAGCCTTTTTAATGGTAAATTAGGGTTGATGATATGTTTTTTGTTCATTAGTTAACGATGTAACTTGTGCAAACAAATCATTATATTTTCTCATCCCAAATTGTTTTATTAAGTGCATTTGTCCTTACTTTATTTAATATATTTTGTTGTCTCACCATTTTATATTTCATACATAATTTTAAGCATAAAGGTGTAATTCAGGTTTCACATTACAATACATATCACATACCAACTTCAAAATACTAAAGCATACCAATACCAAAGACAGTGACACATACAGAACAGGGTTAGACATTAAGGCGCCGTTTACACGAGGAGAAAACTGCTTGTATCTGCATAGTTTCGCGTGCGTATAGCCCTATTATTTACACGAGGCCGATAGAAACTGACCCCACAAACGATAACGGGTCCCAAGGTGGATAGATTTGCAAACGAAACGCTCTGGGGGGTCAACCGAGTCCGTGTAATCACCTCTATACGAATATTTCCTGAAAAAATAGCGATAGCCCCACCTCTCCCCACCTCTCCTGCTCACTGCTGTAGCAACTATCAAAAATAGCTGTGTTAATTAAACGCACAAGGGGTTCTTGAATGAAATAATATTATAAAAGGCAAACCAGAATTGTTAACGCCCAATATACTCCTTAAACAAAATAAACAGAGTCAGATTTCATGCATTGATCCATTATATTGACAAAGGTGCGATCTCACCCGGTGTTTGTAGAGAATATCTCTCTTTCTGAGCCGTCCTCTCCACAGAGACGTGCTTCTTGGTCGGTCGATGCAATATCCACAGATTCGGTTTCTTTCAGTTAACTTCCCCGTTGCATTTATCCATATGCTGAGGAAATGACTATATCCCGCTGAATACCAGCAATCGCCACACACTTCCTCCTGTCAGTAGCTACTGCTAGTGCTACTGCTACTGACCATGCTACAGATATTAGTGCAAAATCTACAGCTCCTCTACCACAACCATCAGCAACAAGTGGACATGGAGAATTACATGAACTACATGTTGCTAAATACACCGCAGGGCTTAAACAGAAGGGTAGCCATGGCAACATTGTGGCGGGGCTGCTCGGGCTGCTCTTCTTCGCGGCTTTTGGTGTATTTTGGCGGAAGTTACAGCGCCACTTACAGTCCCGGAATATGTACTACAGCGTTTCCAGCGGCCTCGTTTGAACAGACACGTTAAATGAAACGAATGCATGTGAACGGAAGACTTTTTTGAATACGCATACTGTGCATAAACGCAAACGGTCCCGTGTGAGCGGGGCCTAAGGGAGGGCCAGTGGAATTGTATTATCACTGGCCCCACCATTGTAACCACTGGCCCAAGAGCATTCGTCCAAAATATCGACTAATAATTAAGAAAATTAACACATTTGTTGCAATAGTAATTTATGCACAAACTACATTACTAATTGTACTACAACATTTGAATCATCAGTTCTTCCTCATTTTCCTCAATTGTTCATATTTGGTTTATTAAAATAATTATATTGTGGTCATTGTTAAAAAATGTCTGCTATTATCATTATTATGAGTATATTATTATTTGTATAATGCGCTTTCTTCCTTCCTGTCATTAGGAGTTAGGCATGTAATGGCTATGTAATAGATTAGATTAGAACCTTCATTATCCTAAACTGCTGAGACATTTCCCTATAGCCAATACCTTTATATGTTCTACTCTTCACTTACTTGTCAGCATAGGTCGGCATTTATGTACAGAGCCGACAAAAGACCTTGTTTATATTGGCATCATATTGAAGCCAACTCCATCGATCAAGCCAGTGTGGCTGAAACTTTCTCTCCCTCTTCTTCTCATACTCCCTGTCACTCTCCTTTAACTCTTCCGGTGACATTCTTTTATTTGAAGATTGTTTTTTGCCCGGCGCTTGGCCGGTTACCGCTGGTACGTGAGTACGTTATGCTGGCCCGGGGTGTCTAAATAGTGCTTCCGGGCCAGCGGGCCATTTATAATGTTGAGCCCTGCAGAACTAGTGTATGTTAACTATTTCAAGATATAACCTTTCCTCTGGAGTACATAAACGGAGTTAATTTATTTCAACATGTAAAGGTTTATCGTTTGCTTGTTAAACCAACAGAAGGGAAGGGATTTTTCTGGCCTCTTGGATCTCTCCCTTTAAGTTGCACCTTAACACTGCTCTGACTAATTCTGCTGCCCTCTATTCATCACACACACACACACGCACGCACGCACGCACGCACGCACGCACGCACACGCACACACACGAGATGACATAATCCGGTTTTGCATCATATGTGTTTTTTATGAGAGAACTAAATATCTGGAAGGCAATGTTGCATACTGTCATCCTGCAAAATAAGATGAATGAAAATGGATGGGTTCTATAACTCAGATATTCAAAACAGTCTGTCAAGCTGACAGGACTTTGGACTTGATGTACTTTTCTTTTTGGTTGTGCGTCTATCCTAAGCTCTCCCCAAGCTAAGACATGATGAGGATTGTCTTACCTGTCCTTAGAAGGCAGTGAGTCTGCACGGCCCACTCTGCCAACCGGTCAGATTCAGACCTTTTTAGGATCGGGATGCATCAGTTGTCTCCAGATTCTGTATTATGTTAAGTTGACTTGACCTTCTATTACCACAGTTATCATCATTTGCCAAGCATATGACTCTAAAATGTTTGGAGCATTTCGAAATGTCTAATATCTCTTTACTATAATCTCCTCAGTAATTTTCTTCTACTATGAAAAGGAAAAATGACTTCATCTGTTTCTTTTGCTAATCTCTCTCTGTCTTCATAGGGGTTATAACATCGGAGTGCGTCTGATCGAGGACTTCCTGTCGCGCTCAAGCATTGGCAGGTGTCAGGATTTCCGAGAAACCGCTGATGTCATCGCTAAGGTAATTCAAAAAGGCCAATCTGATCGAGACTGTGGTCTTGACCCAAAGACAAAGGTAGAGAGGGAAGGAGGGAGGACAGATCCAAATAATTGATGAGGGAAAGAAGGAAAGGATGTAGCTAGAGGTTGGAGGAAACTAAAGCTTGTGAATGAGGCAGAAAAACTTAAAGTCCCAGTGTGCTTCCTTCTAAACTTGAGGCCAAGATCCCATTCCTCTTTGCTTTGGTGATAGTATCCTTTACATTCAGAAGGCCAAGATTCACTTACATGTGGACTGACATTTAATATCACTCTTCAGAAAGGTGATTCTCAGTAACACTGTCAACATACTCTGAGTTAAGCTCTGAATCAGCAATGGTACACAACGCAACTCTGTCGAAAGGAATCCTTACTGAATAACCTGGCCGATCTTATTCCTGTTATATGTTGTACTTTAATATTTCTATCTGTATTAATCCTGGCCTGTAGATTTGTAACGTAAAAGTGAGACTCCCTTTATGACTGATGAACACAAAGATGCAGGCAGACCATGAAGCAGGCCCCTCTCATGACTCTCCAGCTGTTTTTAAGGTGTAACTGCTGCCTTTTTAGGAGAGTTATTCCACAGATGTAACTCCACACTAGCTCATGGATCTGGCTCTTGGTCATGAAGAGAAGGGTCATGCCTGTAAATGGAGGACCACTGAGGGACAGCGGTTTGGAACGTGCAGCGATAGCCCTGCCCGAGGATATCTTATGAGCTCTAGCCAAACTCTGAAACCACCTCAGACTTTTGTGTGAAATGTATCTGGAGGTCTGTTCAAAAACAGATTTTCATTCCATTTCATGAATGGTTTCTTAAGTTGTGTTGCTACTTCTTTAGCTTCAGTGTGTCTAAAGAAACTGTTGTCTGCACTGCGGATTCAGACTATTTAAGATAAAAAACATCCGCCCTGTGTCAGTGAATATTTTAGCGCGAGCAAATCGTTGTGCTTGCATGAGGAAGCATGCCGACACATCACAGGGACAGAGTGCTGCTGAGGAAAAGAAGCAACAGAGACCAGTTATCAGATATCAGGTGTGTGTGCGAAAAAGACGAGGCATTTGAGTTAATTTAATGTGCAATCCAACATTATTGCTTTCAGTTGAGTAGTCCTGGATATTCTCTCTTTGTTTCATCCACTTGTGAACGTGTTGTGGTTGTTTTCAGGTTGCATTTAAGATGTATCTGGGAACCACCCCCAGTGTGTCCAACTGGAGTCCAGCAGGAGATGAATTCTCTCTCATCCTGGAGAACAACCCGCTGGTGGACTTTGTGGAGCTGCCGGATAACCACAGCACGCTGGTCTACTCCAACCTGCTGTGTGGAGTCCTCAGAGGAGCCTTGGAGATGGTAAAGTCAACATACTCAATGATTACATGATTTAAACAACACTTTAAAAAAAAGTAGGCAATGATTTCTGAGCTACTACCATAAGATGGCTGAAGAATTCCCTGTTTCTCTTATTTTTAAATCTTATATTCAACTGAACATTTTAGTTTTGAAGACCGACCAAACAAGATATTAAAAGACATCATCACACTGGACTTTGAATAGCTGTGATGGACAGTTGTCACACTTTATATTGACCACGACTTATCGATAATTGGCAGATTAATCATTAATAATAACTCTTAATAGATTTCCTTTGCACATTTAGAACATGTTTTGCATAAAAATGTAACCTATTATCCGTCTGATTTAGGTCCAGATGGCCGTGGATGTGAGATTTGCTCAGGACACTCTGAGAGGAGACAATGTGACAGAAATCCGCATGAAGTTCATAAAAAGGATCGAAGAAAATCTCCCCGCAGGAGACGAGTGATCGAAAAAAATCCTTCCCTCCACTTCTTGTGTCGAGATAGAGGACTGAGTCATACCAGGAACAAAATCAGACAATGAACTGAACTCAGAACATCAAGATGAGTGGTACATCTCAACTAACATTTCCTTGGCACTGATCTGTGCTCCAGTTTGAGGGAGAAGTTTTGTAAGGCTGGGCCATTTATCTGTCGACATCCCTCACGAAAAGTCACTTTTCTTTTTCATTAAATGTTAAAATATTTAATCTTTCTTGAAAATAATGATGGCTTTTCATTTGTATAGACTTTCTTTTGTTGGTGCATGGCTGGAGAGCCTTACCTCGTAATGTCTTTATGTTTGTTGGTTATCTCTCTTGTTTTTTATTAAAGAAATCACACTATATCGCTGCCAATTATATGGCATGTTAATTAATTTATGTAGAAGGATATGTCAAATAAAAGCGACGTATTTAATATGATGCTTTTTCTCGTGTGTTTATGAGTGTAGAGACTTTATGACACACACACACACACACACACACACACACACACACTCTGTGTCCTCTGTACCACCCTGTCAGTCCTGCTTCAGTGTACTGTGGGACCGTTATTTCCTGAGAGAACCGCAGCCGCTTTCCAAAGGCAAACAATAACAGACCTAATGCCTCTCTTATGTTTGTTCAGGGTACATGGAAGTAATCTGTGTGTTTGTGGTTGTGTGTGTTTGTATCCCCTGTGCTTGGTTCTCGTTATCACACCTGTGAATGGCTTGACATCACCCTGAAGTCATGTAACAGAACTTCTCATTTAGACCCACTGCACACCTCGTCAATAACCGAAAACACAGGCAGCCATTCACACACACACACACACACACACACACACACACAACACACCCCTGGCCTTGCTTGAAAATCTGGTCTGAATACACTGAGGACATTAGCCATGTTTTTCTTATTTTTTGTTTTATTGTGTAACAGAACAATAACATCTGAACCAAAGTCATCAATCTGCTGAAAGCACTTTGAGGAAGAGATTGTCAGATACGGATTTCCTTTTTGTAAAAATCTGTCAGCTATTACTTGCTGGAAACATTCGGGCTCTACACATCCAATTGTACAGCTGCAATTAAATGAACCCATTTCTGCTTTCACTGTTTTAGTATCCAGGCAAATTCTCCAGAAAGCCACCAGAGGTTGCTGTTTGCATTCAGCTGTAGGCAGCATCATTCCCAGAATAAGGCTTAATTGGGCATTGCAGGAGAAAAAACATTCACTTTATGTGGGAGTGCAGGCTAGAGCTGCCAGAAAATATAAATAAAAGGTTAATTTTCAGATTTTAAATATGGAAGGAGCAGAACATGTGCAGTATTTAAGCAATGGAGTGGACGATGCCAATATCTTTGGCTGGAGATTAGACAAACCAAAACAACATGCTGTCTTTTTATTTCAAATGGCAGGGAAGATGTTTAAGGATTTCATACTTCCATTTCCTATTTTTAAGCATCTGCCCACTCTTTTCTTGGGTAGTGCTCATTTAAAAAGATAAAAAATGGAAAGTGGAAGCGCCCTGACGGCATGCGGCTTGCAATAAGCCTGGTGGGCCATTAGGCGAGCTCTCAACACATTACGTACGCATATCTATGCACCCTGTAGGCCTCTGATGTGGATGTTGGATGGAAAGCGAGCAGGAAATAGTTTTTGTGCAGAAGCTCAATGTAAATGACTTGGCAGAATTAGAACCGTGTACCTAGGGGATGCACCCACAGCTGGGTTTGTGTACTTGTGAAAACCTGTATCACTCTGCCATATGCTCGCAGGAATTTCACTTGACAAACACACATACATAGTGTACAGAGAGGCACGATGAATTTATTACAACCTATGTACTCACAAATAGGTGTTAATGCACACTAGAAGGACCTTGTCCAAACAGGCCGTTTTGCCGTCTCCCAGCACTTAAATATCTACCCATAGGTCTGGTGAGAGATCTGTTGATTGTTTCTGCAGTTTTACCCATTAAACAAGAAAGTATGAAGACTACAAACTAGCTAATGCTCTGTTATGACTTCACTCCTCATAACCTGTCCATCTGTGATTTCCATTCTCTTTGCAAGACTGCAGATGTGTGTTGTGGCAGAAAGAAAACCCCATAGAAAAAAGGAGTGATTGTTAAGACACTTAAGACTATCTGAGCCATGAGGAATTGCTTTGAAGATGCTATTTTTATCTATTGTGTACATACATGAACTCTGGGAGAAGGACTGTTTTCATCACTTATGTCTTGGACACAGTTTGGTTTCTCCCATTGGCACATGCATCATTTTATGTTTTTATCATTAGTAATATGTATTGCAGTTGCCTTATATTTAGTATAAAACTCTATTTAGACGGACCTGAAAAACAAGTAGCAAATGTTGCGAGCCGAGACAACGTGCGGCGATCTGCTTTAAGTCAGCTAAACGTTTCCATGTGGTCTTTATAGGAAACAAATGGTGAAAGGCACGCTGTGACAGTAAAGCCCAGCACACAGCCTGGTATTGACCTGATCTTATTGAATACCGCATCCCTTTCTTCTACCTACACTCCATTTTCACCGTTTCCCCACTTTATTTTCTTGTTCATTGTTTCAGTCACTCCACCTTCTTTCCATTTTCTTACCCTTCGTAATGTTTTACTGATTTACGTGAGGAAATCTAGCAGTCTCTAAATCAAATGAAGGATGTGTGATAGTCAAACCTTTTGGGAAATGTGCTGTCTCTCAGGTGAGGTAAGAACTGACTGGGGATGCGCTCACCCCGGATTTCCAGAGGTTTCCGGGAATGTGTGTTTTGTGTCAGATCAGTGAAGACATTACAGCAGGATGAACAGCACTCATTCAAATCAGAGAATGCAGTCAGCAAACAAGTCTGTTCATGATCAAAAAAACATTTGTATGGACCTAATAATGCTCCCTGGCAGTGAAGCGATGGGGAAAAAGGCGCTTGATTTAATGAGCTTGTCTCTGTTCTGCACCTGAACGGATGCTCTCATGACCATGGGAGTTGTTGTTACATAAGTCACACTTGTCTGTTATGAAACATCCTGTTTGTGGTGAAATTGAGTTTGACGGGGGATGTTCTTTGGGATTTATGTGCAGAAACACCTCAGCAAATAAACATGGAAGTGGTTTTGAGAGGTAATTATGAGTCGATATGGTATCCAGTCACATTATGCACCCACTGAAAGCTGCTACGGCATCTGCAAGCCATTTGGAATATGAATCACCAACCACTTACAGAAAAACTCTAAGCCCTTCTTATAAATCTAATAAATCATGCTCAATCTTTAACATTGACAGCTCAACCAATAGAAAGTGAAAACATTTTTTAGGACTCCTGAAGTTATCTTTTGTTCATCAGGAGTGTTGTTGGGTGACTTCAAACACAAAAGTATGGATCAGATCCAGCTAACATGCTAAACAAAATCCTGGATTGCAAGTGTCATAAAGGACACCGTGTTAACAATGACATCAGGAAGACATCTAGTTTGTGTCTCAGGAGTGAACTGGCTGGTTCCACAATGGTTTCATCCAGAGTCCTGGACGCCGCCGAGCCATTTAATGCCTTGTTTTTAGTTTTTCCTCCTTGCCTTTCTTCCAGGCTTTTTGGATGGGAGCTGCTAAGCTGCCTTCACTCTGCTTCCAATTTCCTCCTGCTCTTTTGTTCTTCCTCTTTTCTCCAGGATCTGATGGAGAGGAGTTTTTGTAGACGTTCCTGATGATTCAGGTTTTACCCGTTCCAGATCCTCTTTATCTTTGAGCCTCATTTTCCCACAATACACTCAGCTTTTTGTCTTCTCCCTCTTTTCTTCCCTTTTCCCTGAACCCTGCAGCCGTTTGGAGCTGGAGTTTATGTAACAGCCGCAAACTTTCCAGCTTGGAACGGCCTCACTTGAAGATGGAGAATGAGTGGGGGAGAGAAAGAAAAAAAGAAAGTGTCATGTGATATTACACTGGCCAGTCCTGAGGGCAAACGGCACCTCACCTTAGACTTCATTATTCCAGGGCCTTTCCCTCTAAAAGCACATATGTAAGCATATATATACATCGCTCTCCCAGGCAGTAACAAATACGTTAATTCCAATTGAAAAGCAGGAATGTGAAAGTCCTGGTTTGCCCTGGACTAAAATCAAACCAGGCTTCCCAACCAGAGCACAGGGCTGCCTAGAGGCTGCACACCAGCTGCACTAGACGGGATATCACCGCTCACCACTGCCAAGCAAGACCCGAGCGAGTGTGTGTGTATCACATTAAAAGTTTGGAGTGACAAAACACACACCATACATTGATTAGAGCAAAGCACTACCGATGACACATGTCTCCCTAGCAGGTCATCCGTCTAACTTTTAAGAGAACGTTATCCGAGCTATTATCACAACATAAATCAAGAAAGCACCCCAAAGCTTTTATGTCTTCAGCAATTCATTTTTTATCCGCCCACTTCAAAGACCTTTCACACTAGGCAATGTGATTGTAAGGGGTCTGGGTGTCCCATTATCCTGGCTACTATAAGTGTGAGTTTCCATATAAAACACCTCAAGCTGTCACACTGGAAAAGACTGAAAAGACACACTGACTGTAATATGCTGACTGGAGGTCTATGACAAAGTTCCCAGTGTGGTAAAGGCATTATTAGCTATATTTCGATTCATACAGCACTCTTGGACATTTTTACAAATATAACCCTAGTTTTGTGTGTCTCCTATGAAGCTAATAGTTTAACCCATTCTAATGTAATTTAAATACATGAAATAGCAAAAAAGCAGAACAAGTCTATTGGATTTTGTTAAGGGCATGACTGTAAAGTAGGCTTTCAATTAATTGCAATCTGTCTAATCGTTGTTTAATCATAAGCAGAAATGTCAACATGCTGCTTGGCCATCAGGAGGTCATCAGGATACATAATTAAGAACAATTAATGAATGTCAAGTGTAAACTTTGATCTGCTGGTATTGCTTGTTGAAATATTTCAGTCTGGACGAAAACAGGGCATTGACTGCGGCTGGTTCAGCTAATAAAAGGTGTCTTTTTAACTATACTGATTGCATACTTCATAATCATTTCTGCTCTTTGACCTGTTGTCCCTGATGAAAAAGTCAGCAAAGTGTTCACATTGCTACTCTAGGTATTATTTTCATCAGGTTTAGTGTTTCTCCATCCCATTATTGCTGGAGTCTGTCGTGTGTCTGCCCAACTGTAAAGCCTTCAAAGTCTTTCTATTGTTGCCAAGTAAAACCTTTCTTAACCTGCTCGGCAGTGAAACAAAGGCCTCAGGGTGATGAAAGATTTATGCATTGGGTCGTATTCATCCGACAGGGCAGTATGCACAGAGCAGGCCTCTTTAGTGATCCATAATGCTTGTGAAAGGTATAGTACTCACACAACTAGTACAGCAGGAGTAATTTTCTCTGTTGAATGTTAACCTGTCATAAAAGTCCTGTGCTCTCAGGTGTAAGACGTTGCATCTGCACAGTTTTAAAAGGATCTAACTGCAGTATGATTTATGCTAATAATGTGGGTTTTTCGAGCAGCGCATTAGCATAAGAGAGCATGTTGGTAAAACAGGAAATTAGTTGTACTTCACTATGTATTGTGTTTTTGTCTGAGAGAGTGCAAGAGGACATATGTGCGTGTATTCATTGACCTTCAAATACATGCATACATATGTTTGGGTGTATAATGGGATTGTATTCTCAAATGGCCTCGTCGTGCCAAACATGTGTAGCTTGGATGTTCAACTTTTGCCTTTCCCATTTCCTCGCTCATGTCATTCAGTATTGTAAGCACTACGCCAAAAGTTCGTCTTAATTTTTAAGGCATGGAATTTGTGATCTTTGTGTGCGTGCGTACATATTGTAGAAGGTTTTCTCCCTACATGTGTACATGTGTTCATCTGCTTCACCTATGTGCCTCCCTTTGTGATTTCGTAACTCATTCAGTGCAGAGGTGTTGAAAGCGCTCTCTGTGGGCCTCATAACGCACAAACCTTTTTCCAATTAGGGCGGCCAGGTTGGGCTCAGTGGTGCTTAGATCTACTGTAAATCTGACCCAGACACAACCCGACTGGGTCCTGCTCCAAAGGGACGGATGCAGAGAGGAAGAGGGAGGAAGCTGTCAGAAGCTGTGTTTCCGGGCCTCTCATGCTAGAGGTCAGAGTCTGGCCCTCCGACTGTCAGCATCTGCATCAATTAGCCAGTTTAAGGACAGCCATATGGTTTCATGCAGGGAACAATTCAAAAGCCAGACCAATTCGGATCTCTCTGGCCATGTTACAGCCACACACATGTCCACATGGAGCCACAAACGGTCCCTTACGCAAATATAAAATATTCGGACTAACGAGAAGGAGGCCTCATGTCAGAATAAAGGTCTCTAGCATTTATTTGTAATGAGTGGGTCTCTAAAGGCCCTGACACACCAAACTGACACCAAAGAACACGTCCCGATGGAACACGACTGTTGTGTCGCCTCACGTCTCCTGCGTCTTGGCCAACAGTCGCACTGGAACACACCGCAAAGACTTCAGCCGACGGCCAAGTAGCACGTACGAACTGCGCATGCGTGAGTGGCAATAACTCTCCTTACCAGCAGGCGGCGGTAGTGTGTATTAAGGGGGAGGCTGTGGCTCAGTGGATAGTGTGCTGGACTTCGAATCAGGGGCTAGCAAGTTCGAGTCCCACTGCAGTCAGCATGTCGTTGTGTCCCTGGGCAAGACACTTCACCCCAAATTGCTCCTGGGGGGATTGTCCACAGTACTGAATGTATGTAAGTCGCTTTGGATAAAAGCGTCTAACAAATGACATGTAATGTATTCGTCATTCAAAAGAGGCAACAACCGGAAGACAGACTGCGTGATACACCGAGAGAAGAAGAACAGACTGCGTGATATAAACAAACAACAAATAGCGTGTGTGTTCCATTTTTGGTTTCTTCATTCCAGATCGCCATGATGAAAAATAAACTCTTGCGTCCAGGTGAGATGAAAATGAAAAAGAATAGCCGTCTGTGTGTGCCTTCTTAATCGTTTGTTTGTGTCCCTCACTTCCGTTTCGCTTCTCATGCACTGATTCGCTAAGCTGAACAGCCAATCAGAGTGATTTCTTTGGCCGACGGCCTTGAGCCGACAGCCTCCCGATTCAACATGTCGAATCGGCGGCGGAAGGTGTCGGCACAGCCGAAAAGACACGACGGTGCGGGACACACCAATCTGAGTAGGGCGACAGGACGCTCATCGACGGCCAGACATCTATCGACGGCCAAAATCGGGTTGGTGTGTCCGAGCCTTAACTGTCACTGAGAGAAATTCTCCTTGTGTTTGTTAGTCTTTCCGGTCATCATCAGAGCACAATGTGGTTTATGTTTCACAGTAACTATGAACCGATTTTGTTGGTAATATGCTATGGGACTATGTCATTATTTCCTATTTCCGCATCTGTAATTCCATCAAGGCAATCCTTTGATTCAGAAATGTAGCTATAATCAGTTAAACCAAAATTATATTCCCAAGAAACAAAGGAAAGAGGAAACATGATAACTGAAAACAATCCATTTTCAGAATACCACATTTGGTTTATTTTGCTCTCGGTATGCAGCATGCACCATGGAGACATTTTTAGTGGATGTAAAAGCCAGTCGAGCCGACTGAATGAGACTCAAATGTCCTGAGAGATGTGCTTTGGAAGAAAAAAGTATGACTCCAACTGTAGAGAGCATCCAACATTCACATTTTTCTCTTCACTTTTATCTATTTTTTGTCCTTTGTTTTATCTCCTCCTTGGCAGGTGTGAATGAATTGAAATCGATGATGCTGTGAGTAAAGAAAATGAAGACTTACCGTAGCCACTTTCTTAGTTTCTCAGAACATTCATCTGGCATGAGTAACCAGTTCATGTCTTTGTCCACATGGTAATGAATCCAAAAAAAACCTTTCTATGCATACTATTCCTTCCACAAATCAGAGCATTGAACAGATGATTAAACACTTTCTACAACTGTTGTATGGATTGCCAAAACATTATGTGCAGACATTGTCGTCCCTGTAGGATATATTTAGTTGATTTCCGTTATCCCATGACTTTGATACCACCATAATGGTCACTTTGTGGGTTTCAAATTTGATTCCTTGACAACTAGTTGATTTATTGCTATAGATTGCACAAGGGGCTGATTGATTGGCAATAAATATGGAACTTACCGCGTATTGTCTTTCTCAGGATGATTCATAATCATTTTGGGAATCTATTAGCTTTTCATTTAGCACCATTTCCGTATGATGACCAAAACATGTTGCACAAATGATATGCGAATCAGCTTTATCGTGTTATTCGCATAAAGTAAGATGGCAAACATCATCTGCTAAACATAAGCATGTTAACTTCCCGACATTAGCTTTAAGCTCAAAACCTACAGCCTCACAGAGGAGCTAATGTATTTGGATATGGCAATGACTTACTGTTATGTTGTTTGATGTATTTTCTTGCAGCAGTAATATGACATTTAATTTACTTGAATTTAATTTGTATTTGTTCCGTTCATGGTATGCACAACTTAATGTCTAATAATTGTTTACAAATCATGTCTCTCTAAACACACCATTGAGCGAAAAGGAGCAGGGAGAAGAAAATAATCTTATATGACCTGCTCCTTTCTAAAAAAGAAAGAAATAGAAATAGATGGTCTGTCCTATATATTTCTTATTCACAGCCAAACATAACAGTATCGTAGGATAATAAGAGAAACACAAAAACTTACTACAAAAAATACTTAGTTCCCACTTGACAGTTAACGGAAAGAAACAAATAAAAAAACAGACATTTGACATTTATGTTTGGATTTATCCACAGTTTTTACACCGTTTTCCCAATAGAAACTCTTAAATCAGCTGATTGGTTTGTATATTGTTCAAAGTAACTTGCGCAACACTAAATAATTCCCATATCTTAAATCTTCTTGACAGTAGGTGCAAAACTAATGGTTAAAGGTGATTCATAAGTGATCTCACTGATGGTGCTGTAGTAATGGGATATCCTGCAACCAGAATTCAGTTGAAACACTAAATGTACTCCAACACCTGAAGCCAGAGACCGCTACCATCCTGATGGCGACACCTCCGCCATGAATGCTCGATCCGCTAGGCTGGACCTGGTAATGGTGGCTCAAAGAGTGGACTGTTCAGAGACACAACCCCCCATTCACACCCAGCTCCGGTGCTTCATGGTCTGGTTCAACTTTACAACACGAAGGGGGGGGGGGGGTCTTAAAAACATGCCCTGTCACTACTCAACCTTCAAAATATGTCACTGATTTTAACATATACACACACACACACCTGCCCATGGCTCACCAATCTTTGACATGTGCTGTCAGAAGGGTGGGACTGTAGGCTCAGCAGCGTTTTGATGTTGTCATGACATCATCAGGCCAGGTGATGGAGTGCTGTGTCATGCTTTGTTTGGTTTTCCAGCTCTAACCGTTTTAGCAACAACACCAGATCTGGGAAAACACGTCAGTGGGGGGGGATATAACTGAAATTGGTGGACACCGGTGAGGAGAGGAAAAGAACATAAAATAAGAACCCAGGGGGTGAATGTATTCGGAAGGAATTTGTGTTTGAACGTAAGGGTGTAATTATAACAAGGTGCCTTCAACTACAGTTTCACCTCCCTAAACCAGTGCCTTTCACACCTCAGTGACCCCTGACCCCCCTGCATGCAACACAACACTCACATTGTGTTCGACATGAGGCACCTCAGTAGATTCATATTCAACATACTGTATAATCATAGCATATACTTTAGAGCATCGTGAAGTTGGAATTTTCTACCATTGGTGTATGCTGCAAAATAGACATGAAATGGTCATCTGTCACTGTGGACGTTTATCATCTCTATTAATTAAAAAACGTACACTGTTTAATAATGCCATTGCAAGCAGGCTTTTTACACTGTAGATGTTAATAATGCAACACAAATGCTTTCAACACATTTGCTAAATGTTCACAATTTATCGATGATAACACAGTTGCTAATAAGATGCTTTTTGGCAGACACATTACTTTTTGACAGAGCTCACATGAACATGTTTTTACAACAGAACCTGAAAAATGTTGCTCACAGTTGGGTTTAGTGCGAATGATTATATTAAGCAAGTTTAATATTAGGAAGACATTTTTATAGTGTCCAAATATTAAACTGTAGGTACTTATAAGGTTAATAGTTTTTTGTGTTTGCTATAATAATAAAAAAAATCCAAAATCATTCAATGTTTTTTTCCAGTCTATGACCAGGAACCCTTCAAAGACGGGAACAAGAGAGGGTTGTCAAGTTAGAAACTGAGAATAAGCATGACCACCAATATTTTTGGCTACTACATAAATAACAGAATGACTGTGGTCAGTAGTGTAAGGTGTGGCGCTTGAATCAGCAAGGAAAGAATGACAAGTGCAGTAGAGGGTTTCACGAAGAGTGAGTCATTCATTAGCACCTCTTTATAGAGTTGTTTACCTCCTTTATAAAAGGTGCACTGTATCTAAAAATAGGAGCGAGTGACATGTTTGGAAAATTGCATCTGATGTTTCCATTTTCCCGTATTTGGCATTTATGTTAAGTGTGTGGTGGGCTTGAAACTAAAATGATGGTGGTGTGATGTGGGCGACACCACCTGGAGACCCGCCCTTGCTACTGGTGATATAAAGGACAAGTATGCTTGAAACACTAACCAGCAGCCCAAGGAAATATTTTCCAAATCTTGATAGATATCAAATCCATATTTGTTCTCTTTTTGTGTGTCCATATTTTTCAGTAATATGGAATCATCAAACATCTTCATATTGGAATGTATATTGCAACAAGCACGGATCAGTTAACCTTCAAAAAGCCACTTACATATTTGAAAGTGGGATGGTACCAATGTTTCCGGTCTAATGTTGCTGTTTTAGGGCATCGAGGGACTGGGAGATTTGTGGATGCCTGCCACAGCTGACAGATAAGGACACTGTAGGAAAAAGGAAGTGGCATGCACTTGTCAACATGGCGTAGGAAATGTGAATCGTCATGTGTGGCCAATTCAGGTCAGTCCAATTGCGTAAAAGCATAAAAGGACTTCATAAAAACTATCCAAACCTAAAGTAATACATCGTGGAGCCTAACCAGGTACAACTTGTTATCTTTGGACAGTTGGCACAACTTAAGACTGGTTTATGCTCAAACTAGTTTGCAAAATTAGTTTTTAGAAAGCCATCTTAGATTAATGGCAGCATATTTCAAATTAGGACAATTGCAGAGCACACTATGCCTTGAGATCATTCATATTGTTTGACTCTTTTAGATAAAACGTACAGATTGAGTTGAAATATTTTGACGGTTTTACTATTTTCGCTTCAAGAGACACTTTTTTCCTCTTGATTTTACAAAAATACATTTTAAGATTCATCAATCTAAACTAATTGAGGGTCCCAATTGGTTTCTTTTGAAAACTTTGGTGGGAACGGATCCCAAAGATAATTATGAAGTCGCTGGCCCAAGATAATTGGCTTCTATTATTCTTGTCTGGATGAGTGAGGGCAAACAAAGCTTTTTCTGCAGAGGAGGAGAACATCGGTCATCACACTGCCCAGATTACCGTAGCCACGTTCTTAGTGAAACTGGAGAGACAAATACCAGGGAGATTTTTGTCTATCTAAAGATATCAGATATGGGAGAAAGTTGATTAGAGGAGATATGATTTGGCCAAATTGAGTGAAATTGGTCTGAGGTCTGCACTCTGTCCATGTAGAGAAACCAAAGCAAAGCAAGTCTCCCATTACTCATTTCTTAGCAGCATAATTTGCTTTTTTAAAATCTTGCTCCATCCACATCTCCAACTCACTCAGCTTCTCCTTTCCATAATTTTCTCTCCATGGTGTTACAGTTTCAAAGTGATGATTCCATTTTTTGTCATGGTTTGGAGAGCATATTTCTCTTTTACTGGTCTTCAACACAGATGTAACGCGGCATAGCAGGCCTAGCCCAAACGGACTTTCCTTCATAAACCTCTCGATTCCCAGACTATTATGCTTGCATATTTCAATCGCCATGGAGCGCAAGTGAGGGGTGGAGGAGGAAGGGAAGGGAGAGAGGGAATGAGAGGGGAGGAATGAAAAACACAAGGTCAGCGAGAGAGACATTTCTTTCTTTCACACCATGTGTTACTGTAAGATATTCATTTCCTCTGCGATTCCTCTCCCTCCCCCAGCCCTTTGTTTTTCTTCTCCATCACTGTCAGTGTCCACTGACTGAGGTAGTCCAGGTCGCATCAAGTCCACTTGATCGTGTCTCTATCTTGGATCCCTTCCTCCAAATCGGTTTCCCAAGTTGTGGACCGTGCAGAGTGCAGCTGTGGAAACCCGAGAGTTTTTTGTTGTAGTTCTGCGCTGCCAAAGGCCATTAAAAATGAGCATGTTTGACTTCTGAGCCTGGTTATGTGATTGAACTAAAGAGACAATCTTATTTATGAAATTGAATCTAGATAGCGATCTGTTGTCTTCCTGTGACATTTCTTGCCAGGATTGGATTGATTGTAAGGTAACAAGGCAGCAACACGACAGGTTTCCAGTGGAATGTTATTAATTGTTATCAGTCAGTAATTAATTGATTTTTTAACAATTTAGGCAAATGGGAATCTCCATTTTTTTGTCTACTTCTTTTCTAGTAAGCCTGAAGTTATTATTTAACAGTGCAGTATGGCTGAGACTTAAGACATACTTATCATCAAATCATATAAACACGAACCATTCTGGCAGACAGAGAGTGGACATAAGTCGTTCCATGTGGAGGCCTTGCTAAGTGTCACATGCGGCTGTTGCAGCTCTTTGGTTCCCATGCACAGTAGCCAAGGACCCTCATTACTCGTGTGTTTTCATTTAAGTCTAAATGTGCTGTCACTAATTGGTTACATCATAGAAATCAAAATAAGGAACAGGATGTTTATGACATCTAGTCTGATTCAAATGTAAATCGTCTTTGTACAAGATGTACCGTGATAAGCAGATCAGAGGTCGTATAGACACAGGTGTTCACAAACGCTCTAACAGTGGTTTGTTTTGCTGACAGGAAACTGAACTCAGGGTAACCATAAGGTACCATGCCCTCATGTACCTCTTGTGAACTTTCATTGTGGTCATTTGAGGATGTGGTCTTTTTGTATGGTTGATAAGACTCATGTCAATTTAGCATTTCTAACTGTTAGGTCCTAGTATAGTTGCGGAGTTGTCTAAAAATAATAACCATTGTTCAAGCTCCATCAGTTAAGCTAGTCATCATTTAAGTGTAATCTAAGAGCATTCAGACAATGTGTCTAACAACCACTGCTGTAATGTAGGAGTTCATGAAGGTATAAAACAGTTATTAGAATAGTTATTTTTATTATTATGAATAACCGCAACCATGAGAGATCCTTGAGCAAACAGCTACAACAGCCATAGATAAAAATAGCCTTTGGGCTCAGTTAGCAACCCTTAATGTGTTTACAGTAGGATAAAAATAGGCTCTTACTTTTCAAACTAACATTAAACAGTTCGTTAAACCCTTACCACAAACACCGATCGTCCAAACCTAGCTTAGCATCCATAACTAGGCACGTCAGGCCTGTCAAGCTTTGTAAGATTTATTTTAGACAAAAGAGCAAAAGTGCAAGTAATGCATTAAACAGTGTGTTTATTTGCTCTATCTTACTGTAAATATATGATGCAATTGTAAGCATGTCCGGCAATGACTTCCTTAAGTAATAACCATGATTTACTTTTAAGTACATAATTTACTTACCACATTTGTCCACTCTGTAGTATTTCCCAGGCGGTCCTTTGCAATGTTAGCCTCTCTGTCCTGCTCTTTATTGAAATTGGGATTTTTTTTTAGCATGCTATCATGTTTCGATCAAGTGCATTCTTAAAATACCTTTTAAGGGTTCACAATTTAAAACAAGTCAGTGGAAAACATTACAAATGTCAGCTGGAGACAGTGTTTTCATCTAGGCTACTCATGGAGTAAACGTTAGCCTAATTAGCTTGCTAGCTACAGCTGATAAGCTGATCAGGTTTTCAAGTAGTAAATCTGCCATTGCTATCATCGTAAACTTCATGTCATTTGGAGGAGGGCATCATTAATCAAAACAGAGCATTTGTCATCAGACGATACCTTTGTGTTTTCTGAGGACGTCACCAAAGCATTGCTGGGATAATATTTAGCCAGGTGCTGAATGTGGATTGGGAGACGTTTATAGAGCTGAGTGCTTTATGGAATCCATATCCCTCCCATAAGCCCTCTTCCGGATCAGAGCACTAATGCAGAGGTCTGCCAGTGTCCTCCACAGAGAAAAAGAAAGAGAGAAAGGGGAAGATGGAGTGAAGAGGAAAGAGCAGGACACAATGATGGAGAGAGCAGAAAGAAAGTGAATACCAGATATAGATACATACAAATATCCCTGTGTCTGACAGTGACAGTCAAACCCAATACCCTGCAATGCTGCAAATTAAGCTTTGTACCCTGTACCCCATACCCCATACTATTTCCAACAATTTGTAAGGGATATTATCGCGTTTTGGAACAAAAGAGCTCCATGCCACAGAGAAGTAGAACTTAAGAGCTTGGCTAAATTCCTGTCTTTGGAATTTGGATTCCTGTGTTCGGAGACATATGCTTTATATACGAGCCTTGACTGGGCCCACGCACTGCTTTATTTTCTTAACCAGACACCCACTGGCATGTAACGTAACTGTGGTCAAAAACATGGAGAGGTTTCAGCAATGTACAGACCCCACCCCATCCGCCAACGTCCATTCAAGGCGTCCCACATGTTCAGCTCACTCGTATGAGTCTGTGAATGTGAGAGAGGCTGAGAGATTCAGGAAAGAGAATAGGAGGATTTGGACCCTACCAGAAGGCCACCTCGATGGCTAGGGTTACCTCGGCTCATTCTTCCCTCCACTCTTTCATCCTTTTTTCCACATGAACAGGAAAACCCAGGCTCTCCCTCCCTCTGAGAAGCAGTGTGTAACTATATGTGTCTATGAGAGAGAGGTGGGTCAAATTGGATCTGCTTGGCCTTGGGAAACCACATACTGCAGTACACCTGGCCTCCAACATGTTTCCCACAAAGATACACAGATCAGGGACGTTCATGGCCCCTCATAAAAATCTGCACCCCACTTTCATCTCCTCTAGGTCTTGCTTTGTTTCTTAGCGTCTTTCCTCTGTTCTTTCCTTCTTGTTTTTCTTAGGTTTTCACTAAGTTTAGAATTCTTTCATTCCCTCTTTCTTTTTCAATCGTGCAAACATGTCAGTGGTAATTCATGTTGATAGCGGCCTTTTGTCCAAATATTTCCACTGTAACTTTAACCAAGAAATCAATGGTAAATCCTTTTAATCGAGCTGTTTGCTGAGGTGGCCACGAAGTCGTGCTTTTCTTGGCTAGTTGGCAACGTCCTGTTTAAACATACGCCCCTTTCTCTGTTTAGAGTGGAGTTTTGGATTTAACCCCTCAGTCAACCAGTCATCACACCTGATGGGAACAGATAGACTGAATCTGCTTAAGCTGTCAGTCAGAGTTGGTCTTGGCTGCAAGTGTAGCATATGTGTGGGTGGTGTGTATGTGGAATGGATATACAGTGTGTCAGTGTGTGTTTGTATTGTGCACATGGTTTGAGTGTGATCAATGTGCAGTGTGTAGATGTACACACAGTACACTAAGTGTGCTTCTATAGTGTGTACAGATGTTTTTCTCAGTTGTCACCTCTATACATGCAATTACAACTTTTTTGCTAAGGTTTGAAATTATTGGTCAAGTTTGTGAAAGATTGTTGTTGTCAGATCAAAAGATGGAGGTTTTAAATCAATGGTAAATTAACCTCATCTACTCATCTAGACTTCAGGCCCAGGGATCGAATCACAGACCTTCAAACGAGTGGATAACTGATCCAGCTCCTGAGCCACAGTGCTGCTTCATAAATATCATCTGATTCTGCCTTTGCTACTCAGAATGGACCGTTTTTATTTGTTCGTTTACAAGAGGTCACTTGTCACTTTAATATTCACCGCCTTTAACTTTTAGGCAAGCAACCAATCCAGTTGTTTCTATGGCAGTGTGGACAATCTGTGTGTGTGAAGCCTTTTTTAGCTGTTACATATTACCACTAGTAGACTGCACCCTTGTGCCATGCATAAATACTTAAACATCTATATTAAAGGTTGCAAGAACAGGTTAAAAGTGTTGAATGAGGAAAATCGCTACAGTGCCATAAGAAAAAAATCTATTAGCCTTGCAAATTAATCTGTTGCTTGGTCAGTACTATTTGTCATTGCTTTATTTGTTTTCTATTCTTATGCATGTGTCTAAACATATTGACTTTATTAATTAAAGGAACCATACCAGTAAACTTTCCTTGCCTTACTGATGAACTATCTACAGCGATGATGTTCTGAAAATGAGAATGAAAAGTTAAGGCATCACAGACACGCACAGTCCTCTTGGTCTATTCACGCATATGATCCCAATTATAGAATGATATACACAGCCTCACTTTCCCCACTGACTGATGACTGTGGGATTTTAGAGAATCAGCCTTGATGGCACACACACTGACACACACAAGGACTAATACTTGTAATTTGGTGTCTACAGAAGGATACATGTTACGCATACATGAACTTAAATGCTGTTTGACATAACTCATAATCCCACCTATTTCTTCAACCACACACAACCACAATCTCTCTCTCACACACATGCACACACACACACACACTCACACACAGCGCAGTCTGTTCTCATCTGCAGGCCGTCCCAGCCCACAGATGTTCCCTCTCAGGGTGATCTCCAGGATTTGGGGAGTGTTTTGAAGCGTCGGGTCAATGACGCGCTGCAAAGCCCCCTAGATTTCAGTGGCGGGTCCTAAAAGAGTATTTGCCCTACCTGCTGAACTCCACAGAGATGCCAAGCTTTGACTAAATACAGAATCTGAAGGGATAAAAATGAGCGTGCGCTTGTTTGTATGAATAGAAAGACTCATTAATTCTCAATTGTAGGAATTTTAGGTCTGTGGACCTCCCTTATGTAAAGATTTCTTGTTGGCAAACTGCCTCTCATACACATGTTTTCTGTTCCCTTTATACACTATTGACCTCATTAACATCCTAGTTCCCCTGATAGTTGATATATTTTGTAATGTCGGCCTCTCATATGTATGGGCCAATGGAGAATGTTCCCAATAAAACCCTGAAAAACCATTTGTATACAAATCTGCATTTGTTTTGGTCTGCTGCTCACTTTGAACTTTTTTCATATTTAAACATTTTTTTGATTTCTTGACCAGCAAACATGACGGCAGGCTTTTGTCTTTTATTATACTCTGTAATAGTAACAGACAGTGTTGTTCTTCATTCTTTCCCTGAGGGCGGTGGATGAAAACACTTAACCAGACAAGATTAGCGCCATACTGCAATGTATTTTTATCTGTCGTCATGTGTACACATCCAAATGGTTCTGCTTTGATAGATACCACACATCAGAAGGATACAATAATCAGAAAAACATCAAACTAGTCCAGACTCAACAGACTGTCACAAACATTTCACTTTAATTAGTTTACGAAAAGAAAAACCTGTAAATGCTTTGTTAATTTAGTTTTAGACAGATTCATATCAATTTGTGTTTACTACAAAGTTTTTCATGTTCATTGCACAACAAACACAGTCATGCTTTTCCAAACCATGACCTCTCCAGCACAATTAAAAACTCTGTTGTGTCCCAGATTTGGTTTGCAAGAAACTTTAGTGTGGCACAGGATGATCAGCAGGTTTTCTTCGACAACCTGCTCCTGCAGATTCGTTATCCAGCAGGATACGCCCAATACCTCCCAGGATAGGGTGAAGTTCTGTTCTAGGCCCTTGTCATATCAAGCCTACATTTCGGCAACTCTTATCTGGTGTGCCTGCTTGTTCCAAACAACCTCTGTTGTTCATGTAGAATGCAGGTAGGTCTTCAACCTACCAATGTTCTTCCACGCTTCAAGTCTCCTCTGATTCCTTCGCTAGATCCCGGTTGCTGCTCAAATCTGATTCGAGAAACTGGTTGCTAGCTTAACGTAAATGGTGGCGACCCATCCTGCATCCAGGACCAGGAGTGGAGTGCACCAGCTGGGCGTAAAAAAGTAGGTTTTTAACTCTAACGTCGGGCTTAGCTACGTCCGACTTAGTGATTCGAACACTCCTGGTATAACCATGCAACCGACTTAACAACTACGCTATGCTCTTGCCAATCGTCTTGCCGTTCTCCTTATTTGAAGGGGGCCCTGGCTACTGCTCTACTAAGTCCTGAGTTTGCTGCACATCGACTGTCCCGGACTGAAAACACAACATAATTATACAAGTAAAACATACTTTCACCATCCCCTATTGTCTCTAAATGTGGCTCTTGAAGTAACCACGAACATCTCTTGGCAATCCTTCCAATAGTTGTTAAGCATTTAAGATTGGTCCAAGGTCATGGACCAGCCAACAAACCAACATTGCCATCGCAAGCCGTCAGTCAGTACCATCAAGTGTGTTTGATTTTGAGTGTGTCTCATTTTCAATTGAGTGACTTGGGCCTACAGACTGCCTTGATGGATCATGATATATAAATGACACATGTTTAGTGTCATTGTGATTCAGCCTTATGGTAAAATCATTTCTGCTTTGACTGTGGGTTTATTTTAATCC